>NC_135716.1:144544568-144850567 GCF_964656455.1 Halichoerus grypus | reverse complement strand
ACCTGCTCTCTTGGTGCCAAGGTATGGCTCTGGGTCCAGCGGTAGATGCACCCAGCTACAAAAAGCTTTTCCAGATCTGAGCATCAGAGTGAGCTGCCTCAGGGAGCGGTGCACTTGAGGTGGCTCATAGCTGGGACACAGCAAGAGCGTACTACAGATCTGAAGATGTGGGCTTGAACTCTGCTCTCCAACTCAGAGCCATGCCGACTGTCTTAGCCTCAGTTTCCCCTCTGTTACCTACCACTGCCTGTTGCTGCATGGGGATTATTAGGATAGAAGAGCCCTCAAGTGAGGGCTCCCCCTCTGGCTGCTAACCACCGTGTGACCTGGGCGAGCCTTCCTGCCCCTGGCCTCTGCTCAGCTCTAAACGAGGCAGCTGAGGTCCTGCAGTTTCATGAAACAGTGGGCATCTCACTGAGCTCTCAGCTGAGCAACCGGAAAAGAGGCCACGTGTAGGCAG
The DNA here is from genome assembly GCF_964656455.1 of Halichoerus grypus. Classification (NCBI taxonomy): domain Eukaryota; kingdom Metazoa; phylum Chordata; class Mammalia; order Carnivora; family Phocidae; genus Halichoerus; species Halichoerus grypus. The sequence goes on along the minus strand of NC_135716.1, from coordinate 144,850,107 downwards.
AAAAGGCCCTGATCTGCCACAGCCAGACCATCAGGCCCAAGGGAGAGCTGTCCTGACACCGGAGCTTGTTCCCAAGTCTCCTGGGTGAGGGGGTCAATGCCGGGACGTGGAGAAGGACGCGGAAAGAAGCAACTGCCTTTCATCCTGACCCCAGAGATCAGGAGAGGGGAGGGTGTGACTGACTCTTCAACATCCCCGCCACGGAGTCGTTTCTGTTTACCAGTAAGGAAACTGAGGCACAGAGAAGCACATGATCATGAGTGGCTCTAACTTTAGTCTCCCTATCCCTCCACCCCCTCCCCCAGTCTTGGGTCCAGAAACCCAAAGACAGTCTCCCCACTGACCCTGCAGGAGAGTTCTGTATGCTTTTTGACACTTATGAAAAGAAACAGCAGATCATTACAAACATGAGGCAAGCACAATGCATTCTCTGCATTTGGGATCATCTACGTGTTTTGCTCTTCCCCCTAAATAGACTGACCTAACCCTGCTCCTTCCAGCAAATAGCTGACAGAGTTGGCCTTCAGCAAGGGGTGTGGTGAGGGTGTGTGTGTGTGTGTTGGCCTTCAGCAAGGGGTGTGGTGAGAGAGTGTGTGCGTGCGTGTGTGTGTGTGTGTGTGTGTGTGTGTGTGTGTGTTGGCCTTCAGCAAGGAGTGTGGTGAGGGTGTGTGTGCGCGCGCGCGTAGGACTGCACGAACCTGCTGAAGAGTCCGCTGGATCTAATTGGCAAATTACCCTGGGAAGAGAAGGAGAAACAATGTAGGTGGGAGCTTAAAAAGGTTACGAGTGCTTTGCACACGTTGGACGCGCTCAGCGCACACTTGCTCCCGGGGATGCGAGGTGCCTGCCAGGGCGGCAGATGACAGTGCAGAGCTCTGCCCTCAAGGTCTGGAGGATGAAATGAGCTGCGGTGACAGAGAACTGAGGGGTGTGGGAAGGTGCAACGGGCGGGCACAGTGAGGCGGGGATTAGTGGGATCAGGGAGGCTTTATGGAAGAGGTGGCACTCAAGCCAGGGCCTTAAAGGACGGCAGGACTCGAAGATGCGGGTGGTGATACGGAGGTGAGAGATTACTGCTGTCATCTCAACCCTCCCCCGGAGCTAGGCCTCTGACAGCCGCTCCTTCAGAGCGCAGATCCCGCCAAGCCTCCACCTCGTCAGAGCCCCATCCAAGCCTGGTTTCAGGGGCGCGGATACTGGGGCTGGGCCGGACTCACTTCCCTCCTCCACGGGGTGCGGGGTGGGGGTGGGGGCAGGCTCTTCTGCAGGAGGGGAGTCAGCCACCCACCGCCGTGGCTGGCTGAGCTGGCCCAGTTTCTCCCCCAGTCTTCCCAACAACCTGGTCGGGACTCCAGCTGAGGCCATCAAGGGATTTGTCCAGGGTCCCACAGCTCAGAAGGGCAGAACTGGAGGTCACGCCCAGATGTGCTAAAACCAGAGCCCAATTCTCGGCCGCATCCCGGCTTCTCCGGTCTCAGTTCCGAAGCTGATGCTTAAAGATGGTCACCTGGGAACAGAGAGGTCAGGGCTCGAGGCCCAGCCCTCTGCTCTCCAGGAGCCCTTCACGGTCATCTGTAAAGGGGGAGCCCTCTGTCTTGCAGGGCATGGGGAACTTAAATAGGACTCTCAGGCGATGGGTTGAGGCCGAGACAGGTGATCCGTGAGCAGAAGCCCCTGCACCAGCAACATAGCACCAAGGCAGACAACAGACACACTGAGTTTCATGATTCTGTGAACACAGAGCAGGCCAGGGAAGGAAAGGGGGTCACGGCTGTCAGAGGACACCTTCTGCTCAACAGAAGCCACTCTTCTGAGCAGTGGCCTCTTTCTACCCCATGTTAGAGAAATAGGATTTCATTTTTTAGAAAATGAAACAAAGGCACTCCAGTCAGGACATTTCCAGAAGGAGAACTGGCTTCCTTCCCGGGGCTGAGAAGGCCATGGCCACCATCTCACCGGGCCTTGCCCATCCATCCCAGGGAGCACCCAGCTTCTTCCGGGAATTGGATCAAAGGGTACCGTTTGTGTAAGAGGTGGAACCTCACATAATTAATACCTGGCTATACTGTGGCTGCCAGCCAGGGCACCCTCCTCCATGTGCAAACACCTCCCTGGTCGGGCCACACAGAGCAGGGCGCGGGTTCCAGGCGTGTACCCGCAAGACAGGGGAAATTAAGGGCGAGAGGTGCCCCCACAAATGAACAGTAGAGAGTGGATCAGCAGCATGCTATTTGTACAACACTGATTCTCTTCTTAAAGAGAGATGAGCTTCGTGGCCTGGGTTTACACCATTAACAACACACACACACACATACACACACACACACACACACACACACAGTCTTAAAGGAGCTACTTACAACCGCAAACATGTCATAGTAGGCCAGTGACAGCTCCTTAACAAGAACACTGGCAGTTGCCTCTGCAAAGCGGAAAATTCCCTGGCGTGGACCCACACACACGCTCAGTTCCAATGACAACTTAATCCTGCCAGGACTGAGGTGTGCGGAGAACAAAAAAAAAAAAAAAAAAAAAATCGCCTGCTTCTAGAAACTTTTAAGTTTAAAAGAAATCATTTAAAGGCATGACCCTCAGAACATCTTTCAAAAATGGGAGCCCACACTTTGCTGGGCTGGCACCAAATTTAGCGGGGACAGAGTCACTTGCCCTCGGCTCATCCCCTGCTGTGACAGGACGAACGTGCAGTCTATAAAGTTCGCTGGGGTCCCCCGCTATCAAGGCCAGAGAAGCGGACACTGGGCCAGGGAGGGCGCGTCAAGGCGGGGGCCTGGCGGGAAGCCAGTGAGTAGCCCACCACTGCGGTCTGCACGGCCGGTGCACAGGCTCAGAGCTGAGCAGATGCCACCTACGCCTTTAAAGCATGCACTAATTGCGCTAATTTAGCTAACAGTCTCTGTTTCGTCCCCCACCCCAGTCAACCAGCATCCTTTGGTACTGCTGGAGAGATGCAAGCTGTTGGCTTTAGTGTTATTTTGTCAGCCATTAAACGATTCATCGGAGTCATTAATTGATTTATTACTGCTGCCTGCTCAGAGGGTTTAGCAAATAGAGAATGATGTAGGTCACAACGCAAAGGAAATTGGACCAAACAACACCATGAGAAGCTGGGCACTGAGTGTGCCACTGTCCACTCGGGCAGCCCTCCATGTCCAGCTGTCAGATGGGGGGACAGCAGAGCTGGCTCTCCTGCCTGAACTCCGGGTGCCAGACTGCCTCCTGCTCAAGCGCTGGTGCTGCCAAAGCTGTGGAAGGCAGAGAACCTTGTCCAGAGGCCCCTGGCAGCTGGGCCCCAGGCACCTGCCAGGCACGATCACCAGCAACCGAGTAAGCGGCGGGGAGGGAAGCCTCCACTGGCCCCCACCCAGTGGGTGCTGTGTTGCAACCAATGGCTGGCCTGTGTGTCAGCCCTCCAGGCCACTGGGGAGGCCAGGGAGAGGCCCCCAGCCAGGGCTCTACTCCTCTGGAGGTAACAGGCTCCGGCCACACTCTCTCTGTCCCTGCACTGCCCACAGGAGTGCCGGGACAGCAACAGCTGTCTCCTGACACCTGGCCCTTCAGGACTTCTCTCTGACCCTCGCAACAGTCCTAGGAGGTAGGTGGTATTACCGTCCCTGTGCTGGCGATGAAAACAAGCAGTTACACAGCAGGCCAGGGAGCAGCAGTCCTGGGCATCGAACCCGGGTCCACCTGACTTCAAAGTCCACATTCCCTCCCCCTCTATCACACCCCTTAGCTGACGCCTTGACAAGAACCCCAACCCCAACTAGCTGGGTGAACGAGAGCAGAGCAGCCCCCTTCTTCTCAGAGCCCCCGGTGCCTCCTCTATAAAGGGACAGAGTTAAGGTGGGGGAGCCCTGAGGCTCCGGGGCGGGGGGGGACGGGACTGCAGGACTCAGTTCTTCCCACCGCCCCAGCGGCGCTGGCCCATGGGGGGATGCCGATGGCCTGGCCATGCTGCCAACACAGATCACACCGCCCAGTGCCCACTTCCTGCTGTGAATGCTCCTCATGCTGGGAGTGAGCCCTCCCATGGTGGCCCCTGCTGCCCTACCTGCCCTTCAAGCCCCAGCCTAAATGCAGCAGGTCTGGGAAGCCTCCCCAGGACCTGGCCGGGCACCCAGGAGTGCACGATGAAGGTTTGCGGCACTGGATCAGTCCAGAGAGAAGTAACTCTCATCCTGCCCTGCTCCCAATTCCCGGGCTTGTGAGCAAACACAAGGGAGGTGTTGAGATGAGGGGAACTAGAATGGTCATTTTCCAGAAATGTTAACACTCCCAACAAGAGGATAATAGGGTCACAGATTCTGTGTATGGGGGTGGGAAGGGCGGGGTACAAGTCTCTATCTCTAAAGCAGGAAAGGTAAACGCTCTGACACCTTGTGTCCCTAAGGAACCAAACCCAGCTGGTCTGGTTGACTCAAATTCTGTGATTACAGGAATCAGCCCCTCAAAGACACACCACACGCCCACCCTGCTCAGTGGAACAGAGCCCACCCTAGCAAGCTTTCAGAGGCCCTCAGAGGGTGATTATTTAGTTTGCTTCAAAAGAGATGCAGAGGGGCTGCCGAGTCAGGTCAGGTGTCCAGCAAGAGCGGGTCGTCTTCAGTCCTCGATTCAGCCCCAACCCGCAGAGCTCAGTCTGGGGCCTGCTGACGACCCGTGGAGCGCTCGAGGGCAAGGCAAGGGGGCCCTCTTCAGAGCTCCCCCACAAAGAGGTCTACAGATATTTGTTGTATGTCTATCAGGTGTACAAAGCACGGCTCTCTTGCTAGCATTGCCCTGTAACGGGTCCAGTGCATCCCAGAACACATATCTCTCAGGATCCTAGTGAGAAACCTGCTAACAGGGTGGGGCCAGGAGCCCAGCCTGGAAGGACCAGAGATGACCTAACCGGTCAAAGGCTTCTAGGGGACAGAGGAGTTTATCTACTGAGAATTCGGACCCAAACTTGGCTTCTGAGACAGACCCAGGATTTCCCATAGAGGTGGTCTACCCCTACCCCATACGGCACTTGAAAGCACAAAAGAAGGTCTTTATAGAGACATGCATCAGGGTCCAACAAGTGAGATGCTTGAAGTCCCGTGGAGAAAGAATCACCTACTGTCACATACCCGTATTTAGGATTCCAGCTCACAAAGGCCTTTCCTTCACCCGTATTTCCCTGATGCGCACGCCCAACTGTCCTCTGCACAGGTCGGTCCCTCTCTCTGGACCTCTCCTCCACGCTCTCTCCCGAGGTGATGCCTCTCCGTCCTTTATGTGTTCTTCATCACAGTACTTGTCACATCTGACTGTTAATTCCTTATTAAATTGGCCAGCTGTCCTCCCAGGGACAGGGGCAAGAATGGTGTACATAGCACAGACAAGGTGCTGGCTCAGTAAATATTTTTTGGATGAATAAAGTCCTTGCAGAAATCCTGCTTTTCAAGAATAACCACCATGTCTACAAAGTCAAATTCTAAGGCTAACTCAGCCACCTACTAACTTACCATTTGGCTATATCCATACAACTACTCTAAACAACACATATACACACACACCCACCACCACCCCCACCCCCACCCCCACCACCACTGTACCCAGCCTGTCTTAGGACACACTGCTCCCCCTCTGCCTGTAAAACCCAAGCTTCGGGCATTCAGAAAACCTGGTTGCCGGTGCTGCTTGGGCCTTGCTGGCAAATGGCTTGGGCAGGCCACTTGTCCTAGAGTTACCGGCCAGGCCAGTAGAATGGGATCATCTTTATACCTCTCCTCCCAAGACAGCTATGAACTAGCTAAAGCTAACATCTGGGCAAAGCATTGGTAGTTGTGAGGCAATGACAGGAAGCAGGGTGGCCTCAGGGAGCTAAACTCCCACTGCCATTCCCGCTTTGGAAGAAGTAGAGACTGGGCCCCGTGGGCTGGGTGTAGTGAACGGATTCGAGTGGTCTTTATGCATCTGGCTAAGATCTGGCTGCCTAGCTCAGCCCTCTTGGCCAAGCCTCCCTTCCACCTCCAAACCAAAGCCTGTTGGTTATTCTCAGAGAGGCTGGATGCCCTGGTTCTCCACCTCCCTGAAGACAGATGTCTGCTCCACTGACCAAGGAGCCTCTTTTTCCATAGGCTTCTTAATGGGGCGGAGAGAACCTGCCTACTACCTTTGGGGCTGGGGGACATCCAAGGTGGGAGGGGCGCCTCCTGGGCCTGGCTGGAAGCTGAGGAGGACAGCAAGGCAGAGGTCCCATCCTGAGACGCCTTTCTCCATGTCCCACAAAATGCATCCCGCAGATAGGAATCCTCTGTCAATGAGGGCTACCCTTCACAGCTGGACCCGCCAAACCACAGGTTTCTGAGAGACAAGGTTCCTGTGATTGGAGATGAGCCACAGTGCAAGCCCTGAGCTCACTCAGGAGGAATGCGTCCTACACCTCCTCCCTGATTCAATCCTTCACTGGACATGAAATGAGAACTTGAGAAGGGCAGAGAGGAGGAGGGCAGAGACCAGGCTCTCTGAGCCCACAGGTTCCTCCGGTTGCACCCCTGTCCTGTCCCCTCCCTGTGCTTACCAGGCCCTGGGGATGGCTCTAGCCTCTCCCCAACCAGGTCTCAGGTCCTCCACTCCCCTAGGGACACTGTGCTACTTCCACGCTCTCTCCCAGACAAGCTCCCTATCACCTTCCACGTATCTACCTACAGAACTCCTAGTCATCCATCAATGCCAAGCTCAAATGTCCCTGCCTCCCAGCCCAGAGCAAACACTAAAGTCCCTGAGTAGGTTCAGCTAGAGCTAGAACTCAGGATCACAGGATACCAGTTTCCACCTGCAAGTGTCTCAAGAGGCATCCAACGGAACATTCAATATCAATGAACTCCTAACTGAGGGCTGCCATAGTAAAGTGCAGAGAGCAGTGGAATGAGGGCTTCAGCTCCCCAGCTCCCTGGCTAATTCAGAGAGGCAGGCAATTCACCCTGACTCGAGATGTTCCCCCAATAGAAGACAATACCTCTACTGGGGTTGGCATGAGACTTAAAGCAAACAAGGAGGTAACAGAGGGCTGTGATCGCATGTCAGCCCCTCCCTTCCCCCAACTCCGACCTCCCTCTTCTCTTGTGCCCTGAGCTTCAGTCATGCGGAACACTCTCTGGTCTCCAGCCTGTGCACAGACCATCCCCTCCACCCAGAGTGCCCACATCTCCCTGTCGCCATTTCAACCCTCCACCTGTCCCTCAGGCCACCCTGGGTACCGGGCGGGATGATTTTTTCATCTTCCAAGCCCATGTGAAACTCTACCAGTGACTCTTCCAGGATTTTCTACGTGGCCTTATTGTAAGGACAAAAGCTATCTCCCTGCAGGACTGTTGGTTCCAAAGAAAAGAATCCAAATATTTACTATGCCTAATAATCAATAACCATCGAATGCCTGGGGACGATGAAAGAGCTTTTTGGACAAAGCTAGGCCTGGCTCTTCTGGGAAACTTCTTGTTTTTCTCCTTTATAAAGATGTAATTTTAAAGAACAGAACAGACTTTCATAAACCCAAATGTCAAAAGGGACAAAGAAGGGCCTTATCTTCCAGTGTTTCTATGTTTTTCTCCTCAAGCAATCATTGCAGGAGAGAAACATGGAAATCTTGGAAAAGGCTTGAATTTGAATCTTGGTTCTGTCCTAGCTTGAAACTTGTGAGTCGCAGAGACATGGCAGGACTATCCTTAACGGGTGACCAAGTGCCCCCCTCTGCTGCAAATGCGTCTAAAGCAGTCTGTTTTTCTTCTGTTTTGTCTAATTCCATTTGAGGCCATGGCCTGGGTCTTCTCCACTGAAGACAAAAGTTTTAATTAGATTTGGGTAATCCACAGGCCTTCAGAAACTTTGAATCTAGAACCTCAGAACAGGAGGGGGGTCCCACAGTCCCTCTGTTGTAGATGCAGCCTCCAGCTCACAGACCTGGGTCAAGGGCAGGAATCGGATCTGGGACTTGGGTATCCCAAAATGTCTGTGCCTTGGTGGTCTCGTCTATAAAACTGGGCTAATAAGCTCTGCTTCACAGAGTCTGTGAAAGTTTCTGCGGCCTCCCCTAGAACTCTGCCTAGCCTACATCCATCGGGTACTCCATAAATAACTGTGGAATGGACACTCCTTCTAAACCCTCCTCTCTGCCTTTGTTCTACCCAGGAAGGCCTCGCCCTGAGGGGGCCAGCCGGGCAGTGCTCACCTGTGGAGCCCCCGAGCATTCCCATCCTATGCCCCGAAGTTTGCCGGCCGTGTGTCCCGGCAACAGAAACAAGCCACCCCTTGAGGTAGGCACCGGGGATGGCCAATCCTCCCAACGACTTGGAGGTGGGAACTCCACTCCTTTGCTCCACATCTGACCTGTCTTGCTGGTGAAGATCACGATGGGCAAGTGTCTTCACAAGGTCACAGTTCTTCCTGGCTGGGTCCAGTCATCACAAACCCCTGTCACCCACCCCACCGCCCCGGTGGGAACCAGACAGAAGACCTCAGTCGTGTAAGGGACCTTAATCTTGCAACCAAGCCCCCTGGTTCTGGCACCAGTTTGGGGCAGGTCTCTTCAAACTTAACTTGACCATCTGTAAAATGGGAAGTCACCAATGCCTGCTGGCCTACCTCGTGCAGGAACGTGAAGCACACATAAAGAAACAAACACAAAACCTGGTGTGACCAGAAGGCAACAGCACCCCCGGCCCACAGACCATCAAAGGGATAGGTAGAAAGGAGGAAGCTGTGGTGACAAACCCCTGGCTAGCTGGAACCACCCCAGCCACTGTCCCTCCCCCTCACCTATAAAATGAAGGGGGTGGATTTGACTCCTGGTCCCTAAACCTGGCTGTACATCAAAAGCACCTGGGAGCTCTGCAACCACCCAGCTGCCCACCCTCCCCAGGCTGCAGGGATCCAGCTTTTTGAGAACTCCTGGATCAGATGTTTTGGCAGATTCTTCCTTGGTTCTGCCTCTGCCCTCACCAGGGGGAAACAGACCCTGGGTCCAGTGATGACTAGCCAGATGGGGAGGTCTCTTCTGCCCCTCATCCTCCAGGCTCCCAGGAGGCCTGCAGGAAGCCTCCGGATGCAGGTCGGGGCTTAGACAGCCGCCCAAACAGGTACGGGCCCAGATGTAATTGGCCTCTCGGTTAAGCTTTCTAATCTCATTAAAGCTGCCTGCATCATGCAGCCCACAGCTCTGCGTTTAATAACACAAGAGCACTGCCCTGCCTGAGGTAAGCTGATTAGGTCTGGGGAGACCCAAGAGGAGCAGTCTGGACCACGGCCCCTGGCCTGACTTGGACCCCTCTCTGCCCTTTCACACCACACAGTCGCGCGGACGTCACAAACTCAGACGGAAACAAGAGGGGGCGCACTGCAAAAGGGGCAGGCAGGCAGGAAGTGCTTAGAGCTGGGGTACAGGGCCAGATCTGCCTACCCACCCTGGGAAGCCAGTGCTATCCTCAGGACTTTCAGTACATGCAAACCACCAAGTAATTTTATTTCCTATCTTCCCAGGGTGTGATAACACCCACCCCACACCATGAGATAGCTGCCCCTCTGGGCAAAGTGCAAGGCTCCCAGCTACTCCCCTCCCCGCCAAACACAGTGGGAAGAGGGGTATGGTCTGGGGTCCAGATAGCTGTTCCGCAACTTTGGAAGAGAAGACCTGTCCTGCCACTCACCCTTCCCCCCACCCCTCTGAGAGGAGGTACCCCAAAGTCCTTCCCCGACAAGTATGTGAGGAGGGCTGAGGAAGTAGCCAGCTCCTGGACATCTGCTCTGAAAACACCACGGTCAACATGTGCAAACATCCCTGTGCAAATACACGTCATCCGCTTCTCGATCATCTCCTCCGTCTAAATACATCCCAAGAAAATAACTTGGCAGTGGTGAGAAATTCTGCCACGGCTCCAAAGTAGCAAAAACAAAACACACACGCTCGCTCTCGCTCTCTCTCTCTCTCTCTCTCTCTCTGCTCTGTTCAAGGTACCACCCTGGGTCAAGGACAGGCGTGGAGACATGCACATAGGCAGCAACCACCCAGATTATGCTGGGGGTTCAGTCCTGCTGAGAGAGGTTGGCTAGTATTAATATTTAATAGGCAAGATAATATTTTAGAAGGGAAGGGACTCCGGGCAGGTTCCAAGCCAGACTTGCACAGATGCCCTGTCCAAGGGAGATGTTTGGGGGCACGCCCAGCCAAGTACACATACACACCCATCCCCACCCCCTTTGGGACTTGCTTTAAGACACTGGCATTTTCCACTCCACTTGCCAAGAATGAAGCCACCCTGCCCCATGTGATCCTCAACCCCCTGGAAACAAAGACGGCAGTCATGGGGGTGGGCTAGCACACCTCAGGCACTGGGCCCGTGTCTCCCCCGCCCCCTGAGGGGAAACAAAGGCCCCCAGTAGGAGACAGACATGCCCAGAACCTGGCCAGGGTGCCTCTTATTCTACCACGCTTTCATTCTTTGGATAAGTTGGATAGAGGTGGCTTTTTTTTTTTAAATACCCTCAGGGAATCTAAGCTGCTTACAATCACTGCTAAGCCCACCTTCTACGGCACAAGAACAGCAAATTATTAGGAAAATGTCTGAGGGTCAAGGGCATGTGGGCAACCCTCCAATCATGCCAGCTCTCAGTGGGCCAGGCCAACTTCTCAGCCACCATACAATGCCCCAGTGCCCATGCGCCCCACTCTCCATCTGGACTCGGTCCTCAGGCCTGGAACACCCACCAGCTTCCTCACTGGTATAGCTGCTCCGGTCCTCCCCTCATCCCTACTCCCTTCCCCAAACTGACCTAACCAGGCCACTAACGACGCAGGTTCATTAGCTCAGTGGACTGTCCGCTCCCGGCTGCACACCAGCTTGGCTGGGCCCTTCTCAGTTCCAGCTCTGCACACACAAACCCTCCTTTCAGAACGCAAGTCTTTTCAAGCTTCCAAGTGTTTGCAGACGCTTCCTTTACCCTGCGATGCTCTCTTCACACGCTCCCCCCCTTTCAATCACCAACTTCTACTCCTTTTTCCTTTGTGGGACCCACAGAAATGGTCACCGAATACAGGAAGCCCTCTGGGCAGAGCCTTCTCTTAGGACTCAGCAACTGGGTCCCTTGGAGCACCATCAGCATCTGCTATGTCCCCTTTCCCAGTGCACTGTGAGATCCCACAGAGAAGTCTCTTAGGCATCTCCAGGGCCCAGCTAAGGGTCCAGCACACCAAAGACATTTTTAGGCCCACACAATTTCCAAAAAGAACTTCAAGTCTCAGAACCAATACCAGAGACGTTGTTCAATTCAATCCTGGTTGTTTTAAGTTAAGAAAACGAAGGCCCAGGGAGAATGAGAGAGTATTAATATCACACAGCTCGTTAATAGCGCCAGGGTCTTCGTTGACTCCTCCAGATCAGCCCAAAGCCCCCACAGCAAGACCAAACTCAGGAGAGTGCTACAAGGACCGAACATCCAAGAAAGAGGGGCACGAGAGAGGTCTAGAGGCAGCCCGGGAGGAGGTGGTTTGGGGGCTCAGGAGGCCCACATAAGGAAATGCACAGGCCAGCCTAGAAGCCCCAAGTGGAGACTACTGGCTAGAGTGTCCTGAGCAGGTGCTCCACAAGGACAGGAGGAAGGACCAAGACAGGACCTGGCATGTGGAGGCACTCAACAAACATTTGCTGTTGCACAATTAATGGCACAAATAACCGAGTATAAACCAATGCCATGCCTCATATCACCCAGGCCTGCACTGGGCTCCAGGGTCCCAAAGAAAGGAAGGATTATTTCTGCCAGAGGATGGGGCAGTCTGGGACAGCTTCGCGGAGCGGTGACATCTGATCAGACGCCATCTGTTATTTTTCTCTAATTGTTCCACATGTGTGAAATTTTGACTCTAAGCTAGAATGTGGACTCGGAGAGACAGGCTGTGGCTGCTTCCCCTGCCTTCCCCAAAACCTTCTCTCCAAAGCGTCGATTCGACCGGGCTCCTGGTAGACACTGAGGGAATGCCAACAGTAGTGACGGGCCACACCCTTCTATTTCAAAGAGGAAGGAGAAGCAACATTGGCTTCCCACAAGTTCGCTTTATCTGCAGAAGCTCCCTAAAGCCCACCAAGAAATCCTGCCGTGTCCAGGGCACTCCCAACACTGCAAATGCCCCGTGCCCCTGGTGTGGTGTTAAGAGACGGGCGCTCTGAGGCCGTACTGAATACTTCCTGTGTCCAACGGGTGGCACTAAGTCTCTTCCACACCTTCCCTGCTTCCCCCTCTCAACAACCCTGCAAGATAGGAACCAACGCCCCCACCTGACAGACTGGGAAAACTGAGACTTGTAAAGGGGTCACATGGCAAGGTCAGCGGCAGGCCCCCGTGGGTCTTTTACATCACGCTGCCATAATATTACTTCTCTGCCAACAGCTTCCTGCAACAGATGCATCACCAAGATTGCTTGGTAGGAATGAATCAGTGCCCATCCAGACATCCCATGCATAAGAAACACCACCACCAGCACACCAACTTTGGTTTCACACCACCGACTCACCTCGGGGGCAGACCGTACCAGGTGGGGTCACTCACACAGACCATACTGTAGCCCGGTTTCTACAGCTGCACCCCATTTTCTCACCTTTCCGAGGCTTCGACACCCCACCCCACCCCCAGCCACATCCTCGTTTCCATAGAGGCCCAGAAGAATGCAAACTCCAAGGATTCCCTTTCTTGTTTGGATAATGGCCACTTCGCAATTCTCCCTCCCACCCCGGGACCCTCGCTGCTCCTGAGCAGGCGTTCAGGCCAGGGAGAGAACAAACGGGAGGGGATGAAAAACACACACAACCGTAAGCTGCAACCCAAACAGAACTAATCCATTCAGAGCCCAAAGAGGCTGAGCAGATGGGAAGCCGGCATTCCCCCGCCCGCCACCACCCTGGGTTCCGGGCCCTTCACCACAGTGTGATAATTAGAAAGGGTGACCCAGCCACATGCTCTCGGGGCCGCCCCTGCTCCCAGGCACCCGCGGGCGCCGACTTCATCTGGTTTGTGTTTAGAGCCCTCCCCGAGCCTCCCCAAAATCAGATGCACAAGGGCATGGGCGCAAACACCCCAGCCTTGGAACACACTTTCCCGGGAAGGAGAGAGGCGTCTGCTCTGTGCACTCCCCTCTGGCTTCTGAGCAGGAAGGGCAAAACACCCCCATTCTTCCCAGCCCAGTGCCCCCCACTCTCCCTCTGAGCAGCTCCGCCTGTGCGGGATGACATCTTCCTCCAAGTGCATCCGTGTCTGTCTTCCCCTCCACCCGGTAAGCGGTTGTGTTGTTCACTGGGACACCCCCAGTGCTTACTTAGCACAGGGCAAGGCCGTGCAGAACACATTCAAAGATCTGCTGAATGAATGTCGTCATAGCTCCAATTAAGTATACTGCCATTTTTATTCCTTTACATTTGTTCCTTTCTCTAAACCTTAAGCCCCCTGAGGGCAGAACTCCTGTCTTGTTCATTACCTCCCCGATGCCTGGCACTTTGAGGGTGCTCAATGAATACTTGTTGAGCAAAGGAATGACCATTCACCGCCTTGAGAACACTGAACCCACCAATGGAGGGATATCCACCAAATCCGGGAATGGGAGGGCTGAACGGAAGCTCAGCTCTATCACTGGTGTCAGCCCGCTCATCTGTAAAAGGAGGGCGAGTGTCTCGTCTGCAGCCACAGACAAGTCCGTGTGGCAGACACAGGACTCGAATCTGGGTCCCGAGGCCCAGCCTGCCACGGCGGCGGAGACAAAAGGCACCAAGGATGTGCTCACTGCTCCGAAGACACGGGCAAGCTGGCGGGGCGGACGAGACAGACACGTGAAACAATTAGTGAACAAGATAACCGCCAGGATGACGGTATTATACCCTGATATAATAAAGTACACGCCGTACGACACAATTAGAGACAAGAGTGAAGCACACTGCACTAATTACACAGGACAAAGAGTGAGCAAACGGGAGCCACCAGGGTGCTGGAGTTGTCACAGAGGGCTCTGGAGACCAAGGGACCCGAGGTGAGTCTGGGGTGGGGCCTCCACCAGGAAGCCTCTCCAGATTACCACTCCCTCCTCAGGGCTCCTGCTACCTCCTGCTCTGAGCTGGCCGATCCCTCCGCCACTCACGGTCCTTCTTCAGGCACCTGTACGGTCAGCCCAGGGAGCAGGGCAGGGGGCAGGTCCTGGCCCCGAGCCAGCCCCTGGTGACGGGTCAGGGTTCATCATTTCAACATGCACAATCACCAGTACCACGCGCTCGGCACTGTGCTGAGGCTCTGCATTCACCGTCTCGTTCAGGCCTTACAGCAAGCCTGTGAGGTGAGGCCATGTGCTTCTGCAGACCGTAAGCTCAGAGAGGGGAAGTCACCGTCCCGAGGCCACGGTGCCAATAAATGGTAGAGTCGAGAGACAATACCAAACAGGTCCACTGCTCTACAGATCTCATGCTCCTAAATCTCCACACCCACACGGGCCAGCACGGAAGCCCAGGTCCCAAGGGCCTACTGAGCTCTTCGAGATGTGGGCAGTTCAGGCGAGGATGTTAAAACACACCAGATCTCGAGGATCTGGAATGAAAAGCAGGTCTGTAAAATAACTCATCAATTATTTTTACACTGCTTACATCTTAAAATGATAGTGTTTTGGACATATTCGTTTATGAGTAAATAGAGTATACTACTGAAGTGAATTCCATCCGTTTCTTTTCACCTTTTTTAGGGGCCAACAGGAAAAAGGTAAGAGGACAGGTGTGGTGCACATTCTATCTCCAGGGGCTGGCACTGCCTCCATGACGTTTGTGAATGAATGATGAGCAGGTTGCAGAGGACAGGAGGGCGGGGAAGGCGACATTTCAGATAACAGGAAGCACGGAGGGAGCCAAGGTGTAGGGGGGAGGCAGCCCTGAGCCCTGCACTGCACGCTGGATGCGTGGGGTGACATCTGGCTAGAACTAGGGGAGGGCTTGGTCAGGTTCACTGGCGCCAAGTGAGAGAAGACATGGAGAGCAGAGCAGGACTCTGACCTAGGGGTTCTGCTAAGAACAGGAGGCAAAGCTATTGACCACACAGAGAAGAGAGCTGGGAACGATGACTAAGTGTGACTACTGGCCTAGAACTAGTTGCCCACCCAGCTGCCTTGTAGAACATAGCAGCAACTCCTCCATTTCTTGAGCTGAAGAGCACTGGAGTGGGTCTCCCCCCAGGGCCAGGAAACACTCATTCCAACTAGGCACAAACATTCTGTGGTCACAGGGTTAGTCTCACGTCAGGGCGCAGAGGAGGCCTTTCGGGGGAAGAGGGGCTGGTTGGGTAAGGCTGAATGAGGGTTTCGGAAGTGGAGGTAGAGAAAGGACGCAGCAGGTGGAGCTCTGGAAGAATAGGTCATTCTAGGCAGAAGGCCCGGTGTGTGCAAAGGCTGCGTGCCCAGGGCACAGGCAGACGCAACAGAGCAGAGTCTAGAGGGGTTGCTGGAGCCAGACCCCAGGATTTTCTGCTGATAAGGAATAAATAACATGGGTGCAAGGCTGGAAAGTTGAGTCTGGGAATGCGGTTGGAAAACGGACCAGTCCTCGCTTGTGGAAACAACCCTCAGGCCTGGTCCGAAGACCTCTCAGCTGTCGACTGGTGAGAGGGCAACCCCAGAGAAACCCAGAACACCCCCCCACCGCCACTGCCACCACAAAGGGGCGAGGATGCCCTGGACCAATGGTGCCTCTTCAATACACCTGGCGGAGATTTACCATGACAGGAGAAAAGCCAGGCAGAGACCAGTGTTGAGGTGTCTGGAGGGAGGTGTGGCATGGGGAGCATGGCTGGGGGTAACAAATCCCAGCTCTGACACCTGCATGCGGAAAGCCTTCGGGCTGTTTGTTAGCTGAGTAAGAGGGGAACCATGATCTTACTCCCCAGGGTCCTTAGGAGAAATCAAAACTCAGGAGATGTGAACTCCCCAGCACAGACCAGGCCCTTCCCTTCCCTGTGGTCCTGGTCCCCCGAATGCGTCCCTTCCTTCATCAGGGACGGCACAGCACCTGCCTAGCATGGTGGGCAGCACATGATAGGCATTCGATAAATAGTAAATTTTCTATTCTCAGATGTCACGGCTGAGGGACAGCAAATTAGATCCAGTTAGGAGAGCAGAAAGTTACCTCGGCAAGCAACCACAGGGCCATGGAACGCTTTTAAAAGAGAAGGAAGCTTCAAGCTGGAGGCCACTGCCTTCCTTTGCCAGGCTGGGCAGCTCGGAGCCACAGCAAAGCAGCAAGGGACTCAAGTCTTTTCTTTTTTAAAAGATTTTATTTATTTATTTGAGAGAGAGAGAGCGCGCATGAGCAGGGCAGAGGGAGAGAGACAAGCAGACTCAGGCCAAGCCGGGAGCCTGACATGGGGCTCGATCCCAGGACCCTGGAATCATGACCTGAGCTGAAGGCAGCCGCTTAACCGACTGAACCACCCAGGAGCCCCAAGTCTGATGCCCAGAGTGAGGCATCTGATAGACGATGTGCCAGGGGCAGAAGGAAGCTCTCAGTTGAGGTCAGGGCTCACAGAGAGTCACTGCTATGTGGTTCCCTCTCTGGCGGACTCTTCTGCCCTCTCCCAGTTCTGTCCCAAGCCCAGGCACCCTGATCTGCTAGCCACTCTTCCACCTCTCCCTGTCTTCTACCAAGATCTGCTCCCACTCTTCATCATTTGTACAAACACCCTAACCTTCGAGGTCCCAGGGAAATGCCACCCACGGTCCTCAGTAGCCCTTCCCAGACTCCCCCTACCTGACTGTGCCGCCCCTCCCTCCCCCACTCCCACTCTGTCCCCAACTCCTGGCACCTTCTATCCAGGCTGGCAGCTCCTGAGTTCCTGAGTTCCTTTCTTATTCCTCCTCCTAGACTGTAAGTCCCCCACCCACCCCACCCCCGGGACAGGACCACATCTGGCCTGCACAGGACCCACGGGGCCTTCCCAAGCACAGAGTGGCGATCATACACTCGCTAAGGGAACGGGTGGGAGTGATGTGATAATGTACACCTTGATGCGATAAGCCTCGGGCTGGTGTCAGCCCTGTGTCACAGAGCGCAGCCACCGGAGGACAGGGGGAAAGCTACACGTCCGAACAGGCACAGAGTTTCCGGCCAGGACACCAGGTTCATTATCAGCAAGCATCAGGTTATCTGAAACAAGACTGAGGAACAGAGGTAAAAAGCCACGGCAGCAGCACAGCCTCACCTGAGGCCATGTTCAGCCCTTACCTGGGTAATCCCTGGGTAGAGGCGAGTGGGACCAGCACCCTGGCGTCTGACGTCTCTTAGGAGCTGTTATGGGTAGGATCATTATAAAGCTGAGAGTAACAGTACGTGCTGATTTGGTACAAAGCACTTATTATGCTCGCTTCTCTTTATCTTCCTTTACACCAACCCCAAGATATAAATTCTCTACATGACCCATTTCACAGAGCAGGCGACTGAGGACTAGATTGCCAAGGGTCACACAGTGGTAGCGGGCAGAGCTGGGACCTGCCTGACACCGGGCTCTTTCCATGACAACTGTAGTCTTTCCCCCTGGCACCCACTACCATTACTCAGCTTGACACTCAACCTCGAGATTCCCAGAATGAAACTCAGACAGGACTCCAGCTGTTCCCTGACCCCATAGCCCCCAGGATGAATGGAACCCAGATTTCAATGGGCCACCCAGGCCCTGCTACTCGGGGTACCCTATATTCCCATCACACTCTCCTCCTCCTGCTCTCCTGGCCCTGGGATCCTCGAGCACACTGCATGCTTTGAAGGAAACAGCTTCCCCACCATTCTGGCTGCCTGGCAAACACCCAGTGTCTGCTACCAAATCGGCCCTAGCATCACCTTCTCTGCCAATCTTTACACCCACTCCGCGTCCCCCCTGAGCCTGGAGAACCGCTCTCTTCTCTCTCTTCTGTGCCTGGCTGACCCTGGCCCGGGCCCGCTTGGAATGACACACTGCACTGTGTTCAATGCTCTGTCTGGGTTCCTTGAGGGCAAAGATCCCATCTTAATTTATCTTTGAATCCCTAGAGTTGTAGAATAAATTAACGTTTTAAAGCACATGTCCCCCCACCCCCAAACAAACAACTCCCAAGCCCCTGACCAGAACAATACTAAAATAACAAAGAAGACTAGAATAACACACCAATCCGGAGGGGCAGGGATTCATTCCTAGGTCAGCTCTGAAAATTAAGCATACCTAAGGAAAAGGTAATCTCTGCCCCTGGCTTTACAGGGAAAATCTCACTGATTTGGAATAATTGGGCATAGGAGATGAAAAGCTGGTCTGTGTGACAAAGTTACAGTGCACTTCTGACTGTATGAGGCATACACAGAATATAGCTCTAGTGACTAAACAGGGCCCATTTGTCAACAGCGCGCCCAGAGCGTGTAAGCAAACGGAGCACGCGGATTTCGAGCAGTGCAGATTATCAAGCAGGTTTTGTCATCTTCCTGCATCTTAGGACACCACTCGTTTGCCTGGCAAACCTGTCTTCCGGTCTTGGCCCGAAGGAGTGAGGCAGGAGCTCTGCCTCGAGGGCGGCTATAAAATTTCCATCAGACCCCATCAAACCGAGCCTCCTCCAGACAATACACAATTCTGCAAGTCGCCTAATGAGAGCCGAAGTTTCTACAACAAGCCAGATCAAGTCAACATAGACTTGAGCTTTAGCCATGATGTAGGAACCGGATAATGAAGGGAGGCATCAGCGTCCCTCCTCTGCATGCCAAGAGAAGGAAAGTGAAGCCGGTTCTCAAGAACAGTCAGCCCTGCATCCGACTGATATGTGGGGAAATGTCCCTATTAGGGTTTGAGGCAGCCGGCGCTGTGAGGAATTACTGGTCCCTTCCCCATGTATTCAACGGGCTGGGAAAACAGCAGGCGGTCAAGCACGTTGTCTTCTCCATCACTCCTGACACCACCCGGTAAAACTCAAAGACTCTGGAGTGGTCCTGAAAATCCCCAACTCCCCAACTGCCCTGTACTCAGAAATAACCAAAAGCCTCAGCCACTGCCAAAAAAGGAAAAAGAAAGAAAACCCCAGGAACACAGCAAATCCATGTCCAACTCCTTTGCCCCTTAGAACAAAACCCATTGCGGGCGCACACAAAGCGGGAGAAGGCTGGACAAAGAGGAGGCCAGGTCACACTCGACAAGGCGCTTTCTTGTCGTTTCCAAAACAGAACTGTCCTCTATTAAAACACTCTTGTTGCTCGGATGTTGGGGGTGTGAGGGGGGGGCGGCACACAAATCTCAAAACAAAAGACAAGCCGTGGCAGGGAGGGGAGGCCTGGAGCCGGCTCCTTCTCCCTTGCACGCTTCCCAAGTGTCTGAATGCCCGCAGATCTCGGCCCCAGTGCCGGCAGCTGTCTGTTATTATCCCAGCAGCTCCGAGGGCCCCAGCACCAGGGAGTGTGTCCCGAGCAGGTGAACGCCATCTGCCCGGCTCTGACGAGATGCCCGTCTTCGTGCCTGCCAGCAGGCCATGCAGACCTCGGGGAGGCACAGCCAGCCTCCCCCCTTCTCTGAAATGGTTCTCCAGAGCTCGGCCGGGCTTTCTTCTCTCTCCCCAGGGGCCGCGGGCTCAGTCACTACCTGGCATTTATCACAGAGGGGGAGCTCTTTGGAAAAACACTTGGTCACCTTTCATAGAAATTTCTAAAGGCATTGAGAGTATGTTTTTGCGGGGTGGGGGAGGTCTGCACAGAGTTGGGTATACATCGGGGAACAGAGCCCACCGACACACACCTTCCAGGGGTTAATTTTAAGAAAGATCTTTAATTGATCTACCAAGAGAAAAAAGTTTTCTACCTGCCTTTTAAAAAGCACTCCCCGCATTAGCTAAAACATTCCCAACACATCCCGGGCCCATTTCCTCCTGCCCCCACCCTGGCTGTTTTAATTGGGGTAAGTGGTTCCCTGATGCAATCTGCGAAGTACTCGTCCAGACCATGGGGAGAGGGAGAGCTAAGCGGAAAAGCGGGGCTGGGGTGGGCACGATCCCAGGATGGGAGCATGCATGGCCTTCCCGCTCTGCCTTTCCTGCTCCTGGGAAGAGAAGAGTTCCGCCTTAAGAGTATTTTCACGGGCTGGTCTGTCATAGAACCGAAATGCCTACAACCCGTGTGACAGGCAAGGGCAACAACTCCACTTCCCAGGACAAAGCGAAGCACGTGTGACGGTGAGCCGGCGTGCCCGTGAGAAGGGTCCCCGTGGGTTCCCATCCAGTGCTCTCTGCTCCGGGAGCTAATGGCACCTGGAAGGAGCACAGGTCCCCCCCTCATCTCTCCAGAGTCTCGAGCAATAAGAAATCTGCGGTTTGATGTCTTCCGAGCCACACACGCTTCACTGACACCAACCAGTGACAGACTTCCTCTCTTAGCGAGGAAAGCAAGGTGGGGACGGGCATGGGGAGAGAACGGGCCATCCCAGAAGGGGGCAGCAGAGTTCCGGTCTGGCCTTGGGCGGCCTGGGCTCAAGGTAGAAACCCACCAGTGGCTGGGAGTGAGGACTCCGGTCCTCCCAGACTAAAAACACCCTGGGGAAGAGCTGAGCCACAAGGACTCTCTGCTTTGGAACAAAAGCCAGAAGGCAGCGAGGCAGTGTGGAGAACCTGGAAGTCAAAGCTGGTTCTGACCCCTACTAGACTGCGGCGCCCTGCGGGACTTCACGGGCAAAGAGAAGACAAGCAACCCACCTAACTCAGGAGACCACAGTGGGGCGTACCAAGGGCAGTGCAGGTGTGGGGCCTGGAACACTACAAAGGACGTAACAGCAAGGTCTCCAAATCAAGTCGGCCTTGTCAGGAGCAAATAAGCAGGACATGCAGCCCACAAGGGTGATGCATCCTGGCCTTGTGACCCCCACCATCGCTGCCGTTACTCAGGGAGGGGGCTGCAAGCCGGGAGATTCAGGAAAGTAGCCCAACTACATTGAATGAGCAGCCCTTCCATCCCCCACCCCGCTTCGCCCTCCACCTCATGCCCTGTGCATCGCAGAGGATCCGATTTCTAAGGTCTTCAGCTGGAGAACCAGCCAAATCATTATCACCATACAAAAGCAAGAAGGCAGCACACAGAAACAGTCCTTGAATTACTTCATCCAAAGTGAGCTCTGTGTTGTGTCCCCCGGTCCATGGTGCCGGGGTCCCAGTGGCATCCGCAGAGGTTGGGCAACCGTGCCCAGCACACCATCCAGCTCGTGGAAGCTCTCGTACACATCTGTCTCAGCCTCCACCCAACTGCCTCTCCCCAGCATTCACTGGCCTAGCTGCCTTTTCTCGTTCTCATGCAACAAAGCAGAGCCCACAGGAAAAGGGCTCCAACCCACAGCACCAGCTCTGAGCTTTGTAGTATTTCAAAGGAAAGGGATTGTTTGGGGCAAGTGGTCACAGAGGGCTTCCTTTCACAAGGAGGGTGTAGCTCACGATGAGCCTGGAAGAATAGACGGGATTTCATAGAGGACCAGAGAACATGCTCCTGTTCACTCCTCCACAGCCTCCACTTTGGGCTCAAAGCAAAGTCATGACCTGTTCTCTGCCCTGAAGGCTGTCCCATCTTGTCACAGCTCCTGAGCCCAGTGTTCAAAGCAGACCAACCCCCATGCCTGGAGATGGCAGGACTCCAGACCTACTGTTCCCACCTGGGAGGCAGAGGCCACAGGACAGGGCCCAGCTGAAGCCCCTGGGAGCTTCCTCCCCACCAAGCTCTCCTTCCAAATCGGGGGATCGAGCCAGCTTCCTGGAAATGTCTCCTCCACTTTGAATCCACTTCGGAGAGGCAGGCTCCGGTGGGAGGCTGGGGAGGAGGTTGGGATGGGAACATCCTGTCTGCATCAGGGCAGGGGGGTGGGGCTCAAAGGCTGCCCACGTGTGCTTCAGGCTCCCCCCCCCCCCCCCCACTGAGCAGGAAGTGTTCATTCGACCGACAAACAAGCATCTGGGGGTCGTGGTAGGGTTAGGGCGGTGAAGCCAACCTCTGATTTGTGGAAGTGAATAATCCAAGACAATGGGTGTGTGACAGCGGAGAAATCAGGTCCAGATGCAGGCCAGAGCCAGCTGCCCAGGGACCAATCGGGTAATCAATCCTGTTGATATGTTTGGGGGAGGGGGCTAAGGCTACTGCCCTGGCAGACAATGGAAGGCAGCTGGGAGCTGGTCTTATGATCCACCCCCTCCCCAGCACAATCTGGGGGTTCTGTGTCCTCTTCTGCTTCCGGGCTTCCCTGCTCCCCAACCAGGAACTTGAGGGGAAGGGAGATGACCACACCAAAGCCAGCTGTGTGCCTGAGTTTTCTGAAATCAATAGCCAAGTTCTCTGGGGGCTGCGCCCAGGGTCTTGCACCAAGTGCTGGAGACTAGAGTCCCCCTCTCTGGGGTATGGCTGAAGGTTGCCGATCACCTCTGTGCAGAGGTCTTAAGCTGATGATACTGAGGGTCAAGATTGGCCAAGCTTTCCCCCAAACAAGCTTTCCCGGAACCTCAGGACAGCTAGTAAACAGGAACCCTGGGATTTTCACTTTGCAGACCTAGAAGGTATCAAGGTGGTTGAGATGAAAATGGGGGCCTGGTAGGGCCAAGCCAGCCAGTTAATAAGTAGCAGAGTTAGGCCCAGCACCAGACTTCCCTTCCTATCCTGGGGCTCTTCCCAGGCGCCCAAACGGCCCCCGCCCCCAATATGTAACCCTAGACCCAATCCCCAAGGGGAGACAGGATTACTTGGTTCTCTGGCAGACGGACGTGGGGGAGGATGACCACACAATGACAAACCACACCAACCAAGAGTGTGGGGCACATCCCAAAAAGCAGGTTTAAAGACCTAACATGTAGCACAAACTCTGTGGAGAAGCAGAAAGAATAAGGGACTCCCCTACTTCACAGAGTTCTTATACCCACAAGAAGATGGGCATAAGAACCCTTCCATATGACACAATGTGACCAAGAGCCGTAGCCTTTCAGTTGTGCCCAGACCTGGCTTGTGCAGTCTCACCAATGTCGGCGGGGAAACAGGGACTCCCTGCCTGGCACACACAGGACGAAGCCTCAAAATGCAAAAATGATTTGTTACATAGATTGTTAACTGGGTGGGAGAAAGCTGGGCTTGACACTTCTAACACTGCTTCCCAGGACAAATATGCTATGGCCTTAAATATTTCCTTAGATCCTTCCTAAAAAGGACCTGAAAGGGCCCTGGAGGAAAAGTGTGTGGGACAAGCAGCCTAGTTAGGCAGTAAGCACCCAGTCACTGACTGTACCCCAACAGGTACTGGGCTACTGGCTTCCAATGTCCCTTCCCAGCACGGCAATTCCATGAAGTCAAAGGTCACCTGGGTACAACTACTGGACAAGGAAGGAATACTTGTTGATCTGTCTTCCTTGCTGGTAAGGGAAGCCCTTGATGAACAGGGAAGGGAGAGGGGAGCTGAAAATCCCAAGAACAAAAGAATGGCAGCGCTTGTCACTCCGGCCCTGATCATCCATGGCACCCTCTCCAGCCATCTGTCACATCATATAGAAATTCCCTGCGTGTGATTCTGTCTGCCTGCAAAGACTGCTGGCTCCTATCCATCTCCCTATCCCCACTGAGCGTGGTGCCCAGGAGGCCCCATAAACATTGCTGAACAAAATGATGAGCCAGGGCATCACCAGAGCCTGCTGGTGCAGAGCAAGCACAGGCCACACCCATTCCTCAAGGCTGAGGCTCTCTAAGCCATGCATCTTCCTCTCCTTCACCTTGACGGCACGTGTAGCTCATCCTGCACACACCAGCACGAGAGCACACCTGGTCTACCTTTGTTCCCACCAGCCACCCCCTCCTCTCTCTTGGGCACTATGAGTCCCTGGCAGTCAGGGGGCAGAAAGGACTCGCCACACTCCACTTGGCACTACAAGAAACACACAGCAGTCAGACGTGGTGGCTGGTGCAAAAGTAGAAAAGTCAGGGTTATAACATTTTTCATCTAGAGAAAAAAAAAAAAGCGAGCTTCCTTTAAAAACGTGTTTCATAATCCCCAGTGCAAGCAAAAATGCAGTTAGAATACCCATTTATCTATTCTAGCATCATTGTAAATCAAGACAATCCTTTTGAAAATAATTTGGCAAAATGACTCAAGGATCTTGAAAGGAGAGGTCCATACTTTCTGACCCAGTAATTTCACTTCTGGGAATTTAGTCCAAGGAAATCATCCAAAAATGAAATGCCAAGATGTTCACCGCAGTGTTATGTACAATGGTGGGGTGGGTGGGAAGGGGGAGGACCGGAAGGAAGATCCAGTAAGAGACGAACAACAGTTAAATAAAACCTATGCAGCCATTAAAGTATAATTAGGAATTATTAGAAACATACTTATCAAAAGAAAAAGCAGACCACAAACACATGTGCAGACCCGGACAGCATTTTGTCCAAGTCTAGAAGTTGTGATAAGATAATGGTGGAGGGAACGTTTTCCTTTCACTTTCCAAACTGTCCTGGCAAGTGGACCCTAAAGACAGGGCACCCTACTTAAGGTGGGGGAAGAGCCATGCCTGGGTCTCCGTCCTCCTCCAACCCATGTACCTCGTGACCAGGCCTGGGATGTCAGCAAGGGGACAAGAAGTGGGAGAAGACTCTGAACCACAGCAGCCGAACCTGGTTAGCCGAGCTCTGTTAATGTGATGCCTCCGAGAATGACATTTAACCAACAGGAACCTTCTGGGAATATTTAAATACCCTCCCAAAACAACCAAACCAGGCAGGCAGGCAGGCTTTATATACGGTGTGCACGCGCATACCCACAGTTCTCAATATACAGAGACAGAGACACCATTCCATTCCCCAACAGCCGTGGTGGCCAACTTTCTGCCCCAATCAGCCATCTGGGGCTCAAAGGGAAGGTGTCAGATTGATCACCAGGGTTGGATTAAATTTTTTTTTCTTCTTAAATCCCCTTAACTGAGAAAGCAGCTTGAGCCAATTCTGCTTTTCTCACAGACACCAAAACACCAAGCTGTAGTTACACCAGTTCATCTTCACACCCCAGCGTTTGGGGGAGGGGAGGATCAAGCTTTCCAAGCAGCTCTCTGCAGTCTCGCCTCCAGGCGGAGAAGCTGGAAGCACAGGCTTAAAGGAACAGGATGCTGGGAAAGGGCCACATCCCCAGGGCCCCCACCCCCACCCCACCCCCACCCCAGCCACCGCCAGGGTCTCCTTCAGAGGAAGGAGGTCGCACTGCCTCCCACTGGCCTCTCCCAGATCCCCAGCTCCAGGCAGGAGTCTTTCCCCCTCCTCTGCTCTGCTCTGCTCCTGCAAAGATCTTCCAGACTAGCACTCTGCTCGCACCAGCCTGACCTCCACCCCATAACATATCCTTAGAACTTACTGAAGAGAGTGAGGGGAGGAGGAAGGTTATCGTGTCCCAGGATACACCAGGCACCTTCTTCCCGTGATCTCATTTTCTCCCCTCAGCAACCTGACCAGGGGGTGTATTCCCATTGTATAAGTGAGCAAATCGAGTCTTGCAAATGCTGCACTTCTGTGGCTGAATCCTTTGTATTCTGGACTTTCTACACCACACTGGCTGTTGCAGACCACGCTCAACAGAGGACAGGGAACCAACCACTATTGAGCACTGAGTATGTGCTCCTACACACACGCTTGCTTTTTTTTTTTTTTTTTAAGATTTTATTTATTTATTTGAGAGAGCGTGCACAGAGGGAGAGAGAGAAGCAAACTCCCTGCTGAGCAGGGAGCCCGAAATGGGGCTCCATCTCAGGACCCTGAGATCTTGACCTGAACCGAAGGCGGACGCTTAATGGACTGAGCCACCCAGGCGCCCCCTGCACACACTCTTTCTAACCCTTATAACAACGTGGAGAAGAGGAACTCTAGACTCATCCCCAATTCCCAGATGAGAAAACTGAGGCTCAGAGAAGAGCTGACTTCCTTCTCACACAACTTCTGCGCAATAAGCTAGACCTGAGCCCACCCCCACCACTGTTCAATTGTCCAAAGCTCCTCCAGGAACCAGGCTGCAAACCATCTGTGTAGCTCCCAGCCAGGTCTACACCTAGCAGTGTGTAGGTACTCCAGCCATGTGCTTTTGTTGTGGGGGAAGGCAGAAACCAGGGTAAAGGAACTCCTGGGGATTTATCTCTAATAGGGGAAATTTCCAAACACACCAGCAGAAGTAGCAGCATGGGACAGGGGTTCTCCTGGGAGGAGGGTGCCGTGCCACCACTCAGCAGCTTCTGAGCCTTACCACCCACTGAGCCCACCTTCAGCCCAACAACTAGGAAGATCCTTAAAACCCCCCACTCCCAGGAAACCCACTCTGTTACCTGCTTTACCACCCAGACCCTCTCTGAGTTCGTTAATGATAAACCTTCCAGGCAGGCACCAGCCTCCCGAAAGCGCAATGACCACCTCCAGGAAAAATGGCCAAAAGCAGGTTCCGCATCAATTTATCAGGCTGTAAAAAAGGGTCCTAGAGAAAAAGGGGGGAAAGTAGTGAAGACATGGTGTTTCTGGTATTTTTACTGTCCTTTCGTTGGCCTCTTCTCTTTCAAGGAGGCAAGTGGTTCGGGAAAGGCCTAAGGAACGAGCCAACCACAAAGATTAGTGCTCGGGAGCCCGGTTTCAAACTCATTATCTGGACAGACTCCACAATTTTTCAGGTTCTGACAGAAGGAGGGCTCTCTCAGCTCACAGAGCCCCCTGAAATCCAACAACCGGAGGCTACCTCCGGCTGCTCCCGCCGTCATGGACGCTGGGGTACCTCCTCCACACCAGGCAGAGAGGAGTGGGCAGGGTTTCAGGGGCCAATCAGATGTGCCCCTGGCCTCCAGGGCCTTCCAGTCGAGTGAGAGAGAGATTCCCCACAATCACCAGTGACTTCCAAGGGAGGAAAAGCAACAAAGAAAAGTTATGTGGAAGATGGGGCAAAGATGGGGCACCTGGGTGGCTCAGTCGGTTAAGCGTCTGCCTTCGGCTCAGGTCATGATCTCAGGGTCCTGGGATCGAGCCCCACAGCAGATTCCCTGCTTAGTGGGGAGCCTGCTTCTCGTTGCCCCTCCCCTGCCCGCTCTCTTGTGCTCTCTCTCTCAAATAAATAAAATCTTAAAAAAAAAAAAAAAAAAACTTATGTGGAAAAAAAGCCAATCTCTAAAGATGAGAAATGCTGGCTCTGGGCTCTGGCCCCCATTCCCAAAAAAAGAAAAAGAAAAAGACCAAGGAGGAGAGAGGCCCGGCTTTAAAGACGCCAAAGACAAAGGTTACACTGAAGGGGTTTTAAGTTAACAGCCCAGTTACTGGACAGTCAGGATCCCAAGTATCATCCAGGTGCTAGGAACCTGGAGCAGAGTCACACAGACAGGCCCTGACTTCAAGGAACCTAGGTGGGGCAGATAAGCACAAGTACTTCAATCCACAATCTCAGTTAGTCTATCAACTAGCACCGTTAGCTGGCAAATGGAGACATTCAACCAATGCATCTGCGGGATGAATGACTAATGGGCGTGCCTTGCGAAGGCAGAAAAGGCGTGCTGGGGGAAGAACCTGGAGCCCAGCCATGCAGGCAAACTTGCCCTCCAAGAAGCAAAATGAGCATCAGGCAATCCTGGCTGAGGTGGGGGGGGGGGGGGAGGAGAGACGGCACACTCCAAGGCACAGTGACGCAAGGCAACGTGGCATATCCAGGGAAGTCCAAGAAACCCCTCTGTTCATGCCTGAGGGACCAGGGATGCCCCAGGCAAAGGCGCCGAGCCCACAGGGCCTTGGGCCCAGCTGGAGAGCACAGGCTGCATGCATCCTGAAGCAGAAGAGAAGGCAGGCGTGTCCAGACACAGGTGCACACGGCCAGACAGCCACTGCAGGGCAAGAGCTCCGGCAGCAGTTTCCAGGTGAGGAAAACAGGGGACTTGAGTAGGGCCGACACTTGCTTGAGGTCCGGCGGCTGGAGGGTGTCCATCTCTGGCTTCTGTCCGGGGCTCCTTTCATCCCACCCTGCTACTGTCCTGAGAGCGGGCACTGCATTACCTAAATATTCCACAAATGCTGCAGAGGCTCTTCTGGATGGATCTGCACAAGCAGGTGGTGCAGCTCTGGGGCCCGGGTGGGCCTTCACCTGCCTGAGCCCCAGCTTCTGCCTCCCGTGAAAGATGAGGAATGCATGCTACACCAAGGGAGCTGCCGAGCAGATCAAACGAAGACGAGTACAACTCTGGCATGTTGACTTGCAGCCGGTAAGCCCTCTGAGGGTGGCAGACTAGTATCAGTCACTCATTCAAACATACTTGAGGGCCTACTATGTGCTGTTTTGATCAGGAAGAGCAGAATGAAGGAGAGGGAGCTGAAGACCACCAGGACAAAAATGGACAGAATGCTTCCCATAGTGGACGATGGGGGTGGGGGTGCAGTCTGAGGCCTTTGGCCTATAAAGTGAGGGGTTGGGTAAGAAAGGAAGAGAGTGAAGCTATGATGTTTTATGCAATGTTTGATAAAACCAGAAAGCTGGTTGGGAAAGGGGCTGGGAAAATGGAATGTAAACTGCTCTACCCTGCCCCCTTCCAAAACTCTGGGCCTGAAAAATTAGTAGGTCTACCCAACCTCCAGGGCTGTAGTTGGGGCACAGCTATGGCCCTGGTTCCAGCTTCCCAAGGCACAGTTGATGAGATCACTGTTCAGGAAGGTTCTGGTCTGGTCACAAGTATCTGCTATCCTGCCTGTGGCCGGCTGGCTGGCTGCAGAGAGAGTAATGCACAGTTTCGGGCAGTAAGGAGGTGGTGGGCAGCGCTGATGCGACTACAGAACTGCATGGACTTGAGCGCTTGGGAGGTGTGCTGCAGCGCTCTCAGTGAAGATCTGGGGCTGGGGCAACTGGAATGCTTCGGTGGGCTGAGGCGCTGCATATGAGCAGCCGTGGCCAGCAGCCACCAGCAATGACAATGGCCAGCCTTCTCTGATCTGGGCCAGGAGGCAAGTCCCTCAAGGACCCACAATTAGCAGCTCTCTCTCTTTTTTTTTTTTTAAGATTTTATTTATTTATTTGAGAGAGAGAGAGAGAGAGAGAGGCAGGCAGAGGGAGAGGGAGAAGCAGGCTCCCCACTGAGCAGGGAGCCCGATGTGGGGCTGGATCCCAGGACCCTGAGATCATGACCTGAGCCGAAGGCAGACACTCAACCGACTGAGCCACCCAGGCACCCTAAACAGCTCTTTCTTATCACTACCACCTAATAATGCATCTGGCACGTAAATTCAAGATAGCACCTACCGAATACCGAAAGATAACGGCCAGGCCAAGTCAAGCAGGGACACAGAGTGAGCATTCAAGAGATGCAGAAGGCAAGGCCCTTTCTCCCAGGATGGCCAAAGGGAAGAACAAGAATGGACAGCTGTGGTCTCCAAGAAATAAGTCGGCTGTCTCCCTTGCCCCTCCAATCAATGAAGCCAGGTTCAGACAAAACCAACAGCCCACTTAGACCTCAAATGTTAAGTCATCTAGAGTTGTTACCAGGTGGCTTTGAAAGTCCAACACAGCATGTGTCATGGGGCAGACACCCCATACAATCACTGGTTTCCTCCAAAATTGCACCTGGCACCTTAAGGGGGGGGTGGGGAGGGCTGGGAATAAAAACAGACATGTTCCCTGCCTTCTAGGACAATACTGATAAATAATGACTTACACTCCACAGGTCTATTCACTGAACCCTAGCCTATGATTTTCAACGAACTCAGGAGAAGACTCCGGGCTTCCTGGACAAAGAAACAGCAGGATATCTGAATTATTAGAACGTTCCAGGGTAGGGCAGAGGAGAGAGGTCCAGCGTCCTTCACCCTCCTCCACCCCATCCCAGCACTGGGAACCACTGGTCAGCCCTGGAGCAAGTCAATTAAGCTCCCAGAGCACCTAAAACTACTCTTTCGTTGGGAAAGAAACAGCTTTGAAAAAAGAGAAAAGAAAAAAGAAAAACCTCTGCCTCTAGGGCTTAATTAGCTTTGTAAAAGGCCAAGAGATGCACAGATAACACGTACTTTTGCCAAAAGAGGAGAAAAGTAAACTACTCCTGGAAACAGACAAGATCCATGTCCCCAGCCCCCAGGACCCCTCTAGCAGGTGGGGCTGAGAGTCAGGCCCTGGAAACCAGTTCCTCCAGCGGGGCAGGATGCCAAGGCATCCTGCTGGAATGAGGCTCCCCATCTTCCCTGGAGAAGGTGGTGCTCCAGCCTCCTGTCCCAGCCTGCTTGCCAGACCCTGTCCCAACAGGCAGGGGAGGACTGCTCCTGGCCTCACCTGCCATACTACCTGCCTTCAGGCAAGCAGAGGGCAGAGAGAAGGCCTGCAGAGGCGGTGGGTGGTGTGGGGGAAGGTTCCATCTTGGATTCCAGAAGCCTGGATTCCAGTGACAGGGGAGACTTGCGGTGAATTCATCCAGTTCAAGAGGTGAAAAGTACTGACCCTGCAAGGCCTATGGAAACCATCCACCTCTGCTTCTACCCATTAAGTAAGGCTGCAAAGACTGAGGGGAAGGAGGTGGGGAACTGGCAAAAACGAGAGTCCCCTCCCTTCAGGCTGGCATGGGCCCACCTCAGCAGGATCAGTAAGTGGGGTACAGCACGTGTGCTTCTGTGCCCCCCATAAGATTTACTGAGTATCAGTTATTGAAAGTCGGGTGGCACGACGTATTATGCTAAGCCTTTTACAGAACCTTCTCATTTAATCCTCAAGCATGCTTGCTGAGTGTGCGCTCCCCAGTTTACAGACGCAGAATAGAGAAGCTGGGGGGGCGGGGGGGAATGACAGAACTTGTTTCTTGGAGATCACAGCTGTTCCTTCTTGGTCTTCCTTTTGCTCATCCTAGGCCCCACTCTTCCAAGTTGCATCTTTTCTTTTCCAAATACCGCTGAATTCCTGTGGTCAGTGACCAAGAAAGCTGCATTCAAACCCAGGTCTGTGGACTCCAAAGCCCCAGCTCATGGGCACCAGACGCAGGGATGGACTCTCAACAGTCTTTGGGCCATGGGCAAAGCCCCGTCAGAACAAAATCCCTCTCCGGCAATCAGGGAAGAATCAGAGAAGGGGCCTGCCCCTTTCAGACAGTCCTCTGCATAGGCCCCATACCCTCGCCAGTCTCTGTGCCACCCCAGGGGCCGCTGCGGTCTCTGGCGGCCCTCACTGATGACAGCCCTGGTCCACCCCCAGAGAACACTGTTCGCTCATTGATCCCACAGGTCAGGCAGCGGGAAAGAGCGGCAACGCTCAAGGCCAGTGTCCATCCCCGGGGTGACCCCTGGAAAGCCTGCACGGCTGCAGCTTCGCCTGCCCACCCAGCATTCCATCCCCAGGGCAATGGAAGCAGGCCCCACTGGAGAGCGAGGAAAGGAGAAAGCCAGCCTGATTTACAGAATTTACCAAATGGGTCCGTTTTTCACCAAGTTCCAGTGCTTTGGGGAAAACTCCAGGTTTTTAGGAGAAGGAGATTAATGGCAGGGAGTTAATGGGGCAGTGATATATCCTGCCTGAAATTTTCTGAAAAGTTCCGTGCCGAGCATGCAAGTCCAGTGGACCTGCTGTGATTTAGTACAGCAGCCCCTGAGAATAGGCGGGCCCACTATATCGGTAAATCTGCTCAACGAGATCGTTTCTGGAGGGCGGTTTACAAGATATATGGCCTGATGTGTTGCCAAACTTCCCAGCTAGCTGAGCCCCAAATGTGAAGACAATGGGAGAGCCAAGGCAGAGAGCTGGCCCCCCTCTTCTAGGAGAAGGTGGGAAAAGTATGTCCGGAGCAGCCAATGCTGGAGAACCAAGGAAAGCTGAACTTAAGTTCTCTGGCTTCCTGCTTGGGCGTGGGGGAGGGTCCAAGAACAAAGGAACTCAACAGAGGAGAGCCAAGAGGGAACTCAGACATCACCCACTGTGGTACCATCTTATCACTGAGAAGACAGAGTTTCGGACGCTAGCACACACACAGCAGCCTGGTGTCTCGGACCAGGATCTGACTTTCCCTGGGCAGTTATGCCCCTGCCCACCCACCCCACCCCCGCTCCAGACCCCAGCCAGACCCCACTGCCCAGGCCTGCCCTTTTCTCAAAAAGCCTCGCCTCTGATCACACAGGGCGAAGGCAGGATGCCATCGTGCCTCTCCAGACTCACCAGCTCATCTGGGAGCTACAGACATTGCCTAAATGAAGGCAGAGAGAGTCACTGAGGGTACAACCCTCCTCTCCAACAAGCCCTGTGGGGAGAGATCACACACGCCACCACAGATCTTTCCATAGGCAACAGATGCGATCACGATCATCCTCCCGAGATGCTCCCTCCCTCTGTAGCTCCTGCTGATGTAAAAGTCTGTATCAGATCAATTACAACACCATCATCCCCATTACCTTTGCTGGAGGATTTGATTATTGGATTAATTTATAATCTGCCTTCCTGGTTGTTTTTTGCCTATTGCTCTCTTTATACCAAAATCACATGTAAGTAGAACTTAATCAAACGGCCCAAAAAAGGTGTTTGAATGTCTCGACTGCTGATGTCAATTCATTAGAAGCATTACTGCTTCTCCTCTCATTTTCTCAACACTCCTCACCTTATTCTGAAATTCCTAGAACCAAAACCCTTATCTGTGTACTTAACACAGTGGCAAAGATAATCCAAGGGAAAGTCCTGCTTGACATCAGGGCTATGCTTTCCAGTGGATTTCCAGCGCCCACCCCAGCCATCTGGGACACCTCCGCGCCGTGGCTCAGTGGGCACCGACCGGGAACGGGGCACCGAGGGCCAGGTGCTGATGCTGGATCCCTTTCGGGGAGAGGGTGCTGCTGATGGCTGCAGCAGTGGGCTCAAACTCTCCAACTCGCTCCTGGAGCTCACGGTAATCTGATGATCGTGGTGGATAATTAGAGTCTCTTATCAAAACAATTAGCGGATGAATGAACAGCCAGCTCGGTCTCCAACACAACTGCACGAGAGCAGCAAGAAGCAGGGAGGCAGAGGCAGGGGAAATGACGAATCGCAGCCACTGGCCATCCTGCCTGTGCCTGGGGACCGGTGTTCCAATTCTAAAGCGCACACGGCGCTCCAGCCTCACCTCGGGCTCCTCCGCGCACGCCCACCACCAGCAGCTGCCCAGGATGCCCTCCCCAAGCGCCTTCCCTTTTTCCGCTCCTACTCTGGGAAGTATCAGCCTCGCCCTCCTCCACCCTCTTCCCTCCAGGGTTCCATGCATATCCTCTATTTACCCAGGCTGGGACACCCCAGGGCAGCACTCAGAGCTCTTACTTCCCGGGGCTACGGGCACCCGGTAGGGGCTCCGTAAATGTCTGTGGAGCCACCGAGCAAGCAAGCTCGGCCTGCTTCTCTCCCTCACAACTGACTGCGAAGGGCTCCATGGGAATACCCAGGCCGTTCCACCCAGTGCCCCCGTCTGCAATCTCATTAGCTAATGTTTAAAATTCAAAGCTCCTCCATCATTCCCGTGTCTCCCCATCTGTAAACAGGCCTGTGGGTCCAATACCATTTGTTTCCACCGGCGAAATACACAAGGATTAGCCAGAAAGCCCTCTGGAAACATAATCCGAAGTAGCCTGGATCCTAAGGTGGGAACAATTTGCCAGAAGAGGTGGTCCTTCCTGTTTGGTTTTTGGACCTAGGAAATGAGGCCAAGAAGAAGGTGGGGGACACCCAGAGATCTACGGGGCTCTCACCAAGAGGCGCCCCAGGGGAAGAGCCCCCGGGTTTCTAAACACGACTCAGACACTGGCAGGTGGGGGCGCACCGTCTTGGGCCCAGCCTCTCTAGGGTGTGACCCCAGGGTCACCGCAACAGTGATACATTCTGGAGTGTGCTGGTGCAGGGGGTGCCCCCGCCCCGGTCCTAGCGTGCAATGGAAAGGGAGGGAAAAGGAAAGAAAGAGAAGAGGAAAGGGCAGGGCCTAAAGCAGAGTTCTCCATCTGCTCTTGTTTTCCACTGCGTTCCTTTCAAGGTCTGGGTTCTGCTAAGCCCCCGAAAGCCATGGCATCATCTGTCCACTTCCCCCTTTGCAATCTGCCGCCCTGCCCACTCTTGACAGCCATCAATCACTCTGTAATGTGCTGACCCCAAGGCTCAGGGGACGGAATCTTCAAGTCAAATGTAGCCGTTAACATAAATAAAGCATCGCCCTGGATTTTTCTTTCTTTCTCTCTCTCTCTCTCTCTTTTTTATGATTCTGCAGCTGCTGCTGGGGACTCGGTAGGCAACAAAAGTGAGGCCAGACAGGCAGAGTAGAATGGCAATTCTACTTTTCTGAGTCATAACAATTATGACGTGGTGATAAGAAACATTTTCTATGAATTTTTAAGCACCAGTTATCCTGTTTTGCAATTGTCCCCTGGGAAAGAAGGACAGATTCAATGGGACTGAAGGCTCCAAGCCAACTGTCCTGAGCAAGGCAGACCCCGGAGTCCCTCCCACAGCCCACCCCAGCACGTACCCCTAGCCAGGGCTCACTCTGCATCTTAAATAAAGCAGTGTCCTTTAAGCACATTTACATGCAAACGGCTTCCATGTACCAAATATAGTTCCGTAAGCCAGCGTTTATTTTTAAACATGAAGAAGAGTCTCCCATAATAAAGCTCATGATAAATGTTATGATCCTCCAAATGGTTTTTAGGGGAAGAGGAAGAGCAACTAGGGGAATGGGCGGGAGAACGGAAGCTCTCCCCCCACCCTGGGGGTGTGTGTCTCCCCCCTTCCACGGCTTGGCCCAATGGCCGTCTGTCCAGGCAGACCACCCTGCGCTCCCCTCCTCGCTCCTGTGCTCTGTGAGCAGTACACCAGGGCCTAGTGGGGGAGTGATGAGCACAGGCAAGGTCTGCGATGCCAAAGGGACAGTTGTCAAGAGATCTAACCCGCTGAGCCAGAAGAGGGCAGGGGCCCTGTGAGAGCCAGACGTGTGCAAGAGCTCTGTTCACAGGCTACAATCAGGGCCTTTGAGTCAAAAGCCAGGCCCACTGGAGACTGTAGGGCGAGGTAACTACAAGCTTCCGGCTCAGCTGCCGATCTTCTGCGTGGCCTTGGCCAAGTCACAGCACCTCTCTGGGCCTCCATTTCCTCATCTTTATCATGGCAGAGGTTAGCCTAGAGAGAACCCGCCAGGTTCATTCCAGACCTAACTATGCATGACTCCCTGTCAAACCAGAAGCTCCCAGGAAGCTCTCCCTCAGGCAGAAGGCGGCTTTGCCCACTGGGTTTCTAAGTTCCTCAATGGCGTAACAATGTCTTGACATCCTTGCTCTCACCTTGAAAGACCCTGGGGTTCCTCCCACTCCTTCTGGGAGAAAAATCAACAGCCTGGTCGCCGGGGTGTCTTTACAAAAAGCCACACACCATGAAAACAGGATATAAAGCCCACAGACTGATTTGACCCCCTAGCAGCATCTCCCCCACCTGTGGCCCAACCCCCTTCCAGAACTGTCACTGAGTGTAGATGGTGCCATTCCCCCAACCTTGGAAATGTGGTGCTTTGCACCCCCACAACAATGGGGGCTCCCCTGACACCAGGCCTAACTTCCTCCAAGTTGTATTGGAACAGGGGAGCCAGGGTTTGCCCATCTTGGAGACCCAGGGCTGGAGCATACACCTTCCCTCCCTAGATCCTCTGAATGGTGGGTTTTCATGGGAAGTGAGAAGGGTCCCCATATGGAAGTAGCTAGAAGCCAATGCCTGTTTCACAGGTCCAACAGTAAAGTTCCAAAAAAATATTCTGTTAACTACCAGACTCAAAACTGGGGAAACAAATGTATCTCCTGGACTTTTGGAAGAAAGGGACTTTGAGAGTCTAGTCCCTAGTCCCCACCAAAACTCTGTTCCTGGAGGAGAGATGGACGCTCCACCGAAGGTGAGGAGGGTGGCTGTGAGTCTGAATACGTCCGTGACCCTGAGAACGAATGACAGACTTTTTTTTTTTTAAAGGCTGTTCAAAGCAGTCCCATTGAGAAGGCTGCATATTTATCTTTCTGACCTTTTTTTTTGTAAGATTTTATTTATTTATTTGACAGAGAGAGACACAGCGAGAGAGGGAACACAAGCAGGGGGAGTGGGAGAGGGAGAAGCAGGCTTCCCGCCGAGCAGGGAGCCCGATGCGGGGCTCGATCCCAGGACCCTGGGATCACGACCTGAGCCGAAGGCAGACGCCTAACGACTGAGCCACCCAGGTGCCCCGCTTTCTGACATTTTTAAATATGCTTCAAAAAGCAGATTCTTAAATCAAGGTGCATTTTTAAACGCATGTTGTACCAGGGACAAAACCGCTTCCTTTCTTCCTTCAAGGAGTACGCCTGCTGTGGAGCAAGGATTACTGCATGTGACAGTCTGGGCCTCCTGCACAATCGATACTGAGTTATGTTTTGGAGGCAGCAGGACAGCCGGCCAGGCTGGGGCTTGCAACCACACACAGCGCGTCGTCAGAGCCTCTGCCTCCTACCCGGGCCCCCAGGCTCAGCCTGGGCCCCGTGCTGCAGGGGAGCTGAACTCACCTCAAGGAAGCCACAGGCTCTGGGAGGGCTCCCCAGAAACAGACATTTTCCAGACCGAACTCAAGGATCCAGCTCCCCGTCAACTGTTCCAAGGCACAATCCCAAGCAAGGAACCCCCTGCTTCTCAGGCATCCGGATGCCCCGGCTGCAAGTCTGAGAACTGGGGGAGAGGCTGGCCTTGGTGGCTGTCCTCCTCACCCCACAGTGCATGTTAGGGCTGGGGCAGGCAAGGGAGAGGAACCCTGGATGGCTTTTTCGGTGGATTTTGGTCACATGTTGCATCAGCTGCGGGGTGAGCCTTCAACATGTACGCTAAGGAACCGTACATCCCAAACGATCCGGTTTATACCCACTGCCTAGCATACTGATGCATAGCATGGCCTGGTTACAGAAATATCCCAGTTCAGATATTATACGGTCCCTAATATACACACACCAGAGCCTTGAACCAAGGGAGGAAAGAGACCTGCATTAATCCCTCACTGCAGGAAGCCCCCAAGCAAAGAGGGCAGAACTGAAAACCTATAGGAAACTGCTCTCAAGGGCTGTCACCCGTGGGTTCTCCATCCCGCCTGAGCCCGAGGGAGACCTGGGCCAAGCTCTACCATCAATGGAAAAAAGCAACAATCCATAAACTGCCACCACCATAGAGGGAGGGCTGCCCCAAGGAGCAATGGTGCCAGACGAACGAGGATGGGTGGCGACCATGAGGGACGTGTCAACCACCTTACCTTACAGCCCTGCTTCACCGGCAGTTCAGAGGGAGTTAATAATGCAGCCCCTAGGGTCAGCCGACACGACTCACTCACCTCCTCGTGCCTCCTCCAAGACCACCCATCTGTTCCTGTTTCATTCACTCTGGTGGTTACCAAATTCTTCTTGGTATCAAGTCCAAGATGTTACTAGAAATCAGCCTGCCAGGAGTCCCTTGAGGTAAAGGGGAGCAGGGGTGACCCCCTTCCTTGTTCACAGGATGTCGCTCTCTACCATCACCAGCCACCTCCCCTCCCCCTGGCCATTCTCCACCAGACTGAACAGAGGTACTCAGGGCTCCCTGCCTGTCACGCCCACGGTGAGAACACAAGGCCTATCTGCTGACAGAGCCCAAATCTCAGTACGACCGACAGCTCCAACCTTGTGCCATCCAAAAACATTCCTCCCCCAAGCCCGAATCTGAAGGACGTAACAGGCTCAGAAATCCCCACAGGACAGGCTCCCACCCACACCAACACCAGGCAGCAAAGAAACACCATGAACAGATGGCCGCCACAGCCACCTTGAACTGCGCCACCTCTCCGGGGCACTCAACTCTGGGTAGGGGATTGCCACACCAAGTAGTGGGGACGGGGTCCTGGGGTGCCTGTTAAGGCAGAGCTCGGGAATAATGAGGGATCAGCTAATTACAGTCACTGAAGGCACTGTTAAATGGTTTATTAAACTTTGCAAAGAAAAATACATCAACATCCATCAATGCAAATGCTTTTCTATACATCAAGCCCTTGAATATTTCCTCACTGTAAGTAGAAATAAAGCTTTACACATGTGTACCCACATACGTGTATGTCCCAGTAAGATAACCTCTGTATGTAAAATCAACTATATAGAAAGAAGCAGAGGTACATGCCTGGCTGGAGGGACAAAGGCATAGTATCTGGGTGAGGGCACGTTATTCCATGCAAGTGTGTCCATGCATGGACACAATACTTAGACCAGATGCTGAATCACTTCCAGATGCTACCGTCTAGGACAGCCTTTGTCAAGGAAGAGGAGAAAAAAGCTTGCCCTTCATGTCCCGATACTTGGGTTCAGGTTACATGAAACAGGATTAGTTCAGAAAATAGTGCAACTTCACAGCCAAGGCAAAAACCAAAGAACAAAAACCATGTAAACAGCCCACAGGACTAAGGGGCTGAGCAGTCACAAAAGGCTGAAGACTCCTGGTTGAACTCTAACTCCCCTCCCTCCCCCACACGTGTGGTCTCATGTGCAGGTGGGGGGAGGTCCCCCCTCAGGACTAATAACAGGGCTGGCATTCCTCCCACGACAAAATCCAGGGGCGTCCAATACAGGGGAGAGGTGGCAAGGCCCGGCCCCTGCCTGTGCCTGGCTGTCATGCCTGCCTCAAGGCCACGCCAATCAGCTGACCAACCCTCCACCACCACCGTCTCTACCCTGAGCAGCCACCGCCAAGGACGAGTAGTGTTGGCACCCGCAGCATGGGTGCACAGAGAGAAGAACTGGCAGCGAAGGGGCCAAGAATGGTGGGGTCCCATGCCCCAAGTGTCCACCAGCACCCAAAGCCAAGGCCAACAGTCCTCTGGTGAAGCCAGAACTCTGAATGCATGCATGCCCCACACTGCCCCGCACCAGCCTTTCCCACCAGCCCACGCCACCTGCCCTTCCCAGGAGCCTCCAAGCACAGGTCCACGTGGGTCCCACTCACTCTCTTGAAAATCATTAGTCACAGACCTGCAGGGCTGGAAGGTCACTGGAGGTTATCTAGTCCAAATCATCTTATCTCCCAGATGAGAAACCAGAGCTCAGAAAGGTTAAGCAACTTGCCCAAGGTCACATAGCTCACAAGTTGAAGAGCTGTGACTGGATCCCAAAGCTGCCTAGCTCGGCCCGCGCTCCTTCCACTCGGCTAAGTTCCCGTAAACCAGCTGCTGCTACCAGTCCTGGGAGGCAAAGGAAGTGACAACGGGAATAATCAGACGGTGGCGGCCAAGGAAGGCGGCGGCGGCGGCAGTATGGGCCAGGAAGCCTGGGTGGCAGACACAGCCACGGCACCAGTGAGCGCTGCAGGAGAAGCTGCAGCAGACACAGGCCGCAAGGAAGCCGAAAGGGGAGGAGGGGGCTGTGGGAGGGAGGGGCCCGGGAACCGGCAGCCAGGAGCCCCGGGTTCCAGCCCCCGCTCCGCCACTGACAACTGGCCATGCCTCGGCCGGGTCAAGGTGCAGCTGTGGGCCGTTCCCCCAGGTGGACAAGAAGACCCTGCAAGCCCCCCCCACCCCGCCCCCATGTCCAGTCTCCCGGCCCTGACTACAGCTTCGGCCGCACTTGCCGGTTATGTGGCCTCGGATAAGTCACTGCACCTCTCTGTGCCTCCACTCCCTGGCCTGAGACATGGAGGTGGCAGGGCTGGAACCGCAGCTCCTTGGTAAGAACTCCCAGGAGGCCAGGTAAGCCTAAGGAGCGCCCCCAGATGCCCTGGCACCAGGAGGGACCAGAGGCGGCTGATGGGCTCCCCCGCGCTACCAGCCAACGCTGCCGCAGGACAAGGGGCCCACGTGGGAGTCAAATGCATCGGAGTCAGGCTGAGTGCCCACCAGGGACCGGAGGGGACAAATAAAGTGTGTCACTGCTGGCACTCGGGTCAGGAGGCGAGCAAACACATGCACACGCCTCCTCCCACGCAGCATTGTTCCCGGTGCCTCCGTCAGCACTTCTGCCGGGCTTGACAGCCGGGGCTTCCTAATAGGGCAGGCTGGACCCGGCGGACACCCGGTCACTTCCCCTCTTGTGGTCCGCGGGGACGTGCCACTGCCCGGGAGTGGGGGAGGTGCCAGGAAAGCCGGGCTTGTCCTCAACAAAGGACTGGGAGCCAGCCAGCGCCTCGGAGGGGCCCCGGGGGGTCTCCTTGGTCCTCCCGCCTCTCTGGGCATCCCCGACGGGTGGGCAGGCACCTGGCAGTGGGGAGCTCACTACCTCCCTCCAGGGGCCTACTCTGTGACCACCTGGGGTCCAGATTTAGGAGAGCAGAAGCCTCTCCTATTTATACATCCACCCGCAGGCTGCGGTTCTGCCCCGGATCCAAACACAACAGCATCCTGCAGACAGGCCGCCTCAAAGAACAAAGGGCACGGCCGGCTCCTTCCCCACCCACTGCCCCCACCCTGACCACTCTTGTCCTCTCCAGGGCTGCGAGGCCTAGATACTAAAGACTTCAAGCCAGACAATCCAGGTTTGAATTCCAGCTCTGCCACGTCCAAGCCCATCATCTTGGACCTGTAACTCAACCCCTCTGTGCCTCAGTTTCCTGATCTGTAAAACAGCGTAATAACGAAATTGATATGAATAAACGGTTTAGAACGGCGCCTGGCACACAGTGAGGACCATTCAGAGGAGAAGGGCGTCCGTAAAACCGCCTTCAAGCTCAACGCCAGCCATCTCCTTCGGCTTTCTCTATCCAGCACCTCCACCAGCTGCTGACCCTCTAGTGCGCTCCAGACAGCACAGGCTCTGGGCTCCAGGCGGCTCTGCCACTTCCTTGTGCTGTGACACGGGGCAAGAAACTCCATCTCTCAAGCCTGGGTTTCCTCCTCTGAAGAAAGAGGATCCTCTGACCTATCTCAAAGGATGACTTTAAGGATGGAACGATAACGCATGGAAGGCACCTCGCTACTGTTATAAACTATTAAAACAACAACAACAACAACAACAACAACAACAACACCCTTCTCCTTTTGGACACGATCCTTGTTCAGCGAGCCTGCGTTACTTTCTTTCAGCCAGGGCCAACCACTGGCACACGGACCCGACCGTCAGGTAATGCCGAGGGTCACTTTCTCACTCGCGGTTCAAATGAAGCTTCCCCGTCCTGTGCCTGTGAAGTTGGTATTTTTTGAACCTGCGTACGGGACTTTACATTTATGCCTATTAAATTCCATCCCGTTGTTTTCCACCTGGAACGGGAGCGGGGAGGATTTGCTCATCAGCTCGGAGGCGCCGTCCCCAGAAGCACTGCAATCCCCAAGAAGTGACAGGGTCACTCAGAACTAGGAAGGGGACAGCCACAGCTGTGAGGGCCCGGGGCCAGCTCTGCCCAACGCCAGAACACGAGAGACAGCTCTTACTACCCGAGGCCTATCAGGAAGGAGGGAAAGCACCATGCTTTCAAAACTGAAGCCACATGTGCAAACCGTGGTCGTAAGCACAGCCCCTTCTTGAGGCCTCCACTGCATTCCTCCCCAGAAATGTGTTTCATTTTTTCAACATAAACACAAATCAGATTTATTACATTCCGCTGATAGTTCCAGGATGGGGACTGAGAAAGCTGTGCTTCCTGGGAACAAAAGGCACTCGAGCCTAAGTGTGCAAGGAAAAGGACTGAAAACTGCCTCCCGACTCTGGGTTCAGCGACTGCGGGCCACTGGCGGAAGCCTTCATGCAGAAGGACCTTTCTGCCATCCGCCCTGTAGTGGCTGCAGGACACAGAGGGAGGCTTAAGGATGGGGTTCAAGATCACACGCCCGGCCAGACTGCAAACTGGCCCGCGACAGACCGCAGAGCTTCACACCATTTAAGAGTCTCAGATCTCCCCTGAAGCCAGACCTATCAATTCCACGAACCCTTTCTGCGACCCGGAGTAGCCCAATGAGGAGGGAGACTCATCTGGGCCTGTCTCCGGGGGACAAGAATACAGGCACCATCGTAGAAGACAAGGACTCCGTCCCCTGGAAGGTGGTGGAGAAGCAGTTGGGGGGCTGGGTTCTCGCTCAGACTTTTAGTTCCTATGACTTCTCCCAGGCTGGATGAAGCAGAGGGATTCCTGGGGTATGCAGGCAGGAAAAGGAAGCAGTTGGGGGAAGGGCAGGACACATGAGTCTCACAGAAGGGAGGCCTGGGAGCAAGAGCCAATGTGACATCATGGTGCAAGTACGAGCACTAGAGCCGGAGAGACTCAAATTCCAGCCTCACCGCTTCCTGCGTGGCTTTGCACAGATGACTTAACCTTTCTGAGCTTCAGCTACCACATCTGCAGAAAGAAGGGAATGAACGGGACCATCCCCAAGGTTCTCCTAGCAATGACCCTCCAGGTTCTAGCCAGGAATTTCTGCACCTTTGGTGAGCCCTATTTAAACCTTTCACCAGCCATCCAGAAGAACTATAATACAGCAAGGCGCCTAGTTCCCTTTCACCTCCTGAGCCTTTGCAGCAGGCAAGGCAAGCAAGTCTAGATTAAACAGATACTGCCTGCCATGGCCCCTATCTTGGAGGACCCACCCAAATCCCTCCTAAAACCTCAGAGGCCCCGGCCCCTCACCTCCCACCCTCCTCCCCTCCTGCTCTGGGGAAACTAACAAGAAGGAACTGGATTCAAGTCCTGCCCAAGCTCAGTGGGCACCCCAGCTGCCATCCACCTGGAGGAAAAAAGCCAGCACTGGCCAGAGCCTCCCAAGCCCTGAGAGCCAATGGGCACCTGGCAGACGTCCCACCTCTGCAGACTGGCCTGCTTCAGCAGCTTCTCAAAGTCAACAAAGGAAGGTTTTCAAATCCTAAAAGGCTTCTCAAGCCCCTTCTAATCTGTCTGCCATTTTGTTTCGTCTGCTCAGCTCAAGTCAAGGGGAACTTGACATTTGGAATACTAACTGCAAATAATCCCACACCAAGGACCGGGCTGGCATGCTGCAGTGTCAGCATGTGGCTCACAAGGATGGTGGGGACACGCCAAGACATTCCAGCTATCTGCAGAGGGTCCCAGAAGGCACATGTCGGGCCAGGCCCCACGGCCACCTGCACGGGGACCACGTAGAACTGTGAGCTGCCCCAGGGGCAGGACTGGATCGCATTCACGGCCTTCTCAACACCCCGCCCACGCGTGGTGGGAGAGCTGCTCTGCTGGATGCTCTGCTGGCAGAACCTGTACCAGATAAATGAATGCCCACAAACAGTGGACGTGAAAAGGACAAGGAGCCAGTACTCTTGCAAACTCCAGATGGGAGGCCCTGCTCTGAAGTAGCCAGGCCAGGCTGGGCTGCCTCAGGCCAAGTGCTCTCTGCTCTGTACACTTTCACTCGGCAACACATCCCACAGTTGGGTCTTCACAGCGGGATCCACCAGCAGCCCCGCCGTCCCTGGGCTACAGGCCTCAACCAGCAGGATACGCAGGTAGGACCACACGCTTGGCCCTGTCACGCATGCTTGGGCTCAGAGCACAAGACAGGCCAGGGCCCAGGGTCTGGGGAGCCAGCTGCCTTAACCCATCCTATGCAATAACCCACTCTGGCCTGCCCTTTTAGCAGGAAGAGGTGCCGGAAGTGCCAAGAGGCCTGGAGAGACAGAGACTTCAAGGGCAGGCTTTGTGTGGCCCAGGCTGACCTCCAATCTCCAACCTCTGAAGCAACAAGAGCTTGGCTG
The DNA here is from genome assembly GCF_964656455.1 of Halichoerus grypus. Taxonomy (NCBI): domain Eukaryota; kingdom Metazoa; phylum Chordata; class Mammalia; order Carnivora; family Phocidae; genus Halichoerus; species Halichoerus grypus. The sequence goes on along the minus strand of NC_135716.1, from coordinate 144,806,431 downwards.
ACACACAGCATTTTTTTTTCCCCCTCAAACTTTTCAAAGACAGCAAGCCCTTTGGGTATAGAAATAAAATCCCAGGACTTCAACTGAGTAATGAAATAAGATATAATGACTTACAACCACCCATACCATCATGTATGTATACAAATAAAGCTCAACAGCAAATAGAACCAAAATGCATACTTGAAACCTCTTGTCCCCCAATTCATTAAGTCAACTCCTACAACTCAACGCCTCCTCCAGGAAGCCACCTCTGACACCCGGTGTGGTCCAGGTGCCCCTCTTCCACGTTCCCACAGCCCCTGTGGCCCCTAAGACAGTACAGGGTAGCCAGTACCTACAACAAAACCCAGCCATTTCCCCGACTAGACTATGAAATCCTTGAGGGATAATACAGTTGACCTTGAACGACACGGGTTTGAACACGCACGCCCACTTACACACAGATTTCTTGCAGTGCAGTACTGTAAATGTATTTTCCCTTCCTTATGATTTTCTTAGTAACTTTTCCTCTTCCCCAGTTCACTTTATTATAAGAATACACTATATAATACAAAGAACATACAAAACACGCGTTCATCCACTGTTTATGCTATCGGTAAGGCTTCCGGTCAAAAGGAAGCTATCATTAATAGTTAAGTTTTGGGGGAGTCAAAAGTGACACTTGGGAGTTCTACTGAGTGGGGGCTGTCCCTTAACCCCTTCGTTTGTTCAAGGCTCAACTTTGCTTTCCAAGTACCTGGAAAAAGATCTGGCGTGTATCTCACACGGAAAACCCATCTGTTGAATGTAATAAAGAAGTGGATGAGGACAACAGAGCCTCTTGCCTCTGAGGCTCCCTTCCACCCCAGGAAGGAGTCTGCAGAGCCCTGGAAACCTCAGCCCTAATAAGACAACTCCGACCTATCTAGGGTGACTGCATGGTCACTTTGGGTCCCTCTGCCTTTAGAAAAATATACGAACCCAACGGGCACAAGCCTGAGTTTCCACACAGACCAAGGCAGCAAAGGGAGTTCTCTCTTCCCGGCTGAGGCTAAACAGGGACCCAACCACAAACATCCAGTAATGCTGAACATGACGTGAACAATATAAAAATAGCCGCTCTATCTCTTGCCCCCACCCTACTCCTCAGCAACACAAAGGGCAGAACAAAGTGACACCCCTAACAAGCCTTAGCTTGTTCCAGCACGGACAGCCCCAGCCTCCTACATCTGGACCAGCTGCTGTGAGCCAACAGGGGATTCCAAATTACATTTTAATGACCATAATTTTTCACAGGTACCTGAAACCAGACCATGACAACAGTGCAAGAAATCCCCAAGTATGATGCATGAGGTCCATGTTACTAGTTAGTCTTCTGTGTACACACCTTTCTCCCCATGGCCTTCATTTCATGGGGCACTTTACAGTTTGCAGAATGCTCTCAGAGGCCTTCTCTCTCCCACAGGCTCCAGATTAAGACAAGAGGGTTTAATAGCAGCTTCTAAAGCATGGTGGCCTCTACAGAGACCTTGGTTTTTTTTTTTTTAAAAAAAAAAAAGGAAAGTTGGGGATTGGGGGTACAATTCCTCTCCCACAGGGTGACTAGGAATATTAAAGATCAAAGGGAAAGCATAGTGAAGATTTTTTTAAAGAGAAAGCACCTTTAGGATAACTCATGCTGGATGGATGGTAGGTGCTTAACAGACACACATGCTCAGATAAATGAATGCAAACTCTAGATGGGAGTGTGGATGTGTCTATACAGCTAGCAGTTAGGAGAGTGAGCTGTGGAATTAATCTGCTTACATCTGAATCCAAGCTTTGCAACACTTTAGCTGTGGGATCTTGGGAAAGTTAATTAACCTTTCTGGGCCTCCATTTCATCAACTGGAAAATAAGGATGAGAGTAAAAATTACTTCCCAGGGTGACTGAGAGTCCACGGAAATAAACACAAGTATAGTACTAGCAGGGTACCCAGCCCTAGCACATGATAAGCACTCAAAAACAGAAACAAAAACAAAACTTTTCCTTTCCCTTTTTTTTTTTTTTTTTTGGCTGGGGGAGAAAGGAATTAAAGTGCCTTAAAAGGAGGGAAAGGCAAAATGTACAGTTCGGCATTGAGCTCCCTACTCAGGCAGACATTGCAACCAAATTCTGGAAGGAAGGGTGCTGTGGAGAGCCAGGACCCCATGGCTCGCCTGCTCTAGTTCTATCTGAACACGCAGATCTTTCTTCCCCCACCTGGATAGAGGATAAGCACCTTCAAGGAATGGACTGTGTGTCCTGCTGCTTTTTGGTTAGCCCTCGGGTCCCTGTCATGTGACTGGCATAAAACTTCTGCTCAGTCAATATTTACAAAATTAATTGAATAAATTAATTTATCTCTCCTGCCTCTGTGCATTCCAAATATCAGAAAGAAGCAGGCTGCACAAGGAAAGCCCTCTAAAGGGGCTTGTCTCTTTTCAGCTGCAGTGCTATTTGCAAAGGGAGCTGGCGTCCCCAAGCATGCGGAGCACCAGTCCACCGACCCGGTTGTCTGCTGCTGCAGAAAGCAGATGCACTTCCTCGTGGAGGCCCTGTGCGCCCTGTTCTCAGGGAGGGGGAGCAGCAGCAAACCCCCCCACGTGCCCAAATGGTGGGAGTCCCCATGCCCACTGAGGGGCAGCAAGGAGCGGGGAACAGAGGGGCAAGTGGCTCCCGGTGAAACCCCGAAAGAAAGCCCAGAGGCAGGGAGGAGCAAGTGCATGTTTTATTTTTAGCCACAAACGATGGAAAGTTACTCCCAGAACGGTGCAAATTCTGCCTCATCACCCTCCATCCCTTTCCAGGAGGCCCAGGGGAGAGACGAACTTCGGCAGCTCTCTCAGAGGGGACGAGGGAGGACACAGAAAAAGGTGAAACCAGGTGGGCGAGGAAAGGGGGTCTCGGCGAACCACCAGTCCCCCCAGCACCAATGGCCGGAAGCAGTGGAGCCCCCTCCTGAAGTCGCTCCACCTCCACTGGCTAGCAGGAGGCAGGGTCCCCACCAGAGCCAGTCCAAGAACCGGGGCTGTCGCTGCTGGGAGGCACCAGGATGTGGAATCAGAAAGGCCTGAGTTCCGATGCCGCCTCTGCTGCGTTCTGAAGCAAGCGGCCAAGTTCACAGAGCCTCCATTTCTGCACAAATGGTGCCTCCCCAACAGAGCCGCTACACGGAGCTAAGGAAACAAGGCCTGCACCGGGTGCCTGATTCACTGGCGTTTACACTGGGGCCCGATTCAAGGTCTTCAAAGGCTCTGCTGTGTGATCTCGGCCAAGTCCTTTCTGTTCTCTGGGCTCCATGTCTTTTCACCCACGAAGGGAACAGGTTGGCTGGGACAAGCTTCCAGACGCACGAGCTCCGGGAGGCTGCATTCCCTGGCCTAAGGGGCCGCGGGCAGAAGTCTCCCTGTTTTTCAAGTGTTTGGGGCTCCACTCGGAAACCATATCCTGACCCTGAAGTGGGCCCGTGCCTCTAGAAACATTAGGAAATTGCAGTGAATTCGGATCCCCAATGTTTGTTCCCTCCACCCTCACCCAAACTGCATCCATGGGCCAAACAGGATAGACCCTGACCTGCCATCTATCCACTCCACCAGGGTTTACTACCCCCTTTACTGTGCCGTGCTGCGCAAACAGGACAGACTAGTCCCTGCCTTCCCCAAGCTTAATTGCTAAATGCTGGAAAAGGTAAGTTAATTCTTTTATTATGCTTGTGGTCAGCACTACAAAAGAGAAGTACTGAGAGCCTTGGGGGTCTATGACAGGAGGCGGAGATCAGGAGGTACCCTTGGGGCTGAGATCTGAAGGATGGGCAGGTGCTAAACTGGAGACCAGAGGGCAAGGGAAGGGAGAGACACGCCTTCTAGGCAGGGAACTGCCCCTGTGAGAAACCAAGAGAAGGCCAGGGTGGCTTAAGGGCGAAAAAGGAAACCTAACTGCCCAAGCTGGGGCTGGCCAGGCAGGTTTTCCCATATGGATTGCCCCCACACTCTATGAGAGGCCTCCTCCGTCCCACCCCTCAACCCCAGAGGGCGTTTTCTGGAACCTCTGGCTTTGGGTAAAGTTTCCTGCACAGACTGAGCCAGGGAGAGAGAGAGAACCCCGGGCACAGCAGCAAAACGCAGTCTTGGGGTCCAGAATCCAGGCATGGCCTCCTGGCCTGCAGCTGGCCCGCCCATCAAGAAGGACCCTCCTCAAACACACTCTTAGTTTTCCTACGATGTTGATCCATCCCTGCCTCCCACTCCCACACTTGTTTGGCTTGTCTTATTTTTATTTATTTATTTTTAAACTGGGGCCTGCTTACGGTCAAGTTAATGCATTTTTAAAAAGAAAGCCTCGAATGTGCTGCGGCCCCCCCTCAGAGGAGATGGGGAGGAGATGGTGGATCGATAGCCCTCTCTCAGCGTCCGGCCTCCACCGCCGGCGGCCAGCCGGGGGGGGCGCCAGGCCTACCCCTCCCTGTCCTCCTTGTCTCCCACACCCTGCCCTGTACCACCTACAGAGCTGAACCCCGGAGGCAGAAGAACAGACTCAGGGAAGGCAGACGACACCGGACAGTCGAAAGGCCTAGGTTCTGATATCAGCACAGCCTTGAAACCCCGGACAAGACACTTCACCCTCCCGTACCGCAGTCTGCGTAGCTAAAATGTGGGAATGTGTCTAAAAACCGAGTGAAGTAATGGGAAAAGGGATCTGGGCTGCTGCTGACCGGAACCTCCCAAGGACCCTGATCCTGACCCGCAACCAAGCAGACTGTGCTCTGCGTGGGGGTGCAGAGCCACCCTGCTGTCACAGATCCTCCTTGCCCACCCTCCCCGCCCCCTCCCCCCAGTGAGCTGCCACGCTTTGCGCTCCCTCAAGTGAAAACCCTCCCTATGCCGACAGATGGGAAGTCCTAAAATACAGCGTATGGATCATGTTTCGTGACTAGCAAAACACGCCAGCCGGGACACTTTGAGAACCCGGCCGGTTTTCAGGAACAGGATTTTACACATTTCCCAGGATTGGCGGATCTGTGCTCGCCTCCACCCACCTGCAAAGCTCTGGAGCCCAGATCTTGCACCCGGGAGATACTTAGGACAGGTGGGGACCTGGAGGGGAGGGGAAGCCCCACAACCAACAGGTTGGCAGTGCCCTAACCCCCTGTGCCTTTTGTTACTACCATTTATTGAGCACCTACTACATTCCTCGCGGCAAATCGGGTGGTTGGCATGCGCTCTGAAGCCACACTGACCTATGCCGCAATCCCGGCTCTGACTCACTCTCTGGCCCTGGGCTTGTTATGTCCCTGCTCTGAGTTCCAGTTTTCTCATCTGAGAAATGGGGCTACGAGTACCTGCCCCTTGCTGGGTCACGGGGAAGGGTGGGTGCACAGCCTAATGTGAGCTGCTACTAACAACCACAGTCACTATCCCAACAGCATAACTGTCACATCGCTGTCTGTCACTGCCCCCACCCTACGGAAGACAAAATGGGCACCAGAAAGCCAAGCCAGCCACAGGGCACACCCAGGGGCAGAGGGACATGCCTCTCCCTGAAGGGCCGCAGGGAAGGACTTCAAAGGGTCTTCAAACCCCTGGACTTATTGTACACAGTGCTTTGTACATGTACTGTTTGGAGAGGACACCTAGCTCATCAGTCTCGCGGGGATCTGTGGGCCCGTGAAGGTGAAAGCCATGCTCCATACTGGACATACACGGGCTTCCCCCTGGCAGAGCAGTCCTGGCCTCTAGGACTTGGGAGCAAGGATGACAGACACCCCATTCTCCTCTCCCCAAGGGAAAGAAATTGGTTCTGGGTAACATGGGTTACAAAGAGCTCCTGACTGGGAGAAGGACCACCACAGGCAGTGAGTGTGTGGGCAAGCCTCCTGGAAGGGAAACCACGTGCGACACAGGTTCTAGAATCTTAGAAGAGGACATGCAACTTGGCAAACTGAGGCAGGCGGTCTGCACTTCCAAAGAAGAGAAGACCAGAGGGGAAGAAAGGAGATAGTGGCAAGGAGCCAGGCAGACAGCGGGGCCTGAGAAGGCACATGGTGGGGAGGGTGCTGGCCGGGAGGCACCTGTGGCTGGATGGCCGGGCTCAAGCAGCCGAGTGGACTACAGATGTCACCCCACTGCACTGGACTCCTACGGGCAGGGGCGTGTTCAGACAGTAAGTCCTACCAGCAAGATACAAATCAGGGTATTAACAGTATTAATCTCTGGACAGTGGACGTGCCAGAATTTTATCTAATTTCCTTCACAATGAACATACATCCACAATACTGTTTGGAAGTAAGACTGGAAACTAATGACTCACAAAGCTACCTGTGTGAAGCCCATCACCAGTCTCGGCATCATGAATATTTGCAGAAGTGGACTCTTGAGGGCCCCCTCTAGGAATGGGGGATGCAAGCCACTCCCAGGAGAGCAGAGTGGGGAGACTAAAGTGTGTCCTAGATACTTCCTTGGATCCCCTGTGGTTTGGTCATTTAGGGACATAACAATTGTCCCCCATAGTGACTGGTAGAAAGGGCGGTGAATCTTCTGGATTCAACATGTTCTGTATCTTCAGAGTGGTAAAGGCCTCGTAAGAGGTGAAAGAATTGGGGGAAATGCCTGATTAATTTTCTTCTCTTTTTTTAGTGGGGGGGGGCGGGGGACGAGAGGAGAGGAAGAGCACAAAGTGCCCCCACTGCCTAAGCCCTGGCCGCCTGCAGACAGTGCTCTGGAGGCTAGAGTCGCGTGGTTGTCAATTTCATTTGGCGTGTGTGGTTTTTAGCGGCAGCGTTTTGAGGACACATATAATCCTGACTTCCTATTTACATTACATTGGTTTTCACCAACACAATAGCTACAAATGCTTTCTGCTCCACTCTTGTCATCTGTGTGGAAATCCTTCTCAGACCCAGAAAGACGGTAAAGTCGTAGGAAGAATTCTCATGCGTGGCAAGTAGACTAATCTCGGTTCTCTCACTGCTCCTACAGGAACCTTCTGGGAGGGAAGAAAAGGGGCTGGCCCGATGCATAAGCCACTAACCCACACCTGGCTTCACGTTTATCCACAACAAAACACAGGAGCCCCTACTAAGAACCACCCCTCCTTGCCCTTCCAAGAAAACAGTTCCTAGTTCCCACGGCTGCCTGGAACAGACCCCAAGAAGCACACTTCAGAAACCTTCTAAGTCCCGCCCTCACTCGGAAGGAGGACACTGAGCACTCAAAGAACCTCCAGATCCAGGGGCTCCCAACCTCCTTCCCTATCACCTTCTTCCAGAGGGCAGGGAGAGGAAATCCTGGCTGGATCCAGGTGGCCCCAAAATTAATAGGGCAGGAAGGAAAAAGCCTGTCTGCATTTCTCAGGTCATCCCTCAAGTACTTGCATATAAAAGCCTGGTCTCCACAGAAGCTTCTTACTGTAAAGGCCACGCAGTCTCTCCCCTCTGCGCAGGGCCAAGCCCAGAACCCAGCATGCACGGGGTTCCTAACATGAATGCCCTGGACTGACTGAAATTACAGAACCAATCAAGGTCTTTAAGGCCCCTTCAAGCAGAGTTCGAACATGCTCTCTGGATTTGGGGTAGGCACGATCACCCTGTGCTGTAGGTTGAGTCGTGTCCTTCTAAAAGATCCGTTCAAGTCCTAACCCTTGTACCTGTAAATGCGACCTTATTTGGAAACAGATCTTTTGAAGATACAGTCAAGTTAAGATGAGATCATACTGGAATAGGGTAGGACCTAACCTATGACTGGTGTTCTTACAAAATAAGAGAAATGTGGGCACCCGGACACACAGGGAGGACGCCACGTGATGGCAGAGCAGAGCCAGGGCACACCAAAGACTGATGCTGGCAATGCCAGAAGCGGGGAGAAAGGCCCAGACAGAACAGATCCTCCTCTAGGGCCTTCGGGAGAACACGGTCCTGCCGACACCTTGATTCTGAACTTCAAACATCCAGAACGGTGAAATAATGATTTCTGTTGTTTTAGAGCCAGCCCATTTGTGGTAGTCTATTAGTGCAGCCCGGGAAACGAATCCATCCTGAATTCTTTCCAACCCTATGACCTGCAACTACACTCTCACCCACCCCCTTCCTCCCTGTCTGCACTGTTCCCAATGCAGTGTTATCTGACCCACCTTCACACATCCATGCAACCACCCTTGACCTTCCACCACCATCTGCTAAGGACAGGTCAGAGCCCTGTCACAGTGACACAAGGTCATCTTTACTGGGTGGTGGACTCTGTCCCCTCGGCCTGCCATCTGAGCACAGCCAAGGAGAATCTGAGGCAATGCGCAAGGTATTGGGAAATGCAGAGATGTAGGGAAGCAGGTGGAAGGGGGCTGGAAGTCAAGAGACTTAGCAGAAAGAGGGAGAGAAAAGGAGGAAGTTCAAGAAGGATCCTGAAGGTCAAGAGCACAGACAAGAGGCAAAGAAAGCAGACCTCATCTCCCCTGCCCTCGTGGCCAGCCACATGCTTGTAACTCCCTCCTCCACCAACTTGACGCCTGCCTGGAACTTGACTTCAACAGCCTGCCAAGCAGGTTAACACTGGAGAGCCGACTACCCACAGAGCTATTGCATTTTGAGCTTCCACAAGGAGAAAGCCAACCCGCTTCCTTCCAGGGGCTAGACTTTTATTTGTTGGGGATTTTCAATACCTGAAACTTGGTGTGGCCAAGTCAACATAGGATGACCAAGATGCTGGCCAGGTAGACAAATGAGGTTAAATGTTCCACATGTTGCCTCGCCTTTGCCAACCTAAGGAACAGAGTCACCTGGGGCCCTGAGGCGTAGGGGCAGGTGGATCCCAGTCTCACTCCTCTATGATACTCACAACTCACACGGCGGCACCAATGTGCCTCAAACAGCGAGGCCAGGGGACTGACAACAGTGGCTGGGAAAGTTGAGTAGCTACTAGATCTCACTTCCACTTCTATGAAACCACCAGAAACAAAGGAATCCTCCAACAGGGACAGTGGCAGCGATGATGGTGATACACATCTGGTTGGTTACAGATCACAACAGGACCTTGTACCATAATCTTCCTAAGCTCTGGCACTCACACTCAAAGCAAATCCACAAAACGAAGCTGGCCTCAAGGGACAAGTACAAGCACTGGACAGGCAGCCTGATGTCTTGTCGAGAACCTGGACTGGGCTAGAAACCCAGCTCCACTGCCTTCAAGCTGTATGCCATGCATCCGGCCAACAGGCACCTTTACTGAGCACCTGCTATGTGCTCTCAGTGGCCTCACTTGCAAAAATGGGGTGACAATACCTGTGTTAACGAAGCTCTTCTGAGGATGGAACATGGTGACAAATATAAAATGCCCAGCACAACGTTGGGCATATTAAAAAGAGCCAGCCTGGTGGCTTGGTGTTTTTTAACCTCTCTCCCCTCTACCCATTTCCACTTCGGGTTCAAACACCTTGGCAAGTGTCCTGAAGTGCATATACAAACTGCCTTGAGACCCAAGGTCTCCCACAGTACCATCCCCTAGAATGTCAGCTCCACAAGGACGGGCAGGGTTAGCATCCGTGTTGCTCCCTGCCGCACTCCCAGCACCTACAACCGGGCCGGACACACGATAAGCATTCAAATGTTAGATGAAAAACGTGACTGCTGGGTGCCAGGCATCTAAGGCACCCACCGCTGGATGCAGAGGCATCAAAACTGTCATGACACGGGGCGCCTGGGTGGCTTTGTCGGTTAAGCATCTGCCTTAGGCTCAGGTCACGATCCCAGGGTCCTGGGATAGAGCCCCATGTCTGGGCTTTCTGTTCAGTGGGGAGTCTGCTTCTCCCTCTCCCTCTGCCTGCTGTTCCCCCTGCTTGTGCTCTCTCTGTCAAATAAATAAATAAAATCTAAAAAAAAAAAAAAGAAAAAAAACACAAAAAACTGTCATGACACGCTGAACGAAAGGACAGAAATCTGAGGTTATAAACAAAGAATCCTGCTTCCCCCACCCCCAACCGGGGAATGAAAGGGCCACAGGATCCCCTTAAATGAAGCCAAATTAAAAGAGGAAACCTGCACAGAACTGCCTCTGGTTTCAGCCTCGGAGAAGCACACTGGCTCCTCTTGGAGCAAACAGGTAAAGGATTGGTGACACCTTAGCCATCTTCATAAACTGAGGACTTGGGGGGCGGGAGTGTCATCACACGAGATAGGTAGCCAACGAGGAAACAGGTGTGGAAAGGCCAGAAAAACATCAAACTCATCGTTTTGCAGATCTCTTTTTCAAGAGATAGCTCCCACTTTGGTCAGGATTCACAAAAATGTCACTTTTTTTAACCTCTCTCCCCTCTACCCATTTCCACTTCGGGTTCAAACACCCTGGCAAGTGTCCTGAAATGCATAACACAAACTGCCATCTGGACGCCCCTGGTCCATCACCTACCCAGGGTCCCTTCAGCCATGGCTGCTGGCTGTCATCCCAACTCACCCACCCCAAACCTAACCCAGGGTACTGAACTGGAAATGCCTTTACCATACCACCCAAGGGCTGTGTCTCACCTGCCACTCCCCACCTGGGACTATTAAGACCCACTAAGATCTAGGACTCGGGGCGGCATCGTGTGGCAAGGCAGGACAGCAGAGGGACATTTGGAAGACCTGGGGATCTGAAGGCCAAACCACCGCCTCAGACGCGTGACCCGAGGGCAGGCTGCTTCCCCTCGGAGCTCCAGTCCCGCCAGCCATAAAAACTGGCACAAGATAGTAACAGTCCCTCCCAATAGAAAGAACAAGGGAATGGCTCCTAAGAAAGAACAAGGGAATGCTCCTAAATGGTCCTCTTTCAAAGTGAGACACAAACGCTGTTACGAGGTACTCTGGTCTTCTCTTTCTCACCACGGAAGAATGGACCAAAGTACATGCTAGAAAACTGGCCCACACGCAAGGCAGCCCTTGCAAAGCAGAAGAGGTCCCGTTTTTCTCAAGCGATGAACCGGTCCCAGAAAGGCTGCAGCGCAATTTACAAGGGCCACAGCCAGAGAGATTTATAGGCATATGGCCTTCGGATGGCTTTCTAAGACCGCGTACACCCTCCTTTGGCTGAGGACCTCAGCAGCAAGTAATTTTCTAATTGATTCATTAGCACTCCAATCAACTACAACTTTAGACACAAAGGGCCCTGCTCGGGTCTGAATGCCTGAGCCAGGGATGCTGGCTGAATGGACTGCTAAGCTCCCGGGTTAGCGGGTTAGCTGGGCCCAGAGACTGTGAAGAGAAGCCCCAGGGCGAAGCGCTCCAGAAACCACACCTACCCGGGGAAAAAGACCCAGTCTGGAGACGGAGCCTACAGAGCTTCTTCACTGATAGTTTTTGTAATAAGAGTTTTCTGACTAGAACGTGATTATGCAGAAATGCTAACTGGACAAGACAGAAAAGAGCCTGAGAGGAAATACAGCCCTCCGCCCACCCACCCCCCAAAAGAATTTAGCCTATGTTCATCCAGGTGGTGGAATGATGGGGTGACTTTTTCTTCCTTCTACTTTTCAAAACGAGCCCGTATAGGACCTGTAAGTCCTTCGGTTTTCTCAGGTGTAAAAGCCACAGCAATTACACCCAATGCCCAGTTACTGTAAGGATGAAATTAGACTATGTGTGAATAAGCAGCGCCCAGGAGCTGTGGGCACTGGACAGTGCGCCACGGTTACCACTAGCTCAGTGACTAGGGGGCCAAGCCGCTTCTCGGGACAAGAATCAAAGTTACGCTCAGGGAGGTTATAAATTACTCCTGTCACTTGTGAATTGTTGAAGCCACAAATGCTAAAAATTCACAGATCTCCAGGGTAAAGCTGTGATAATTTAAATATAAATTAAGCTTTAAAAACAATCCTCCTTCATTGTTCCATATTCCTTTGGCATGTGGGATACTCACGTAGGACAAGGTTCCTCAACAGATGAACCTAACAGGAAGGAACCTCCAGCAGATGCTAGAAGGGAATGGTCAGAAACTTCAGTGGGCCCTCAGGAGATTCAGGACCTGCTTGCTGCCCGTACACCCAGCTGTCGAGAAGGCCTCAAATGTCACAGGCATTTTACAAAGACTTCTGACTCACCCGAGCCTGGATAAGCATTCTCGGCCCACTCAAGCAGCTAGCCATCCACTCAACCCAGCCTCCCACCTACCCATCCGCCCATCAAAACATCTCGAAGTTTATTCTCCGTTAACGGACTCCCAAGAAACAGTGGGAACTCTCAGCAAACTAACAGGCTTCCTTATTATGAAAGATAAAACACACCAAGCCCCCTCCGTCTGCACAGCCTTGGGCTAGACAGGGATCAAGGTACACAGAAGGACCTGCCTAGAGACACTAGTTTCCTCATCAAAACCCAAAACTTCAGAACTAGCACAGGACACCTTAGGAAGCTTGAAGGAAACTGATTCAAGTCCTACTTCACCTAGCAAGAAGTAACTTGTTACCCCAGGAAGTGACATTCTCCAGAAAAGCCCAATGGGTCCTAGTTTCTTGGCTGGTTAGGTATGGAGGCTTCCTCAAGGGGCATCGTGAAAAGGAGTTAAACTTTTCCACAAAATATCCTGGGGGAACCTTTGTCAGAAACTGTCCCCACTGGGTCTACGCACCCCCCTCCACTTCCTTTGAGGCTCCATCTCATCTCCAAACCCCCACCTCCCTTGCCCTCATCTCCCACTCTCCAGAGAAGAAAGTCATCCATTTCATGTCTTACTATGGCAACATTAACACAACAAGGCAAACACAAAGCGTGGGTGGCTATCCTGAGTCTCCCCTCACTAGGCTCTGCAGCAGGAAGCAGCTGTATTTCACTCATCTTTTTGGTCATCCGAGGATCTACCATGACTGGCACTGTACTCACTACAATCATTACTGTTAACAGAAATATACAGACAATGCAAAATTTGAGGAACCGCTCCCCCCCGCCCATCTCAATCAACTGCTTTAAAATGTCAATATGGTGGTAAATTCTTTGCCATTTTTTTCCTACTCTAAAACAGGATGGTTAATGATAGCAGAACCTCCACAAGATCCAAGATCCTCCATAACAAGCACAAAACCTACCTGATCCCACAGAGCATGAGCAGACTCTGGAGGGGCATCCCCTGAATGGCAAACCCGAGAACTATGGGAGAAACTTGGGGCAGTGGGTCAAAGGGAAGAGCTGGTCCTGATGGTCATTGTCCTCAGGCAGTCATCCCATCCCCTGTGTGGCCCTCAGTTTCCTCATATGTAAGGAAACCACTAAGGCTCTCCACATACCCCTGCCATGGGGAGGGCAGGTCTCTGAGGGCTTTGGCCAGCTCTGGAGCCAATACAGTTGGTTTTACTTATTTTGCATCCAGCAAGGCTTCAGCTCTCTAATTAGAACACGGCACATCTACTCTTTCCATGGAAATCAGGCCCATTGTGAGAGAAAGAACTTTGGACCAAATTCTAAGCCAAAGTAGGAAAGAGCAAAATCACCTCTACTTTTATATCCTCGAGGTCCCAGAAATCTTCACCTCAACCCACGCACCCCCACTCCACCCAGTGACTTACCCACTTACACACACACACACACACACACACACACACACACACACACACACACACACACACCCCTACACATATATACAGTCCAACCCCAGCAGCTTCAACCCTGAAGATCTTTTCCTTTAGCTGTTCTGAGATGCCTCACTTGTAAAGGCCCTGTGTACCTGCTACGGCCCCCCCACCCCAGAGCCAAGATCTCTCCCTGCAGGAAAATAAGAGCTTAGAGGATCCAAGTAAACGACACACAGAATCAGAACCCAATTTGGACTAACCTCTCCAGATTCCATGGAAGTCAGAAAGAAGTGGGCAGGGTCCCGAGGCTGCCTGACCCTTGTCTCCCCCACAGAGCAGCCCAAAGGCAAGGGCTTGAAAGGCATTAAAATGCACTGAAAGGGACAAAATCACACCCCGAGCCAGATAAAAACTAGGCAAAACCCTAAAGCCACCTCCTACAGTTACTGAAAAGCCAGTCTGAGGCCCAAAAGTACAGAGAGACTTTGCCAAGATGCTGCTTCCATCTCCAGACCTGGACCGAGTGATGGGAGAGAAAGATGGAGGATGATGAGGTCAATGCCAGTGTTTTACAGGCAGGAGACTGTGGTGCAGATGGGACTGATCACCCAAAGCACACGGGGACGAGAAGCTGAGCTGGTCGCAGGCCCTCAGCTGCAAGTGGCACATCATGTGCATACTCCCACATCCCAACATGAGGTCACGCGGGCCAGCAACGGGTGAGCCTCTCATTCCACTGCCCCAAGCCGATCCTCTGAACCGGAAAGCTGAAGCCTGCGCCCAGTGCCCTACTGTCTGTGGACTCTCCTGATCTTATGAGAGTGCATGTCCCTTTACCTCCTACACCAGTCCCACCCATCAAGAACCACATTCCAGCCCAACCTTCTCACACACCTGTCATACACACAGTAGATGGACAGTCCAACCAGGACCTGGTCCAGCAGGGGCAAGTCCTTGTCTGGGATCCAAAAGCCCCAGGAGTGGATATGACATGGCCTCTGGTCCTCAGCTTCTGCATCTATGAAATGGGAACAGTGAGCCTCTGCAGCTGCCCGCCGGGCCTTTAACACACGGACCTCTCTGTACAGAGCTCACTCTTTCAATGGGGAGAGGGAGTAAGCCATATAAAATTCCCTCACAAATCCCAGGCACACTCAAACTCTCTAGAGGGAAGAAATTCAGAAAAGCAAGAAACCCAGGAAGCCAACCAATTGGAAATCCCTTTGAACCTGGGCCCAGGCTAACACAGAACTCTGCATAGGACACAGTGCTTAGAAAAGCACAACCTCTATGCATGCCAATTATCAGGCCTGTGGATTTCTGGGCAATCACAGCCAAGGGGAAAAGAGGAGAAGCAGAGCAGACCCCTCTGAGAAAGGTATCCTCAATACAAGGTCATTCTAAAAGGCTGGCCCCTCTCAGTCTGAGAGCCTCCCTGGACAGGAGAGTGGTGTGACCTGCCCCTTCTCTTCAGGGCCCGACACATGCAACACCCAACCAACATCTGCTGGGTGAATGAATGAAACTAAGCATTCGGTCCCACTTCTCTCTGCTCCGGACACAGGGCCGGGAGCACAGGAGACATACAACTGATGTGCTGAACTGAACTGAATCTCTAGACCACACCCACATGAAGGTAAATACAAGAGAAGAGAGCCCCTGCAGTGGAGGGGTCTCCCCCCACCTTAAAGAGGCCGCCCCAAATTTAAGGATTCTTGTCCAACTAAAGAAGTTCCCTGAAAATCCTCCTACAAAGCCAGTCCCTCTCAGTGCACTAGAAAACAGGATTCGGTTTACACGGTGGTGTTTCAAGAAGGCAGCTATTGTATGCAGGAAAGCGAACCCGAGTGCACAGCCTTCCACCCACACCCCCCTCTTTGTGCGAGGGGACGAGCCCCACATTCGGGTTCCTGGAACCCAGCTCCCTCTCCTCCGCCCACCCTGCCTGGCCAGACCCCCATTAACGCACCACTAGTGCCATCAACACTGTTGTTTTGGAATGTGCCAGTAATTCTAGCGGCAGGAACAGCAAGCTTTAAGCTCAGCAGAGAAACCAGCTGGAGAGGCAGCCTCATGAAATAATGAAATGCCAAACCAACCCCTACATCTTCTCCAGTCTCTCAGGTCACCTACCAGATTAGAAGGCCTGTTGCTACGGCAACCGTATCTTGCAAGTGCCGGCTGAACTTCCCCATAATATTTAACCCTTTAACTCGCTCGAGGAGGGTGGTGTGCCGGTGAGCCCCGACCCCGGCGAGTTGGCCGGCTCTGGCTGTGCTTTCACAAATTAAACCAAGGCTGGGGGAAAACAGTGGGCAGGGGGAAGGGCGAAGGTCCCACTTAAGCAAACAGACAAAACAGCAGAAGCGACACGCGGCACAAAATCACCTTCCCTTCCCGCCGCCGCGCCACAGAACCACGGCGATGGGCAGCCGCGCAGCAAACTTTCTGCGCACCTGGCAACTCCCGCAAAGCGCGGGAGCCGGGACGAGCCGGGAATAAACAAAGGCAAGATGGGACCGTGGCTGCCCCTCCCGGCCAGGCTCCGTGCCCCCGCGCTGCAGACTATTGCCGGGCCCTTCTGTGGTAAGCAGAAGGCGGACAGGAGCCAGGCGGAGGGGGACAGATGGCCAGGCAAAGCACTGGCACTTTCCAGTTGTCTGATAGGCGCCTGCTGCCAAACAAGCTCCCACCTCCCCGCAGCCCCCCCAGCCCCCACCGCCCCCGACACACATACATACATACACACACACACACAGTTCCTGGAAACTGCGTGCAGGCTCCAAGGCGCTGGGGCGCCAGGCTGAGCCCCAGAGCTCAGGGCGCTGATCTGTCCCTCCCCTGATCTCCCCCTGCCCCGCATCTGCAAGACATCAGAGATGCACAGGCAGGGGCATCCACTCCCTCAACCGCCAGGGCCTCTCCCTCTCTCATTTCAGGGGGAAAGTCTTCCACCCACCCCAACCACTAAACCCTCTTTGTGCTCAACGACCAGAGTTCATGGGGTAATCAGGAATAAATCTTTAAAATGACTTTCCTCAGCCTCTCAGATTTGACAGGAGAAACTTAATAAAACCACACAGGGGCAGAAAAATGCCAGCCAGGCTTAAGCACTGGGGGTGAAGCCCCCTCACCTCACACCATACCGTCCGTGGTGGGGAGACTTAGAGGAGAAAGGGAATAGGGCCCGTCAGTAGGAGGTAAGGCTCTTGACCACTCACTGGACCTACCAGCGGGGGGCCTGTGTGGTTTCCCCAGAGGACCAAGGAGAGGTCTTTGACAGGAAGCAAGGAGAGGGGGGCTAATTCCCCATGAGAGCAAAGACAAAGAAGAAAGGAGCAGGAGGGAGGGGAGGAAAGGAAGCAGGCACCCCGGGACCCAAAGGACAGGCTGGGCAGCAGCAGGGGGTGGGGGGAGCTGGCCATGTCTCCCCAGAGTGCCTAATACAGCGCCCCCCAACCCACCCCCACAGCAGGCACAGCACAAACGAGGCCACTGTGTTGCACACACACCAGAGCCCCACTCCTGACAGAAGGCTGTGGATTCACTTAGAAAGTCAGGTCGGGGGGCGCCTGGGTGGCTTAGTCTGTTGAGCATCTGACTCTTCGTTTTCAGCTCAGGACATGGTCTCAGGGTCTTGAGATCAAGCCTCACGTTGGGCTCCACACTCAGCACAGAGTCTGCTTAAGAGTCTCTCTCCCTCTGCCCCGCCCCTGCACGCTCGCATGGGCTGGTCCTCTCTCTCAAATAAATAAATACTTTTTTAAAAAAGAAAGGCAGGTGTGGGGCAGGATATGCAACAAAGGGGTGGTCAGGGCTTCAGGAGGGTTTTTTGGAGAACAGGAAGGGAGTGCCTTGCCAGTGTCCTGACACTATTAGCAGAGAAAAAGGAGAAAATTCAACCCCGCCCACTCCTGTCACCATCCCCCCCTCAACCACAGTCCAGCCAGCCTGGCCACCTCCACCTCTCACCCATGCAGGGAGACACCTGGGAGGAAATCCAGTCCGGTGAATTAAAGTCCTGATGTTCTCTTTGCCAAGTGATTAACAAGACGTACCACAAACGGCACAGTGCCCAGAGAGGAGCGATGATTTTTATTAGCATGTTCACCCATCACCCAGGCCTTCTGCACAAAGAGCGGTCAGTCAGTCAGGTTAAACAGGAGCTGAAGA
This sequence comes from Halichoerus grypus, assembly GCF_964656455.1. Lineage (NCBI taxonomy): Eukaryota > Metazoa > Chordata > Mammalia > Carnivora > Phocidae > Halichoerus > Halichoerus grypus. The sequence goes on along the minus strand of NC_135716.1, from coordinate 144,788,736 downwards.
GAGGCCGGGGGGCGGGGCGGGGGGGGGAGGCTAAGGGCAGTCCCTGTCCCTGGGAAGAGGCAGGGCAGAGCTTCGGCTAGAGTTTTATCGTTGGGCTGCATGCACTGGCCACGGTGATACCTGGGGGACACTTCCAGGAGCAGCTGGGGAGGGGCCCTTCAAGGGAGGACCCTCCAAAGCCAAGGCAGTTAGGCAATCAGTGCTTACAGAATACGTCCCATACCATCCAGACATGGGGGTGTCCTCTTAATAGGGTCTCCTTCCCTAACCTACTCAGGGGCCGGGCTGTGTTGAGGTGTCTAGGATGGGGCAGGAGCTCCAAGAACATCTGGGAGATAAAAAGGAATCGGCTGTTTCCATTTTAGCCCACCAGATGGGCAGGCTGCCCCCAAGCTTATCCATTGTCTGGTCTCATTTATCCAAATCCTTTGGTTCATTCAACAGATCCTTATTGAGCACTTACTATGTGCCAGGCACCATGCGTACAAACGTGAAGACTAACACACCCGTCTGCCCTCAAGGAACACCTTTCATCTGGCAGCTATCCCCTATTCTCTGCCGGCTCTCCACCCCTGCCTCATGCTCAGCAGGCCCTTGGGATCTGACGGATACACTGGACTCTTGGACTCTCATCAGGTGTGCCCCTGAGGCTTGGCCAGCACGCCCAGTTCGGGTGGAGAGAGAGGAAAGCAAGGGCAGAGACTCAGGGTTTCTGTGCAAACCCCGGTACCTGTCGGCCAGGGCTAACCAGCCGGAAGCCTCCTAGACAATTCCAAAACTGTTAAACTAAAGACCCTTTCGTAGGGGCCACACCTCTGGCCTCACTCCAGGGTAGAAAGAGCACCAGGAAAAGAGACAAGCAGCCTGGCTTCCAGCCACAAAGGCTAACTTTACCTGCCGTGTGACAGGAGAATGGGGACAAGCTGACTTCTACCCTCTGGGCCGCAGTATCCCCCGCTGTAAACCGAGGAGGTTGTCCCATCTAATCTCTGAAGACATCCTAATAAGCAACATTAGGAGAACAGCACCATCCTGGCTGGACAGGGCTTTGGAACAAAGGACCCAGCGAAGAGAATTCCAGGCAGAGCGGGCATCCCGCTACTGCATCCCCACCCACGCTCTCAACACAGGGAAATTCTACCCCCAGCTCTGAATAATAATAGAAGTAACATTTAGGTAAGGTTGGGGATTAAGCTAAACCTCACATAAGAGGCAGGGATGTTGGCATTTGGAAGCAGGAAACAGGCCTGGGAACGTATTTAATACCTACCACAGAGCAAAGCGGATCACGGCCAGCTCCTGACTCAAGAGCATCTTCGCCCCTGCCACACTTCTCCCTCTTGCCAGCTCCAGACACTTCGAGGGTGCCAGGCCAAAGAGTGGGGCTGGAGGTCAGTTTTGGAAGCCACATTTTCAGAAGAACATTGGCAAACCAGAAGCCAGGAGAGAAGCCTTCCAAAACAGAACAGGAGCTATTTTAAATGGAAACCCATTGGTGGAGGCGGAGGAGTCTTATGGGAAGAACAGAGAACATGAATGAGTTGCTATAATTAACCCCCCCCCAAAAAAATGCATAAGGAAGAGGGAGTCTTTCTACTTGGTGGTGGTAATACCGAGAACAGAAACGAATTCTAATCGTCTAAAACTGAAATGTGCCGCCCCACAGGTAGTAAGTTCCCCATCACTGAAGGTGAAGCAGATGCTGGAGAGAAAACTTGGGCCAGGGAGGCTCTCATGTTCAGAAGGAACTTTATCAATTGATAAAATGCTGATGGGAGGGAAATGCAAAGGGGAGCATTCAGGCCTTTCATATTTTCAAAGGCTTTCCTTAAAAAAAAAAAACCCGTAGAACTCCTAAGGGGGTGTGAAATTGTTCTTCCTGCCCCTAACTAACCTGCAGAGGGCTTCTTATCAACAGAAAGTTTCCCTAGACATCCTTGGTCAAATTCTTCTGGGCTGCAGAGGTCATTGTTTTTCTGGCAAAAGCTGCAAGTGGTGACTGAGACACAGGAGAAGTAAGAAACTTCCACTATGTAAACACACAAATGCTTAGGGTGCCTCTATGGAGCACCGAATCAGACAGCAGAAATGAGGCAGGCCGGTATTCATCGTTTAGGGAGCAAAGCCACCATGTTGGCATCGGGCACGGATAGATGGTAGGCCGCAGAGAGCAGTCAACACTCACCACCTACATGGGGAAAATGTTCAGATCACAAATTGGTGATCACCATGGAGGAGTCAGAGCGGGACCTCTGGCTGCCACCGGGTTCCAGTGAGAACCAAGTGTACGTAATCGCTACTTCCTTCAGAGCTTTGTTCACCTGCTAAATGCTTAGGACGTAGAACAGTGCCCAGCATATAACATGTGCTCAAGAAATACTTGCAGAAAGAATGGGTATTGAAAATGAATATGCAAACCAAGGATCTTCTCCTTTAGTTTTGGAGTCAATTACATAACTTCTTTCCTCCCGCTGATTCACCTCTCTCCTTGGGTTCGGGCTCAAAATATTACATGAAAATTATTTTTGCACTCCCCGAATCTATGGTGGGATAAAGGAGCTGTCTAGAAGCTTAGGGTGAGAAGCTACGGCATGGGAATATGGAACCCTCAATTTGAGCTCCACAAGGGTAGGGATGTTTGTCTGTTTTGTTTGCTACTTTATCCTCAATTGTGTGGCAGAATGCTGGTACATGGTATGCACTCAACAAACATCTAAAAAGCATCAGCAAACACATTCGCTGTATAGTCTTGGCAAGTCACTTCTCTCTACAGGCCATCTTTTCTCAACTACAAAATGATAATGCCAAAGGGCTCAGGGGTCCCCAGCCAGTTCTAATGTGTTCCAAAGTCTGTGATCCAGGGGAGCTGGCCTACAAATGGCTTTGATCAGAAGCCTGCCTGGGTCCTCCCCAGGAGCTTCCACAAGGGAGGAAGCTAGGAGGCAGTGTGGTGCCATAGAAAGAACACAGACTTTCGAGCCCAAACGTTTAAATCCCAGCTCAGCTCAGGATGCAGGACTTAAAGGATGTCACTGAACCTCCTAGAGCCTCAACTTCCTCATCTGCAAAATGGGGGGCCACACCTAGCCACCTCTTCAGGTTGCAGCCTGGATTACAGGATAATGCACATAAAAGCCCCTTGTGCGAGGTCACTCCAGAGTGAGGTGACCCATGTCACTTCGAGCTCTACGCTTTACAATTACATCTACCCTCAACAGGAGGATGCCAATTTGGGAAAAAGTATAACCAAGACCAGTTCACAAAATAACATTATTCGAAGATTCACGATCTGCAACTTGGCCTGTCCTAACTACAAAGATATAAATGTTTATCTTATGCAGTTCATCTCGAGCTTTTTGCTCCCTTCTCAGAAGACTGAACAGAGGTTTAAAGAAGAGAAGGGAAAATATTTGGAAAACTGACCACCCCTAATTAAGAAGACAAGTACCCTTCTGAAGCTGCAATTCAACCCACACTGATGGCTGGCGAGGAATCAGCAGAGAAATGCTGCCCCCAACAGAGCCAGCCCTCCCAGGCCTCAGAGAGGAGGTAAGGAGCCCGCTGGCCCTGTGTGCCCTCCTCCCCACAGCCCGGCTGCCAGCAAGACAAGCAAGGCTGTGATCAGCGGTATATATCAACACAGCATCTATGAGCAGCAGAAGTGACAGCCCAAATCAAGACAAGTGACCTTACTGGACACACCGGACACATTCAAGCCCTCCATACAACTATGAGACTGCCGGACAATGTGCATTATCGTTGAAAGGTAAAAGGCCTCATTTTTAACTCTCCCTGACTGGTGGGTGTTGTCAGCGGGCCCCCCCCAGGTTCACCTCCCCCTTCCTCACTAAATGACAGTGCCACCCGAAGTTCTCCCAGAAAGAGACTGGGGGGCATAATTAAAACAGCTCAGGAAAGAGGGGTGTAAGGCCTGGCAAAGGTTTCTTGGGTGGCTTGAGGTAAAATTTAAAATTTACATTTTTTCATTCCCAGTCTGGCATCTTATTTGCTTATCTTCAGCCAGGTATTCACCTCCTTGGTTAGGACAAGTAGAGGAGACTACAAATCAACACAAACACACAATTATCCTAAACAAGGGAAAAAATCCATTCCTTTTCTCCCGGGTCATTCATTTCCTCACTCTGGACCAGGAGCTCCCCAAGAGCCTGCTGGGTGGTCACTGCCAACACTGGAACCCCCTGGACCATCCCCGACACACGTAGGTGCTCAATGAAGAACAAACTTCCTCGGGGCACCTGGCTGGCTCAGTCAGCGGAGCGTGCAACGCTTCATCTCAGGGTTGTGAGTTCAAGCCGCACATTGGGTGTAGAGATGACTTAAAAAAAAACAACAAAACTTCCTGGTGCCCACTGAGTAGTGCTTGTCCACAGAGCAGACTCTCTACCGACGGTCCTCTCACCCCCAAAAATAGGTCTGGCAAAGAGTGAGGGCCACCAGGGCTTGCTCTGTGGATAAAGTGACTTAGCTAATGAGTGGGGGAGGGGCACCGGGCTGAGGCCCTCCTCAGGGCCAGTCAGCGGCAGTCTGCTGGATGAGTGAGGACTCCACCAGGTTGAAACCTCCACCCCAGCCCAGGCTCTCCCAGGCAGGCCCTACACAGGCCCAGGCTCCTGTGATGCCGAGAAGGAAGCTATCCCACCAGGAAGGAACGCCCAATAGTACATTTCCCACCCCCTTGGCTCCAGGCCTTGAAAGCTTCAGGAAATAGCAGGCCCCCAAATCTAACTTTTTTCATAGACCAGGTAGTTGGTTTTATTTATTTAAGTCCTAGTTTATCTTCTTAAGCTGTCCAAACATTTGCCAGAGTATCTCAGCCACATGCTAGGCTGCCCTGGGGGTTAGTTCTGCTTTTAGTGGTGATTTTTTCCCCCGTCTTTCTCTGCCCCCAGATAACAGCAGAGACTTGCGCTTCTAAGAGCTGTGTACTTCCCGGGAGTTCTAATCTGACAGGGATGGGGGTGGTGGGCTAGAGTGACCTGGTCTCTAAGAGCGTCTGCACAGCACACTGCTGTTTCACGAAGATCGCATGGGGAGAGTGGGAGAGAGAGGGGTGGGGCAGAACCCTCCCAGCCTCCGCCATCAGGATGCGCCACTCACTGGAGGGCATTCCGGTGAAGGGAGGTACCAGGCCTTATGAAGCCCACTCTAGCGCAGCGCCCCTGACCGCCCAGAGACTGTTTGCTGAGTCACATCTCAGTTTCCACAGGAAAATGATAAAGACATTTGCTTGTCGCAGCCACGTGAGATTTTCAATCCAGAACTGCAAAGCTCTTAACAGCATACTGCCTCGTTTTGCCAATCTGGGAAATGGGGACAAGTGTTTCCTTCTCCTCCGCTCAAAAAGGAAGGGCCAAGGGAGGACACACACACACACAGCCTTCAGCAATAATGTAAATAATGAGCATTTCTTCACCTGAGCAAAAGTATTATTTAGCACAATTCAAAGAAATGAGAGACAATCTTGCTACCAAATCAGCCATCTGATACCACACTGACAGTTACAAAGAAGAGAGGAGTAACCTTTATTTATACTCCTTTCCCCTCACTAACCACCATCTCCTCGGGCCCTCAAAGAAGTAGCCTTGTAAAGAAACAAGACGTTATATACGAGTGGGGAGCACAATATTGGTGTCCCTGAAACTACCCTGTGCACCACCAATTTTTTTTTAATGTCAAAATAAAATACCAAGAAAGCCATTCAGTGACAAAAGCAAGCAGGGTTTGATTTTTTTCTCTCTCTCACTGTAAAGGTGTATCACAGGGAAAATATACAGGGAAAGGACATAGGCAAAGGTATGCTGTTTTGTGGCAGAGAGCTTCCTTAATCAGACTTAAGCTCAGATTTACCATATCTTACAACTCTTCAGAACAGGGCAATTTGCATAGAGCAAGGCACTCCTGCTCTCTAGAGAAGTCTGGAGAGGCCACCTCCCCAGTTACCAGAGGGGAAACATAGGGGACAGACCAGGTTCCCGGCAAGGTCCGGCCTCAGAAGGGCTCAGGTGTTGGTCCCTAACTCAAGTAAGAAATTCTTCCCTGGAGACTAGTCTCGTGCACGAGAAAACATTACAAAATCCAAAGAGAACACTCTAGAGCTGGGATTGGCAAACTAAGGTCCACGAGCAAAATGCGGCCCACCACCTGTATTTGTTAATAACGTTTTACTGGAACACAGACACACCCCTTCATTTCTATATTCTATATGGCTGCTTTTGTGCTATGATGCAGAGCTGAGTGGCTGCAACAGAGACCATACAACCCACAAAGCCTAAAATACTTACTACCTGGCCCTTCACAGAAAAAGCTTGCAGAACCCTACTCCAGAGTCCAACACAAAGGGTGTAAAATAATAGCTGGGTTTCAGAACGAGGACAGCTAGTTCAGCACTTCCACTTTAGAGATGGAGAAACTGAGGCATGGAGAGGAGGAGGTGACCTGCCAGGGTCAGACTGCTAGAAAGAGTGAGAGGTGCCTCCTGCTTTTCAACCCAGCACTGCTTTTAACACAAAGTAATGGGTGAGGCTTCTCACAATAAAACACCAGTGACAGGCGTGCCTGGGTGGCTCAGTTGGTTGAGCATCCAACTCTTGGTTTCAGCTCAGGTCACGAACTTGCAGTCGTGAGAGCCAGTCCCCGGCATTGGGCTCCTCTTGGGCTCCTTGTTGGGCTCGTTGCGCTGGGAGCTCAGCAGGGAGTCGGCTTGGGATTCTCACTCTCCCTCTCCCTCTGCCCCTCCCCCTGATCACATGTTCTCTCTAATAAATAAATCAATCTTTAAAAAAAAAAAACACCACCACTGGTGACAGGAAAAAATATAAACAGAAAATTAAATTCTACAAACAAATATTAATGCTCAACCCAGGATTAACGTCAGCAATGTAAAAAAAATGGGAGGGGAAGAGGATCTGGGGTGGTCTAAGCAAATTCATATTCAAAAGGACAGACTATTTTAAGCCCTTTAGAAATATCCAAAGCACATGTGCTAATTACAAATCCTGCCCTCTCCCTGCCCAGGCAGATGGCCCCTCCTCCTGCCACAGCGATGGTGAACTTGGCAGTACTGAACCGAAACAGTCTTTTTTACCAGTTGTCTGCATTTCCAGCTTCTCTTGGTTCTCACACAACTCTGCCCTTGAGGAGGCCAAATGAGTGAGGTTTGTGCTCATTTTAACACTCTAATAATTAAGACCTCTCCCAAAAGGAGTGCCCAGTGCTCTCCCTTGGGCTGAGGGAGATGGAGATGGAAAAGACCCAGGCCTTCACCGAAGGGACAGGAGGGAGGGTCAGAATCCACATCCGCCCTCTCCAGAGCTTTCCTCCCGCCAGCATCAGGGAAAACATCGGACAACGTGAACAGTGCATGGAGATGAAGCAATATTACCAAGTGAAAATTAATTAGCTGGCATGTTGACAGAGACTCCATTGTGCCGCCCGGTGAAGCAATCAAAGTGCAAGGGCATCACACACAATGTCGAAAGGGCCTTGGCAGCCCCAGGTACAAGCGGTGAGGACATGCTCGGTCGTGTCACCAACATGGCTCCTTCAAGGAAGGAGTGCACACACTGTGTGTGTGTGTGTGTGGGTGTGTGGGTGTGTGTGTGGGGGTGGGTGGGTGTGATGGCTAGTATAAGACAAATCTGCAAGTAGATTCTCTTAAATGAATTTCAAAAAAGCAATGACCGAAATACCAATACGTCTCTAGTCTTTGAGAGGCTGAGGGGAAGGGCTACCACTGAGGAACAGCACAAAGCTTGCCTATGAGCCACTGGGCGGCCTGAGAGCAGGGCAGGTTGGGAGGTGTCCCTCCACAGGGTGGATGCCAGGAAGGGCAGACGCTTCCCGCACTCAAGTGACAGAAGAGGGGTGGGAGGAGGCCAAACAACCACAGATTAGTGGCTCCAGGTGCTCCCTTATCTGCTTACCATCACCCTGTCCAGCCATGTCATGAACTACCACTCCCCGCCCCCGACCCCGCCGCCGCACACCCTGCCATCCCCAGCTCTGCCAACACCTGCCTCTCCCCCACCCCCAGCCTTGCTCGCGTTGGCTGCTGCACTCCTCCAGCCAGACTCTCCTCAAGATCCAGCAGGCTGCGCGACACAGCCGTGAAGAGCACCGAGTGCCTATGCTCCAACACTTACTAGCTCGGACACTTACTAGCTTTGTGCCCTAGGGCCGGTGGCTCCACCCCTCCGTCTCAGGCCCCTCAGCTCTAAAACTACACTTCTGGCCTCAGAGTTCCTAGTGTGCCAGTCTACGTGGGATGATGTGAATACCGACCGACACAAAGTCAAGGCTGAGTAAGTTAGTACTACTAAGGCCCCCCACCCCTCCTTCCCAGAGGGCACTTCCTCCAGAAAGCCTTCCCTAATTCCCTCCATGGTTTAACTGCTCCCCACTGGAGCCTGGAGCTCCACCTGCTGCTAACACCTCCCTGGGCGCATTTATAGCTGACTTACAGCTTCTGTTGTATTCGTGGCTATTTATAGCACTGCTGTCCACGTGACCTGGAGTTAGGCAGAGTACTAACGACAGCCATTCCCCGTATCCTGCAACATTGGGGGGCACAACCTCAGGTAACTTTCGAGTACCTTCATTTGTGCCACACACCCTGGGCCATGACACTGGTACCTCGTAATTCTCTCAAAAGCCCCGTGATGCTCCAGACGATTTACCCCAAGTATACAGATAAGGGATCCGATACTTACTCTCTCTTGGAGGGGTGACTTACCCGAAGTTACAGAGTTAGTTAGCATGCTGCTATCTAATTTGGGTTTGCTGAAATTAAAGAAATAGAGCGGGCACACAATAGGGCCTCCAGGTAGAACTGAAATGGCTTTCAGGGCTAAACCAGAGCAGATATTAACACATGTAAATGCACAGGAAAAAGGCAGCAAGGGGCAGGGAAATGGTCTTCACGTTTTATTTCATACACCTCTGTGTTTTAGCAATATTTAACACCAAAAGTACTTAGGTACTAATCACATAATTAAAAATTAAGAATCGTGTTACACTCATCTCCTACAAGACCTTGTAACCACTCAGATTTCGCTCTCATAGAACGTTACAGATTCCTGGACAAAATGTTTGGTGTGGTCCAGCTTTGGAGTCAGACCAACCGGGCCGCCAGTCCCAGTACCGTCTCTCTCCTTATAGCTGAGTGACACTGTTCAAGGTACCGGAACTCTCAGAGCCTGGAATCCCTTGAGCAGGAAGGGAACGTGACCTCCCCCTCTGGGTTTTCATGAGGCTCCCGGGACTTGGCAAGCAGTTCTGATGTGGTTTGTCTGCACGTGGGAGGCCCGAGTATGACCATCTCCCCCCCGGCTTTGAAGGGTTCATTCTAGTCCATATCCAAGAGTCGGTCCTTCTCCAAAACGATCTATGTGAGTGAATACAGAATGCCACCAACCACTGCTGCCCATAAACCCCCTCCCCTGAGACTCCCCATCTGAGAACGCCAGCCACCCTCTAGGAGCCAGGCAAGATCCAGGCTATAAAAGCGGCGACAGAAACCTTCTTGCAAACGAGGCCCCGGATGCCCCATTGTCTCTATAGTCTAATCTGTGCCTCTTGCACAAGGTTTCAGGGACATAAAAAGCATTCAGATAAATGGGTCTCCACTACCAAGCTCTTATATGGGGAAAAACATCTAAATCTAAATCAATTAGTATGTATGAAGTCCCCGCCGCTGGAGCCGAGCTTCGGCAAGCAGGGTGAGGAGAAAGAATGAGGGGCTGGGTCCCAGGCCTCCAGTGCCAGACTGGCCGGACAGGGCAGTGCAGCCCACAACACGAGGCCCTGCGCTGACTTCCCAGGTGCTGGTCACCGAGGTCAAGGCTGCCCATACAGCCAGCATCTTCCGACACTGCTGGTCAGTACCTCTGCCGGGAACAATGCTGGAAAGTGAAACTCAGACGTCTGTGAAGCAATGTGGTGGCTGATGCACTCGTGGTTATAAAGTGTGCCGTGGATACCATGTGACCCAACCTTTCCACATCTAAGAATGCCATCCCATCGATGTGCACAAACCTTTAGCCATGAGGATGTTCACTACTGTGTCGTTTACACTACGAGAAAACTGGAAACAATCTTAACTTTCCACATGAAGGACTGGTAACTTGGGTGATCACTGAAAAAGACGCAAAGTATCTAATGACATGGAAGGGCAGAGGCTTATGGGAGCCCTTCGCCTGACACCCAATCAGACGCTTCATGAAGAACAGACAGCTGTGAAGGATGGAGAAGCTATGCCATAGTCCGGCAAAAGGGACTTGTTCTTGGACTGACAATTGGACCCACAGCTGTCCTTGGGTGTGTGTGGGGGGATTAATCACCAACTCACAACCCAGTCACTTCCCACCTGTAGTATTTCTTTCTTCCTTTTTTTTAAGAGTCGGAGGAGGAGCAGAGGGAAAGGGAGAGAGAGAATCTTATGCAGGCTCCATTACTAGCGCAGAGACCAACGCGGGGCTCAATCTCAAGACCCTGAGATCATGACCTGAGCCAAAATCAAGAGTCAGATGCTTAACTGACTGAGCTACGCAGGTGCCCTCCACTTTTAGTATTTCTGAAACCATTTTAGGATTCCTCAACCAGATAAGGTCCCGTGGTCAAACAAGTTTGAGAATCACTGTATTTTATACTGTCTATCCACACCCCCACTACCTTCCCCTACCCCACTTCTGAGATCTGCAATGCAACCCAACGCGCTAAAAACTCAAGAAGCCCTACGGTAAAGAAACTGCTTACCCCTGCATTTCTCACAAGCATCTGGCTGCAGACCCTTCCCTGAAACCTGTCTGAACATCTCACTGAAGAGCTGGGGAATGCTGACAGACTAGAAAGTACCCCAGATGTGGCTGGGAGGCACGGGAACCCTGTGCCTCTCACTCACTGGGGTATCTTCAGCTAAGGCATCCCTTTTTCCTAGGCACCGCCCCTCCACCTGGGAGGTGCATTAAATCAGAGGACCACGGGGGCCAGGAGAGGAAGCGTAAAGGTGGGAAGTTCAGGGGGCCGGACTCTCGGCACCCCACTTCCTTTACACTAGTGGACAGTTCCGTTTTCTGTTTTATTACTTGGTTTTCCACATAAGACTGCATTTACAGAAAGGGCTCTCCTACTACAAAGAAAAAAAAAGTAAGTTAAAAAACCACTGAAGCCTATGCCTGTAAGGTCCCTTCTAACCATTAGAGTTGACTTTCTTTAAATTTGTATTTCATGTGGGAAAGAGGATCCTCAAATGGAGGGGCCAGGCCAGTCTTCCTGGAGAAGGTGAGGGTTTGAGCTGAACTTACTCCAAAAGAGGCTCTGCAGGTTTAGGGTTGGGGATGAACCAGGGAGCCTGCCTATGGGCAGGAAGGTGGGGAGCGGGGTGACACTGCTGGGGAAGATGAGAGGGTCTGCGCAACTAAGTGGACGGATGAAAAGGCACCTTGGAAACCAAGGTCAAGAGTATCCACGTGGAGGCTGGCAGCAAGAAATCGGCTGATGTTTGAAGAGTTAGGCGATCAAAACAAGACAGCCACTAGTTAGGTGACCGTGGCAGATGGTTTCTGTGGCTCAGCATGGAGGAAAGGCTGAGGTGAAGAAGTGCTCGTGGTCTGGCTATCCAAGGTCAGATGCAGAATTCAAAGTTCAACTTGAATGAGAACTTCAAACTCAACCTTGACCTCAAACCTGGTATAGGAAGATGCCCAGCACAGGCCTGGATATTCAGACTCACCAACCAGTCCGAGAATGTGTCTCTGGCCTTCTGACCGAGAAAGGACCCCCAAGGATGCCCCCCCGCCCGTGGCCTCCTGAGCACACACACCCCTCGACATTATCATCCCTCCACCACTCGGGACCCCCCAATCCTGTGAGGGTCTTTGTGTGGAGTGGAAGCCAGGGGGTCTGGGAGAGAAAGGCCTTTGTGCTGCCCCCTCTATGCTTCCTCCAACCAGGAGGGCTCAATCACGTTTCAGCAATTAGCGTGTCCCACCTTCCATCCCCTTCTGGATCCCCATCTGGCACTCCGATTCAAGCAGCCCTTCTTTGGTCAACCACTGCGCCTCTTACGGAGACTCTCCAGGGCCTTCTGGAAGCTGGTAGTTGGCTCTGGCAGAAGGTCCAGGGCTTCCAACTGGAATCCAGTTACAGTACTCATCTGACTTTCACTTATCTAGAAATCCAAACAACCAGGAAACGCACACGACGTCACTGGCCAACTTCCAGCTGGTATGTGACACCGATGACAAGGAACTCCTCTCGCATGCCGATGTTATTCAACGGACAACGGCTGGCTGAATGTGCCATTGAAAATAATTGTGAACCCGGGGCGCGAGGAAAAGAGTTACCGTGATCAACTTGCAATGTCTGACACGAGCAAGGGAGGAGCGTCGGTGTGTGTGCCAAACATTTGCCATCTGTCCTGTATACCATGATCAGCCTTCAGATTGGATTTTACTCTCAGCTTCATCATATGTCCAGTACGTGTGACTTGGGAAAGCACAAAGCCACCTACCTGCCTTTTCATCAACAAAACAGGATAATAAGCCTTGTCCATCACTCCCCCAGGACTGCTGGAGGGTGCCAACAAGCTCATGTAGAGGAGACTGTGCTCCAAAGTATCCAGTGCGGGGGATTATGATATTTGAGGGATTACACTTCCTCTCTACAAGAGTGGCCCTGAGGCACTACAACGATCCTGAAGAGGCTTCTAAATCAACAAAGAATTAGCACGAGCATGGTGGCTGTGAGGGTGGCAGCCCTGATGAGGCGAGGCTCAATTCTAAACTTGGGAACAGTTCTCTAGTCCTGTCACACAGGGCCAAGGGACGCTGGGATCCCCGTGTCTTCACGGAGTCTTGCCATCGTTGCTTGGCACTGTGTGGTGGGGGCACACACAGCCTGGAGCCCCGAATGCTCAAAACCACAGGGCCCCGTCTGCAAATCGACAGGGCCACCACCTCTCCCCAGCAGTGGTGAGGTGGGAGAAAAGCAATGATACTGCTGCCAGAAGACCACCTAAAGAGGGCCTTGAGGTCTGGTGAAGGGCCATAGCGAAAGGTCTCCAGGCAACCCCAGAGCTATGGACGCTTCTCCCACTGCGTTATTTTTAGAACTGTCCTGGGTCACCATACTGGACTTCCTACATAGGAGCTGCATGTTCTTGCACAACGGAGGTCTTCAGGGTCTAGATTTGGCTTAGGGCGTGGTCATACAGCCGTACCCCGGATGACTGCATTGCTGGTGGAGAGTCACCATCACGAGCTCAAGCATCCAAGTGGGAGGGGTCTCTGGAGCCTGGCTCCGGGGGTTTGAGTGCTACGTCTTCCACGCTATGTGAGCCTGGAAAAGTCTCTTAACTTCTCCATGGCCCAGGTTTCAACTGCAAAATGGCCTAACGCCTGCCTCACAGGGTTGGTTATGGTGGTTAAGTCACTCCACGCAGGCAAGACCAGAGCGTGGCACAGGCTAAAAGAGCCCACATGTCCACGAGCAGGCTTCACCTTACACGACCGGCATGTTTGGAAGGCTGTCTCTGACAAAGCCTTGGTCAAATGTTAAGCTTCGCCTTGCGACACACGGGAGGGCCTGCTGGAGCCTTCCCGTGATGTAACATAGGAGGGCAGGGTCAGGAGCGAAACACACCCAACTCAGAATCTCCACGTGTCTTGCCAACCACTGTGACTTTGGATGCATTATCCACCCTCCAAGCTGTTTCCTTTTCTATCAAGTGAAGCTAAAATCACCCCACAGGACTGATGAGAGGACCATCAATAATAATCACTAATATCGAGAGATAAGACACAATAATGAAAATGACTACTGTTTACCAGGGCTGTGCGCGCGCCCGTGCTGTGCTGGGCACTCTGCCCACGTTTTATCTAATCCTGCCCAAGTCCCACAGGCTCCTGGCCTCTCAAACAAGGACAGTGGGGGAGGGGAGCCTGCCTTACAGTTGACTATTTCCCACCTTGCAACCACCCCCTCCTTTCGTTGCTGAGGGTGACACCTCCCTGCCCACAAAGCACTCTCCACAAAGCACGCCCCACATAGCAAATTCCATCCAAGAACCTAACTTTGCTTCATGGACATGCATTAATCTCATTTTTACAGATAAAAGGAGGCGGGGAGAACTCCCCAAAGCGCCCAACTAGTGGGTCGTACCACTAGTTCATGAGCATCTATCTCTCAGCAACTAGATCTGGGTCCTGTCAGGCCAGGCAGTGACTCAAGGCCATGGGGGGGCAGAGGGGGGTGTCTCTGGAGCCTGGCTCTGGGGGTTTGAATGCTGGGTCTTCCATGCTGTGTGAGCCTGGAAAGGTCCCTTAACTTCTCTGGGGCCCAGGTTTTCAACCGCAAAATAGGATAACGCCTGCCTCCTAGGGTCGGTTACAGGAAATCAGTCACCTCACGCAGGCAAGACCAGAGCCTGGCACAGACTAAGAGCCCACTTGTCAGCCACTACCAATGCTCACTGCCCACCGTCCTCCAAGACAAAGATCTGCGCCTGCCTGGGATGGGCTTCCCCTCTGCTTTCCCTTTCCCTGTCTTCTTTGAAGCCCAGCTGCAATGCCCCCTCCAAAAAGCCCTCCCAAACCCTGAATCAGCCGGACACACCCCTCAGGGCTCCCCTCAGATTCTGCCTGAGTCCGCCTCCCAGCACAGACCAAGACCTACCCACTCGATGGTCAAATCAGTCTGCTGGCCCTTCTGGACCATCAGCTTGATCCTCACCCAGATTTGTATACCCTGGACACCAGGCTTTTGGCAGGACCTAGATGACACTCGATAAATGTAACCAAGTGACTAGCAAGCCACCCTTCCCAGGTTTCCGGTTCCTACACCAGCCATTCACTGAGGAGCCAGGAGTGTCAGGGAAGGTGCTGAGCATCACACACCTGCACTGCTAACGTACACCTGTACCTTGATCTGTTTTATGGACGGGTAAACTGAGGCTCAAAGGGGCCAGGTAATTAAGCTAAGGCCACTTAGCTGGAGAACAGCTGAGCCAGGACAAGAGCAAAGTCTACCTGACTCCAGTAGACCTTGCTGCCTAGTCATCCTCTACTTTGTCTTTGCTTTTCTTCCTTTTCCATTCTTTTGTGCGTATGGTGTAACAGCGATGCGGCATCTTTTTGCACAAAGCGAGGTGGCCCTGCATATAATTTCCCCATTACTGGGAACAATTAATAGCAAACCAATGGGCCTCCGCACTGGATGGCTCTGAGGTGCCCGGGCCCTCCTCCCAGTGTCACCTGCACGAACCCACTGACACAGACACTCAAATGCCACCTGACTGACTGACAGCCAGGCTTCCACCTTCTTCCCTCTTCCCCTCAAGGGCCCCCAGAACCAACAGGGGAAGTTGGTTGCTAATGGCAACGGCCTTGGGAGCAAGGTGAGACCTAGCAGCCCGCTGCCGAGGGCTGGAGGGAAATTTTCAAGAGCCTCTGGGGCCTCTTTCCATCAATCAAGGCGGCCTCTTCCCTTCCTGGGCCTCAGTTTCCTCTTCTATAAAAAGCAGGCGCCGCCCTCCCTGATTCTCGTTGTAGAGCTGAGAAGAGCTACCAGAATCCGGCCAACTGGGCCGGGGGGCGGGGGGGGGGGCGCTGGTTGGATTTAGATGGGTCAGCAACTGTTGTTTTTAAAAAACAGGAATGCCTCCCAGCCCCCTAGCTCAGCAGAGCCCCCCCCCCCCCGCCCCCCGCAAGGGCTGCACACCGAGGCCTCTGAGCTGAGTGCCACGGGCTGAGCCTGATCTAGGCCGTGTGTGATTTAGGACCACTGGAGCTAGACCTACCAGTATTTTCATCCCATCATCCCTACTAGACTATAAACCTGCTCGGACACCAAAGACAAGCTCTTCTTGACGTTTAGAGCTGGCACCCAGGAAGCTCACAAACAGAGACACAGGGTGTCTGGGGGTGGCCAGAGCAGCTGGGGGGCTGGCAGCCTGGAGTCCTGGCTCCTAGGGTGACCCACATGGCGGGCACAGGCTCCTCTGAGCACACACCATGGGAAGGTGGTCTCAGCCCCTATGCCATTTGAACTAATCCCTTCAGCTGGCCACAAAAGGGCAGTCATCCCTTCCGTCAGGAACTGTGGCCCTACCCCTCCCAGCTCAAGTTCGTGACCTGTCCAAGCCTTTCCAGGATTATCAATACCAAATACCTGACATTTTCCAGAGAGAAACTGGTTCACAAACCACCCTCAACTATCCTGTGATGGAGGCTTATGCTCTCCCCACCTCATAGATGAAGACAGTGTGGGTCAGAGAAATGAAGACGTGGTCACTGAAGCTGTTCGCGGGGCACAAGCTCTCCCCAACCCCCTGCCTCCCTCCCCGAAGCAAACCCACACCTGCACCCAGCCCCGGCCCTGGAGAACCTCGGAGAACAGAGCGGGAGCTGTAGCTGATGTCTACAACAGCCACACCCCCCTCCAACCTGGTATCAGGGAACTGGCTGGCCACTAGGGCATGAATTTGCTTTGAAATGCTTTCCGTCCTCACTCTGTTGAAAGGATAATAGCCTAAGCTTACGCACAAAGATGGAACTCTGGCCTGGGGAGGGGAGAAGGGCCCCCCTGGGAAGATGTAAATGGCAGCATGGCACCCCACCCCCTGGGTGAACCGGTAAGAGTCTTCCCCCTCGAAACAGATAACTTTGTCTTGTGGCAAAACAAACAAGACGGAAGAGAGGAGAGGAGACACCACCCAGCAGGCTGGAGGCCTCTGACCTGGCCCACCCACCCCGCACTGCCCACTAGTTTTCTGCCCTGCTGTTCTCCACTTGTCCGCAGAGGAGTCCAGGGCCTGCTTCTGTCCCCAGATGTTGGGCAGGCCCCTCCGGTCAGAGCCTGGAGGGCTCAATGAGCTCAGCATTATGGCAAAAATCACCACAGCGAATCTCACTTGAGTCTCAGGACAGCCTGACTGAAAAATGTCATCACCATTTTACCGATGGGGAAACTGAGGCTCAGGCAGGGAGGTGGCCTCCCCAAGCACACTTGATACGGTAAACAGAAAAGCCCAGACGTGGATGACAAAACCACTAGGTACTACTTATCCCTGCTGGACCATCCAATTACCGATTTAGCAAAGACGTGTGGTGGGCACGGCAGATACCACTGCTTACGGTGTGCACTGGTGAGCGAAACACTGAATTCTTGCAGCCACGTTAGCGCAAGGCTGTCTCTAGCTCACCAACCTGGGACCCCCATCCTGAGACTTGGCCGCGGCTGCTTCGGGCCACCCCAGCCACCAGCCCTCTGTTTCCAGCAGCCACACGCGACTCCAGGGACTCTCCAAGCGGCCGGCTGTGGGCCCGGGGAAACAGGCCCCGATAAACCACCTTACGAGAGGGGACATGTCTCCCCCCAGAAGTCTTGTCTTCAGGGAGAAAAAACAGTCAAGGCGAGCACTTCAGTTTCATACAGAAACCGCCTTTTATAAAGTACCCGCTTTTAAAGAGAGATGCACAGCCAGAGGCCTTCCTCTGGACTTTATCTTGACTCGGCAGGCGGCTGCGGTGGCCCTGCCTGCAACGGGAGCCTGGGCGGTCAAACCCTGTCCGCCGGGCAACGGGGCCGGCCAACCCTGAGTCGTCCGCGGGGGCACAGGTGGTGCTGACCGGCTCAGGGGCCTGGCGCCGGAAGGGGAGGAAAGGGGGGACAAAAGAGGGAAGGAGAAAGGAGGGGTCGGGGAGGGGACGGGAGGAAAGGGCCTTTGTGCTGGCCTCCCTTCCCCCACCACAATCCCCTGGAGCAACAATCAGTTATGCAAATAGTAGCCCCTCCCCCCAGCCGGAGCCACCACCACTCCTAGGGCCCCCTCCCACTCCCTCCGGGTCTCTAGGTCCTTCTCTGGTATCTTCTTTGCCCCTCTGCCCCTCCCTCCCTCCCTTGTGCAGGCGCGCGCCCGCGTGCACGCACACACACACACGCACACACGCACAAGGCCCTTAAGCCTTGCCCATTCAGAAAAGAAACCTGCCCCTGCCCCCCACCCCATCCCTCCAGGTCTTCAATCTTTAGAAATTAATTTTACCCTGATTTTTACCACTGCCATACTCATTTCTCATTTTGGGGCCAGAAACCACTAGTCCAGGGAAACGGTTCACGGCTGGAAGAAGCAATGCATCGCTTAGAGCTTCACAAAGTAATGTGAACACACCACCCACTTCCATTTCATTTTGCTAATTCTCTCAATGAAATAGAGTATCTGAGGGAAAAAAGTGGCTTGGAGGCAGGGCCCTCGGTTGGCGGTCAGTGCAGACCCCTGCCATCCACGTGGAAAGTCCGAGCTGGGTGACAACTTCCGGTGGGGGGGAGGTGTCTTAGCCTCCACTGCTTTTCTTTTTTCATGAGATATATAGTTCTGATTGTTTCAGTTTCAAATTACCATCAGCCATCTAAATCGGGAATCCCAGAGCCAGCAGCACAGGTGCATCAGAGGTGGGTATTCAAAGCAGCCCTTATTTACAAAGGGTGATGCAAATCTGCCCTGTAAAGCTGGACACACACGACACATACAATACACACCGCGGCCACTGTCCGTACCCCCAAGGACCGGCGGTGTGCGTGTCATCTGTCACCCACAATCGCGAGATGGCAAAAAATGACCATGACAATGATGACAGACATCTTCGGGCACACGCAGAACCTGGGGCCTGTTAGGCCCTGAGTTAAGCTTTTGCCAGCTGTGAAATAAAGACACTTGAAAGACAGAACATAAATTTTCTGAGTCCTACCTACAGACTGGTCAAGGCTCCTCTTACCTCCAGCAAAAAGGCTCCAAACAGAGGGAATTTAAAACATTCCACTCTAGGAATGCCACGGGGCGGGCCACAGGGACTGCTTTTCAAGGGGGGCAGTAAGTAAAGGGTCCCTGAGCCACAGGCCTCTCGTTCCTGTGACTGGGTTCTCGGCAGCTCCAAGTGCCACCACCCCTTTCCCTCTGGCATGGTTCCCCCACTCCAAAACCCAAAACCAAAACCCACAGTGGTCCTGGTCTTCCCTACAAGAACTGCCTCCAGGCTTGGCCTCATAAGCCCTCAGAGTCACTCTGCAAACCAGAAGGGCCAGAGTGCCCCAACCAGTCCAACCTCCACCAGTGCCTCTGCTGAGGGCTCACTGTCCACAGGGCCCTGTCCCGCCTCCTTCACATACTTAATCCCGAGAAGTGAGCCTTTGGCACACCGTTGTGGGCTGTTCTTTACAGAGAAAGAAAACGAGGCTCGGAGAAGTATCAGGGTCCCACGGGGCACTGAGAAAGGGAAGCGCCTCCCCCCCACTCTCCAGCATCAAAACGGGGGTCTCAAATCTGCCGGAGCATCCCCAGCAATAGATACCAATGAGACAAATGTCACAAATCCAACGGTTTTCATGTTCTAACGGATCCCTGTGGCTTTGGATAGAATTCCTAGAGACAGAATCCTACATAAATTTAAAAAATATATATCCAGCAACTTGCATGGGAGTACTGGTGATACATGCTCGAAAAGTGGGTTAGAAGACAAAAAGTGGCTTTGGTGTCAGCATTGAAGACACTCATGCCAAAAATGCACGTGGACACCTAGAGTCCATTTTTTTTATGTAGTTGCGAGCAGAAGAGAACGCTTCTAAATTTACATGTTATCTCCTGTGACATGATTTTAAATGTGTATCGTTGAATTAATAACTTAAAATACTTTAAGTAGGGAAAAATACTTGTGGCAACAATGAAGCCACGCCAGCCGACCAGCGTTCCGCTCTACCTCAGCAAACCCACACCCGCCCCCGCCTGACCTCCACAGGCCTCCGCTCTCTCAAGTCCAATGTGAGGTGCCCAGTCACTCGCCTCAGGAAGCACACACCCTTCTACCCCTGGCCACCAGGTTCGAAACCAGGCACCGGAGTTCCCATTTCACCACGAGAGACTTGATCAGGCTCATCCTCTCCATATTCTCAACCAATTCAGGTAATAGCTCGATTTTTTCCCAACGTTCAGCTCTCCTCCCCCCATCTCTGCTTAACCCCCAAGCGAGGGATAGCACTTGTTTAAAGATAATGAAACCTATCTTGTAACAAAGGTGGGTGCTCTGGTACCCAGAAGTGTGGGTTTGGTGCTTTTAGAGTTTGCCTGTCATTTCTAGGTGTCACACGTAGAACTCGTGACCAAACCGCTCGGGGCAGGAGAAAGAGGAGCTTTGATGGAGATCCCAGGGCCCTTCATCAAGGAAGGGGGTCCCCCTGCCACAGCTACAGCCCCAGATCCCTCTAACTAGGGCAGCAGACCCCCCAACAATGCTTTTCCTTCGGGAGGGGCTACCAACAGCCAGCGCCAAACTTCAAAACTAACCACCACCTCTGGGGGGCAGGGGCCCCTCTGTCGGGTTCCTTTTAGCCCCCGTGCAGACAACCAGGCCAGGACCCACCAGCTACTTTTGTTTCACAGGGAGCACACAAGCGGGCCGGGACGGCCACTGGAGGCTCCAGTTAAGTTTCACTGGTGAGTGAGTGGCGGGGGCACAAAGGAAGGAACCGCTGGGGGAGGGGAGGCCGCAGAGCTGGAGGGCTGGGACAAAGGGGACGAGAGACAAAGGGACAGGAAAAGGGAGCCCGCTTTCTCCTCTGAGGAAGGAACTCTCCATTTAGCCTAATATTTCACTCACACATCCCAGGGCCAGGAACGCACAATTACATGTTTTGGGAGGCGGCTTCAGGTGACACGGACACCCCTCCCGCCTCAGCTGCACATTGGTGGCTCTCCTTGCCTCCCCCCCCCACCCCCGCCCCTGCCTGTCCAGGCCCCCTTCCTCAGCCCACTTGTTCAAAGTCAGGGAGGCTGCCTTTGATCAGCTGCCTCTCTCCAGCCCCATCCGCCACCCTGAAGAGAGACAAAGAATTATTTATTTGGAGAAAAGAAAAACCCTCAAAGTGTCAGCCAGTGACAGACATGATACTTTCTATCCAGGAGCGAGGCGCCAGGTTTTCTAGTCTGCGGGGGGCTGTCCGCAGCAACCCACACGCCGGCCACTCTCTGTACCCTCAGACCCTCTCAAATCCTACCTGCTTGGCCCTTTGGGTTTTTTTCCCCTTAAGACCACCACCTACCCCACCGGGAGATTGTGATAATTAATCTGTATCGAAGAAGAGTGTGTCTGGCACCAGGATGAGGTCTGCAATCAAGATGGCAAAATCTGAAATGTGGGCGAGGTCAGACCAGAAAGACCTGGAATGTCTGGCTCACGGTGTGGAGCCTCTGTCCCACAGTCAGGGAAACCTCAGGGCTGTCTTTACTGCGGCTCCTGATTTGTTTCGTTTTGATTTGATTTTGATTTTCGTAGGGGAGAGACAGGATGCCATCACATTTTACGTTAACAAAGCAAATCTGGCATCCACGCCTAGGCCCGAGACAACAAAGGGGCAGTTTAAGGGTGAGGCCAGGAGGCTGGCTGGCACCACCCGCAGGGACAGCAGGTGACAGGCAGCAGGCACTGGTGCCCCCACGGACAGACCCCGGCCCCCCTATGCATGACACGTTTGGCTCCTTCCCTCCCTGCTGCCACCCACGCCCCTGCCAGGCCAGAGTCCTCCTCCGGATACCACTTCACTCCCCCAAAGAGCTGAGCACCTCCAATGCGCCAGGCACAGCATAGGTAGCATGGTGCCTGCCCTCCTGGCAAGAGCATCAATCACCAGGCATCACGTCCTCCACTCCTAGTGTTTTAAAACTCAAGACTTTTAATGAGCACCGACTGTGTGCCAGGCACTGGGGGCTCGCACATTTGTTGGGGCCTGGGAAAGGGCACTCCCAGTCCTGCAGTGGGGACAATGCGGGCTTGAGGAGTGGTAAAGAGCCTGTACTCAGAGAAGGGAATATGGAACTGGGCCAAAGGAACCAGAGAGAGGTTGGGAGAGCGGCTGCAGGCTCCTCCCTCCCGCGTGCGCTGGCCTGGGCAGCCAAGCTGGTGGTGTCCATGGCTCCTCCATCAGGTCAGGGGTGGACCCTCCCCCAGAGCAGCAGACCGGGGGTGAGGGACCCTCTCTGCGGCCTGGACAGGCTAAGTCACACCTCCCCTATCGCTTCCCTTCCCACGGATCCTCCTCACCCCCAGGCCCAACGCTTGAGTCCCAATTACTCCCTGGACGGGGCCCCGGCAACTGGCCCACCATATAATCAGACCAAGGATTGGGCCACAACCAGCTCTGGATCAAAACCCGTCTCTCGGCTCTCAGTGACAGCTTCTGTCCTCAGAAGAATGCTCCTCGTAAACATTCTCATAAAGAAAACAGGGAGGGGAAAAGAAGCCGCGTGTATCTCGAGTGTCAAGGTGGCTCTGGACGGGGCAGGCACTGGCTTCCTGAGAAGCAGCAGCCTGGAGGGGCCCCGGCCCATGACCCTGCGCCCCCTCCCCCCAGGACGAGCTAGTCCAGAAGAGACTCCCTGACTCACCAGGAGAGGGTGGCACAGTGGCACGCACCTGCGCCTCCGAGGTGGCCCCGGGCCTGGCGGCAATGTCCAACGCCCCCAACCCCAAGGAGGGGGATATGTGCTTTTGGTAAAGCCTGGAAAAATTAACTCAGGTCTGAGAGAATGGAGGTCCCTAAAAGCATCCTTAACACCAGCAGATCTTTCATTCTTTTATAGTTTATGTTCTCGTGGATTTGTGTTTCCGATAACCACTTTTTAAAGAAGTTTTACTAGAATAACAGCCGTGCAAGGACATTTTTGTTCCGCCTCTTCTGTCTCCGAGGTACAATCATCACTTTCTCCAAACTCGTAGCCAGACCCTGACAAGGCCCCCGAACTGCTCAGCTGTGTGCAGCCACGCCCACACGCCGACACTGGGACCAGGGAGGTATCATTTACCACCACTTTACAGAGAAGGAAGAGAGCAGTCCGTTAACTCTGAGCAGCCAGTCCAAAAGCCAGAGCCGCAGGCTGTGGTGGCCAGAGGGATGGGTCAGGCCAGGGCACAAGGGACCGCTTTCAGGGGAGACCCTCTTTTAGCGGAGACCCGGACAGTTCCCTGGTGCCTCCTGGAAGACAAGCCCATCTGAACCTGCAGAATGTATGTGCCATTCAAAGACGTGCAATTAGCATCTTAAAACACAGAAACCCCAGAGAAAGGGGAAGGATGGTCTATGGGTTCTGAGAGAGCATATGATTTGCTGCTGTCTGGTCTGCAGCCACACCTCAGAGGCACCAACTGTCTGCTGAACGAAAGACCAAACTGACGGGATGAATATCCAAGAAAAACAAGTATCTGCTCTGACCCCTCGGTGGATTTTGGGAAAAATGTTCTCCCAAAATGGCATCACTAGGCTAGTCTTAACAGAAAGTACTGTTTGGGGATGCCTGGGTGGCTCAGTCGTTAAGCGTCTGCCTTCGGCTCAGGTCATGATCCCAGGGTCCTGGGATCGAGTCCTGCATCAGGCTCCTGGCTCAGCGGGGAACCTGCTTCTCCCTCTGCCTGCCGCTCCCCATTTGTGCTCTCTCGCTCTCTGACAAATAAATAAAATCTTTAAAAACAAAACAAAAAAGTAGTGTTTGAAGGAAGTGATTTCAAGCCTTGGGAAAATCCTCTATGGCGGGCTTAGAACTAAAGCAGCCCCTCCGCTGGGGTATGGCCAGCCCTCCCTGAAGAACAGGTGAAGAGCTACCTGCAATTAGGAGCCCCCACGGCACAAAGTCCCCAGGCCCAAGGCCTGAGCACCCTCCCATTCCCGAGTCTTGTTTATCTTCCTGGCTAAGCAAACTGTCTTCTCAGATAATGCAAAGGCCAACCCTAGACTTGTGTGGCCTGATAAAATCGCCACCAACGCTGAGTGACAGGGGGTCAAATCATGAAATATTCCTGCCCAAGAATCAGAACCCGGCTACTTCCCACGACCCCAGGTTAACGCCGCACTGAGGCGCCAGCCGAGGGACAGTGTTCAGGACTCCAGGCCAGGTGCCTGCCCACCCTCTTGCCAATCCTCTATACAAAATGCAGAAACCGGCAGAAGAGTCACAGGGCTTCCAGCCTCAGAGACCTCAGCAGTTGGCAAAAGGTTGGGTGAACTGAACACTGAGCATTTTTCCACACATCTCTGAGGGCACCTCACGTCGGAAGCGTCATCAGTATGTCAAAGACCTATTTCAGAAAAGAAAGGCGAATGACAAGGGCAGGGCAACTGAACTTTGACATGTGCTGAGGGCATTAAGGCTTCAGGGAGCCATTTAAATGCACAGACAGGGGGCCCTGGTTGGTGGGCAGCCTCCTGGTACTTCCTGATCACTTTCAGTCCACAAATATGAACTGGAATATCCATCAGGTGTCAAAAGCCCCAAGTTTATGGGCCCTGCCCGATGGCTCAAAGATGATTATGAAAGGTTTCTTAGAAGCTGGTGACATCTGAATTGAGGCATGAAAAATGAATAGAGATCCCCACGCGGAGGAAAGTGCTTCAAGCAAGGGGGAATAGCCTGTGCAAAGGCCCTGAGGTAGGAATCCTGGCCCTTCCCTTAACTGCAGCCTGGCAATGTTTGGTATCTAAGTCTCAGGGTTCACCTTCCACCCTAACCATAAAAATACACAGTCAACATTCCAAAATTCCCTCAATTTTTTTCTTCCCCCAACATACAAGGTCAACCACCTTCTCACCTCTCCCTACTGACCACCTTTCCATATTTGCAGTGGTTTCCCGGGCGCAGTAGCTTCTAATTCCTGAACAGCTCACATGGGCCTACAGTTTAGGACACACCCTAGCTTCCTAGCTGGCCAGTGGTCACCCAGGCTGCCTGTCCATGTCTCCAGAACAGGCCTGGGCAGGGACGAGGGAGAACATGTTTCCTAACCAAAAGAAAAGAGCAAACCCAATCTGCTCTGGGCAGCACAAGCCAGGAAGGAAGTAGGAAGTCATCCTGAGTGCAGGAAGTCCTCGCTCATCCCTAGATGAGACCAGACCGAAGCCCAGCAACAGGCACTCAGTCTGGGAAGGGAAAAATGGTTTGGGAGCAGGGGGTGGAGGTGAGAACCCTGCTCTGGCCCTGTACATGGTGTGCTGGGCACACACAAACACTTCTAACCGAAAAGCACTTGGTTTTCTTGGAAGCTCTGTCCTTACCCCCACTCCCCAGCAAAAACAGACTTCAGGAAGAAAATGAATCAAGTTTTACAAGCTTCCCTATTTACCCAGGACTACAAATCTATCAGTGGGGAAGCTTTTAAAATAAACTCTCTCCTAGTAATGTCACTTCCTTTCTACTATTTGCCACTACACACACACACACACACACACCACCTCTTTAACCTTGGCTGTGGATCCTGAGTCTGAAAGAAGAATTCCAAATTCAGAACACATACCAAACCACCACTTGTAAATACTTCGTACTTTTTATTCGGCTCCTCTCATTTACTCATGTGTCTGAACATACCTGGTGCAGCTCCCTAAGCAGGGATACTTTCCCCAGAGCACTGGCAACCTTTCAGCCTCTCATTCTTTTATTCCAGAAATACTAAAGGGCATTTTCTAAGGTGCTTGGCATCCTCACCTCAAAACAGTACTGCAAGTTGAGTGCAACCCATTTTACAGATGAGGACACCGAGGCTCAGTTAAGCAACTGGCACAGGTTACACAATAAGTAAAAGCCCTACTGGGTATTAGAGCCCAGGCTGCTTCACCTTGTTCTCTGCCTCTGGTTCCCCAGCACCCCATACATGTATCAAAATACAAACAGCAAAATTGCTTCCTTCAAAAAGAGACTCATTCTGGGGGCACCTGGGTGGCTCAGTTGGTTAAGGATCTGCCTTCAGTTCAGGCCATGATCCCAGGGTCCTGGGATCAAGTCCTGCATCGGGCTCCCTGCTCAGTGGGGAGTCTGCTTCTCCCTCTCCATCTGCCCCTCCCCCTAAGTTGTGCCCACTTTCTCACTCTCTCTCTCAAATAAAATCTTTAAAAAATACATACATAAGTACATAAATATAAAAAAAATTTAAAAGACTCATTGTGGATCACCAGCTGCTTTAATATTAAATCTTGAAAACTAAAGGCCATTTTAACTGGTGCTTCCAAAATGGATCATGGAAAACTCCGATGGCAAAAAGTAGAGCCTATGCTTCAACATCAACAGCGCCATTCAGCATGGTTCCTGGAGGCACAGGGAGGATGCCCAGTGGGCCTTAAGGAAACAGGAGCCCCTTGGCTGGGGAACCGGGGTTAGAGTCTCAAGCCACCGTCACTAACCACGGGACCCAGGCAAGGAGCAGCAAGGGCCGGTGGCCTTCTGCAGTGGCCCCTGGACCTCTTCTATGGCTTGAGGCTCTCCAGATAACATGACCTATGTGCAGAGCACCTTACAGCCTCCAGGGCTGACCACATGTGAGCTCCCAGGAGCTGAGGAGGAGGGTGGCGAGACAAGAAGGTCCTTCTGGCAGCTGAAGGGATCCAGGCTATGGTGGGGTCTGGAAACAGCTCAGATTTCATCCCCCTAGTTCCAAGGCTGCTTACACCCGTATGCCAGTGTTCGCAGGGGAGGCAATAAGATAGCCTCCCCCAGGGCGCCTGGGTGGCTCAGTTGGTTAAGCGACTGCCTTCGGCTCAGGTCATGATCCTGGAGACCCTGGATCGAGTCCTGCATCGGGCTCCCCGCTCGGCAGGGAGCCTGCTTCTCCCTCTGACCCTCCCCCCTCTCATGTGCTCTCTCTCTCTCATTCTCTCTGTCTCAAATAAATAAATAAAATCTTTAAAAAAAAAAAAAAAAAAAAAAAAAAGATAGCCTCCCCCAGAAAAACAAAACAGAAGGACTTGCTCCATTTAAAATCGGCCTACTCCATTCATCCTAAACTCTCTGCTGGCTTTCTATGCCTCTAAATCCATCAGTGGGCCCTACCTTCTGATCCCATCTTCCTGCCAAGCAAGAAGCCCCTCTCCTCTCTGGCCTGCCTGCCTGCACACAGCCCTGCTCTCACCAAGCCCCGTCCTCCCCTTCCCGCAACCCCACACCTGAGCACCCCCTTCCTAGGACCTCGACTCTACGCAGCCACAAAGCAGAGCAGTAAGAACTTACATCCTGTTGCTCTCACAGCGCTGCCCAGTACACGAGAAAACACTTTCTAAAAAGTCAGATACGGCTATTCGCGTGTGCCGGGGTCTCTGAGTCCCAGCACACTTCCCAAACACAGCCGTTTCCTCACTGGATTCTGTCTCCTGCGGCCCATCGCTTCTGGGGTGTTGGTCAGAAAAGCCCCATGAGGTGAGAGACGATGGGGGACCCTAAAAACAACTCTACCTCAATGACAACTACTTGGAGCTGAGATCCAACTTCTCATTTAAAGCAAAAACAAAGCTGCCAAACGCCAGGCCATCCATCCTTCAAGAAAGGAAGGCTCTCCAGCTAACCCGTCCAATGAAATCCAATGTGGCCTCTTAACTAAAATCCCCCTACTCTGTGGCAGGGCCTTCACGGATTATTTTCCTTCAAAAAAAAAAAAAAAAAAGAAAAAACCATAATTTACACATTGAGTGTCTTTACTTTCCAAACCATTCAGAATTAGGGAAAGGGGGGAAAAACACGTCTGTTTCTATTTGAAACTGTCAAAATTAGCATTCAGTAATTAAAAATCACACCCTTTCTCTTAATAACCTAACCAGCATGATACAATCAGGTTGTGCCAACTCTTTAATCTAATTGACTAATTACAGATTTTAATTTAGTCAGTTACTGAACAACTGTTGACAATTTGTTTTCATTAGGGACAGAAGAGAATAAATATTTAGGCTTGCAGTCACAAAGACTCCTGCGATCGGTGCTCCACCGTGACCCCAACTTCAGAGCGGGCTCTGGTTCTGGCAAGAGCCTGAGACACAGGTACACACACAGCTCGCAGCCCCCTCTCAGCTGCAGCCCTGCGCACACCTGCCCCCAAGTCCCTCTCAAGGCAAAAGCCTGAAATGTGAGCAGCGGCCTCCATTCCCAAAGTACAGGCAATTCCCAAATTCACACACGTCACTCAAGAAGTGGCAAACACTTAAACGCTGTGAAGAAAAATAAACTCAACGCTACATGTCACTGGCTTTTAAGCAACAAAATAAGTTAACAGTCAAAATAGGTTTATCTGCATTCATCTCACTGGGAAGCAAACCGCTGCTGACATCTTTTTTTTTTTTAAGACACACGTTTCCAGGTTTCTCCTGAAATGATCCAGTTCTTTCAAAGTGCATTTTTACCCCAAGGTCCCCAACTCTGAAAGTCACCCAAAAGTTTGTTAGAATAACAGCATGGCTCGGAAGGCTAGGAATGAGGCCCCGGGTTCAGACCCGGACTCCCATATTTAATGACCTCATCACCAGTTAAGCCTCAGTTTCCCTGTCCAGAGAAGGGGATAAAAATAGCCTTTGCCTTGTAGAGAGTTACCGGGATTAAACGTCATGCCCACGCACGGTGCCCGGCCCAGGGTGTGTGGCAAATGCGGGTCACCTCTGTTCCAGAAATCACTTTTGTATCCCTCAACTGGCCCCATGCTGCAAAATCAGGAAAGTGAAGCCCAGACAGAAGACAATGGTCAGTCGAAGGTTACACAGCCAGTAAGTGGGGAAGTTTGGTTGTGAAAGAGGATTTCTGGGGTGCCTGGGTGGCTCAGTCGTTAGGCGTCTGCCTTCGGCTCAGGTCAGGATCCCAGGGTCCTGGGATGGGGCCCCGCATCGGGCTCCCTGCTCAGCGGGAGGCCTGCTTCTCCCTCTCCCACTCCCCCTGCTTGTGTTCCCTCTCTCGCTGTGTCTCTGTCAAATAAATAAAATCTTTAAAAAAAAAAAAAGAAAAAGAAAGAGGATTTCTGCCCAGTGAGCCATCTCTTCCATTGGATACCAGCTCAGAAGAGTAGGGAAGGCGTTACTTGTTTGCAGGGGAGGGGGCAGGGGTCTCGGGAGCATCTTCTGGAGATGGTAGCCTTCCACCATCTCCATGCAGAGTCTTACGCCCCTTGGGCCACCCATCCCCCCAAGGTGGGTTCTCCCCACAGGAAAGCTTTGAGTGACCTGTGCTTCTAGGCTTTGAGGGATGAGTCAGGATGAACTCTGCATTCTGTCCCTGCTGACCCCTGGGGGGGGGGGGGGAACAACTGAGGGCCTTCTCTCCACAAAGCCCACCCCGGCCATTCCAAAACAAGCCTACAAGGAGCCTCCCACACTGCTAGGAGGGCGGAGGAAGGATGGAAGCCACAGGTTCCCAGCCCGAGGACGCTAACCAGGTCTCCTGAAAACCCTCCTGGAGACTGAAGCATGGCTGGTGGTTTTTTTTTTTAGGCTCAACAAAAATCATGTCTACCTCAACTGAAATGGAACCAAAATTCCCAATGTGTTCTGTTGACTAGAATTCTACCAACCTGGCGTGCTTGAACTAGCTCCCGTGAGCTGATAAGCAGCTCTAATCGGCAACTCCATAGTTCTTGTTTTTCCTATTTCTTAGTTAAAATGGTGAGTCGATGCATGCAATCTATTTGCAAATGGATTATGTTCAGGCATGGAGCCCACAGGAGGTGACAGAGAATTAATAAAAGGTGGCCTTGTCAGTGAAGAGATGGGGAAAACTCTCCGTGAGGGTATGCAGGCCCAAAGCAAGAGGTCTTCTTCCCAGGCGAGGTCACCAAAAACCAGCCCGGGAAGGAACCATCCGACCCACAGGCAGGGCTTTCAGCTTGTGCATCTCGCTCGGGATGCGCTCCCACCTGCTCCTCCCAGAGCCAGTACCAAACCACCCTGGCCTGGGCAGTGGGTCATCAGTTAATTAAAGATGTCAAATCTGGTACTAATTCCTGGGGAGGCAGTGTGGTGTAGTAGTGAAGAGCACTTTCTTTTTTAAAGCCCACCTCCAACAGGACTGAATCCCTCTAGTGCCTCTGTTTCCTTTTCTACAAAATGGGAATGCAGACAGAACTTAACCCACTGGGCTGTTCGGAGGATGACAAGAGAGAAAGCCTATAGGACTCAGAACGGTGCCTGGCATACGGTTAGCACTCAAACTTGTTCACTGTTCTCGACAGTTCTTCCTTCGTGAAACAGAAAGAAGATTCTGTCCCCTATGTTGCCCCAAAAGGACAAGAATTGAATAAGAACACCTTCTTCAAGGTTTAGGCACATAGCAACTGCTCAATAAACACTAGTTTCCTTCATCAAACAAGGGATTGGTTATTATTAAGCCACAACGCCATAGTTTAGTTACTTATCTCTCAGCAAGAAACTACCACCCCAACTCCCAATGGCTCAACCTTCCATGGAAGATCATCACCCCCTCCAACAGTGGCGGCCGGAGTCCAACACCGTGATTTTTACCTCGTCTCTTCTCTTCAAGTTCCCTTTGACAAAGATGCTGCTAGCAAAATAATGCCAAAGAAAGTGCGTGGTGACAGTCAACTAGATTTAAGTTCATTTTCTATAGCTTGGGGTCAGAATCGACTGATGCACTCTGGTGATCGAGTTTTCTGCAATTCCCTATTCCACGCATTAGCTTGCTGACAGAAATTCACTGCGGTATTTAAAGTGGCAGCCATCACAAGTAACTCAAATTGTATTGGCTTCCCCGATGCTGAAATGCTCTGCTGAAACCATCAATTGGCCAATTCGCAGATAACGTGGTGGCTGAAATTCCCTGTCATGCTGTAAAACCCCCGTCCGCAGCGGCTCACCAGCCCGGAGATCCGCAGCGACACCTGCGACCAGAGCTGCGGGCCAGGGCGGCCTCATGTAACACAAGTGGGCCCACGGAGTGGGAGCTGGTGGGCAGCGGGCGGCCGGCGCTGCCGAGAGGAAGGGCCTCCAGAGAGGGGATAACATTTGCTACTGGAAGCCTTCTAAAGGACGGCGAGAAAAGAACAGCAGCGTGCACACGCCCAACACCAGGCCTGCCCATGGGCCGTCTGCCCCCCTGGGCACAGGCCACGGATGGCCAAAGCCACGGGATGCCCACGGCATCGCCCAAAGAAAGCTGCAAAATTCCTAGCAGGTGGCACAGGCCCAGGCGCCTGCCTCTGAAGCAAAGGTTTTCCAAACTCAGGGGCGGCCACGGGAATCAGGTGTCCATCTGGCCACGCACTTGCTGTTACCGTCCCACTCCAGGCCTCAGTTTCCCCATCTGTAAGTTGAGAGGGTGCTTCTTAACACACGTTCTACGATTTGACAGTCTGTTCACATTCCAAAAAGCCTTCTCAACAGGGGACCACAATTTACAAACCATTTTCACAGGCTCTCACCCGACTTCTAAAATGCTTGAGAGGCAGGAAAAAAAAAAAAAAATCCAGGCCTTACTTCACACCGTTTCATATCACAGATGAACCAACGAAGGCTCAGAGAGGCCAGATGACTCACCCAAGGCCATCTGGAAGAATCAGAACTTGGCCCTCTGGTCCTCCAAGTCCAAATCCCGTGTACCGTCCGTGACACTGCTCCGGTTCCCAGCACCGACCGGCACAGAGCCGGCCCGCGGCAGACGCCTGGCACTAACCGCGCGCCCACCACGCTCCCGCTCCAGTCTGCGAAGCCCCGCTCTGTCTACCCCACGAGCTCACAAAGCTGCAGCTAGCATCCAGGGCGCGGGGGGGAGGTGTGCCACCCCACAGCCTGCTCTCTCAAACGGCCTTTTGTGACCGGGAGAAGGATCAGAGGAAAACCTCAGACAGGGGCCCCAGGGAGCAGCCGTGCTTCTTAAGGTCAGAGGACTGTGAGACAGAAGTGAAATGTCAGGCGCTTTACCCAAACACACAAAGAGCGGGAGACACAAAGCCTGCCTCGGGAGCTGTGCAAACAGCCGTCACCGGGAGGGGACGGAGAATTTGGGAGGCTGGGCCAACCTCGGTCAGACAGGATGCCCTGAGACCTCTCCTTGAGATTCTTGCCCTAGCCAGAGCCTGAGCTGTGCAGATGTTCAGACAACACCCTCCGCAGGGGGCCGGGGACCCCGCCTCGCCTGCAGACACACAGGAGGACGGGCAGGAGGAGTCCTGCGGCCAGCCAGCAGGGACGAGCTGCTGACTTTAAGTGGGGGCTACTGCTTATTCAGCATTCGGCAAGCATCTGCTGAGCACCTTCTACATGTTCTCTGCACAGAGAATCCGGCAGCTAAGGCCAAAGGCGGCCACCAAGGAAACCACCAGGCACCACTCTAGAAGCAAGAGGCGTGGTGGGGACACAGCTCTCTCAAGAACCCTCGGAGGTGGGAATCATTCCCTCCTTATCACAGGTCACGAAGCAGGGATCAGCAATCGCTTGTCACTTGGCTTAAGTCACCCCACCCGTGGGCCCCAAGATTCAATCTCAGCCTTCTCTGGGCTAGTGGCTTTCAAAGTTTACACTGAGACCCACAAGAAGGCAAATTTTACTTCACAAACTCAGGACCCACGTTTATTCACACAGCGATCACCGAAAACAGAAGTTTCCCCAAACAATACTTATGCTTACTCCGTGTGATAACAGTTGTTTCATTTTTTGTAATTGCCAGTCGTGACCCACTAAGTTGATTTCCCAAGGCACTAATGGGTCACAACTCACAGTTTGCAAAACAATGCGTTACCATGCGCCACTTGTCCATCTCCATTAAAACGTGTATTTAACACACTTGATCCCTGGGCAGGGATCAGACCTTTCCCGCTTCTCAAGGCGCAGAGTCTAGCTCACCAATCTGGGGATTTATTCAAGACTCTGCAATAGGCCCCAGGAGTGGGGGTGGCACAAAAGAGGTACAGATAAGAGCTCCTGCCC
Source organism: Halichoerus grypus (assembly GCF_964656455.1). NCBI lineage: Eukaryota > Metazoa > Chordata > Mammalia > Carnivora > Phocidae > Halichoerus > Halichoerus grypus. Next base: position 144,756,006 of record NC_135716.1, on the reverse strand, counting down.
TTCGAGAGCTTTTAATCTACAAGTTAGGAAGGGAAGAGAGACAACCTTGACCCAAATTGTTCTCCTTCTGGGCAACAAGTAGCAAGTGAATACAGACACAGAGCTCCTGGGGATGAAAGAAGAAAGGAGGGGTGTTCCCATGGGGGTGGTCCCGGCAGGCCTGGTGGAGACTGCCACGCTCCAGGCTGGCATCTGCTCTACAGAAGGGCCAGAGGGCAGGGGAGCAAAAACCCCATCTCAGGTGGTGTGGTACCAAGCAGGGACCACAGAAAGAGTCAGAGGGGGCAGGGGAAAGTTCCAGATTCCTAGATCAAGAGACGTGGCCGGCAGAAGAGAAAACGGACACTTGAACGAACCCAGTCCAGGTGCCAGCCAGGAGTGCCCCTAAGTGTGTCTCATTTCATCCTCACAAGCACCGCGGCTGGTCTGGAGGCTGTGTGTGTGAGACCCTCGCCCTCCGGCTGCTCAAGGGTACTTGAAGACGGCGGATTCAAATCCAGGGATCCAGAGCGCTAATCAACAGGTGAGGCAGCCGGTGACGGTTCACGTCCACAGGCATACACCTCCCACACCAAGACCATTCTGCTGCCGCCTCCCTTTTGGCCATGAGAAAGCCAGGATGCACACAGGGCCCCAGGTTGAGGTCACAAAAGGAACAGCACACGTTTCGCGGTGCTTCTGCTGCGCCAGGCCCTATTACAGAGGTGGGGTGCGTGCAGGCGCAGAAGCTCATTTATTCCATCCTTGCGACAACCTTATGAGAAGGGTATACTTTACTGACCCCATTTTCTACCTGAGGACACGGAGAAACAGAGAGGCTAATCAACGCGCCTAAGTTTGCCCAGCTTGAAGTGCAGCAAGGCGGCACCAAGGCAGGGGAAAGCGTCCTGGATCCCGACTGGGTTTGCACGTTTGAGTCCTACTGGCAACCTCAGGTGAGGCATCTTTCCTCTCTGGAGCTCAGTTTACCTCTTTGTTAGATGACTAGGTGACCTCCAGTTCCATCACCTCCAGCCCTGCTACGTACATACACGTTAGATACATCTCTCGGCCGCCACAGAGGGCGGGACGGTGCCTTCTCCCACCACCTGTCCCGACTGCATCCTGGTCTCTCGTAAGACGGAGATCATTCTGCACGAGGCTTCCTACGCACTTACCACATCCTGGGCTGCATCTGTCTCTTCAGAGCAGGCACTCGGTCAGTGAACCGCATCAACACCGCAAAACTGCACGGTGTCTCCAGCTCCTGGTCTGGGAGCCTCCCTCAGGCTCGGCCAGGAGGCCCGAAGCAAAAGCAGCCAACCACCAGCACCAGCTCCCCAGAGACCTGCAATGGTGACACATCCCTTCCCAGGCTCGCTTCCTAAGGCTCCTTGCCGGGACTCCTAGCCCCATCAAAAAGCCTAGTGAAACGGGAGGCAGGCAAGGGCAGGCTACATACCGGAAAGGATGACCCAACTTAGCAGCTTTCAGCCCTGCCCATCCCTGAGAACATCTACACAGCACATCACCGCACAACTAACCTCCCCGGACAGGCTTCCTTGCCTTCCTCTCACCGCCCCCCCACCCCCACGGCAGGATGAGCAAGGACAACCCCTGTGCCTAGTTCACAGTGGAGAGAATGGATCTCGAGAAGTGGAGGCTCCCCCAGAAACAAGGGGTGTGGGGCCAAAATGTGAATCCAGATTCCTGTGGATGCCAAGCTGCAAGCCCCTCTGGGTCTTAACCATTTCACTGTGCGGGATGGGGACGGGACTCCTCTGCCCCACATAGATAAGGGGTGCAGACATCTCAGGGGAGCATTTATCAGTGCCAGCTTGTGGCAGGACTCCTCGCTCTGCCCCTGGCAGGGGTGTGGGGATGAAACAAGACAGCTGGTATGGAGGGGGAGACTCCATGGCACATCAGGGGAGCCCAGGCACTGGAGGGCATCATTGGGAAATTCAAGTGTCCAGTTCCCTCAGGTCAGCTTGCTCTCCCAGAAAAAGATGCTGTTGGCCCCATCATGTTAAAAGTTTTTGGGGGAAACTTTAGGGCTGCAAAGAGAAAGAAAACAAACTCACCAAGCACAAGGCACAGAGAGACAACCATTCTATAGGTAGGTGACACTACTCAACTCTCACAACAACCATGCAAAGGAATCACCACTCCCCCCCTACCCTGCGGCAGGGGGGACACGAAAGATCTGAAAGTCCATCCCACCAGGAAACGACAGTGAGGGCTGGAACTGAGGTGTGCATCCCAGCCACCAGCCAGAGCCCAAACCCTTCAAAATCCAGAGGATTCAAGACCCGAGAAAAGAAAAGCAAAACACGGGAGAGAAACGTTTCTAAAACCCATTCACCAAGGCTCCAGAAAACCCCATTACCCTGGCGAATCAAAAACAAACAATCGTTATTGTCTATTTGCTGTAAGCTCCTAGCAACATGTATTAAAGAAGTTTATGTGAATCATCTAATGCACTTGTGCCGTGGTCAGAATTATTACCAAGCTAAAAAAGATTAATTTTTCTAAATACTCTAAACCCTAGACACTATTATAAAGGCTACAGCTAGTGTAACATTTCTGTTATCTTGGCTGACAGGCCCTCAAGCACACACACCTCCCTTCCACTTCTCCCTCTGAAGACTTAAACACACACAAACTCACACACAGAGGCAGGAAAAGTTGGAGGAAGGGGGCGAGGCAGGTCTGGCCTGAGGTCTCCACTAGAGAACCCGCTTCCCTTGGAAAATTAAGACAGCCGAAGGGACACTGCAGGGAGAGCTGGGGGTCTCTGGCTCCTTCAGAGCAGTGGTGGGCACAGAGCTAACTCTTGGTCCAAGTTTGCAAATGCTTAGCTAACAAAGATGGCATTATGCGAAGACGTGCACACGGCTGGTCTTGGAGTTCAAATGAAGTGACCACTGCCAAAAACTTTGTTTGGGTCCCCACCACTCTACGCCCGCCACCCCCCGCCCCTGCCCCAGCCCCACCTCCCCCCTTGAAATAAAGGGCAAGGATTTGCAATTTGGGGTCTTGCCGCCACTTGAAACCCATTAAGGTGGCTGCACAGCCTGGGTTCTGGCAAAATGCAATTCCAGTTACTCATTTAGTGTTTAATTAGCTACCGATGGAAGAGTCTGGCAGCCTCTGGGGTAAGAGGAATTGCAGCAAACGGGGTAGGAGCCCGAAGAAAGGATGCAACACAAAGTCTAAGCTCCAAGGCGGGTGGGGAAAGAAATGACTGTGTGTTATGTTTTGTCTTTTTAATCTGCCACACAAGGGTGCCAAGGGTCAGAGCCAAAGGCAACTGCTAGGAACTTGCCAGGACCTCTGGGCAGATGGCTAGGCTGGCTTATCTCTGGGGAGAGCACTCCCCAGCTCCTCAGAGCCGGGTCGTGGCCCTTCCCCTCCCATTCTGCCCGCTGGGCCGCCCTCTCCAGCCCCCGCCCCCAAAGGGTTCTGGCAGGCGTGGACACTCCCCGCCTGGCAGGAACCCCAGCTCAGCACATCCAAGGAGAGCCCTCTCAAATATCACTTTGCTATTTCAAACCCACCAAGGACGCTGGACCCCTGCCACAGAGCCACAAATACCTCAGCTCGCGTCCACGCCTAGGCCTCTGGGGCACTTTCCTAATCCCCACCCCCCCACAGCCTGGAGTCACAGGCTCACAGCTGGGGGTGAGGGGGGCAGGAGAGTCCTGCTGTGGGGGCACAGGGGAAAGGGAGCCAGGTACTCCTCCTCAGGGGCTCACGGCAGCGGGGCAGAAAGGGACCTCAGGTCTTCAGAGCGGAGAAACTGAGGCTCAACGCTCGCTAAGGTCATGGGATTCCATGTCCAGTCTAACGCCCCAAGTTCTTCGCTGGGAATCACAGAGGGGCTGGGGTTAGGGGCAGCAGTCTGTACACCTTCGGAAATCAGGTACAAAGTCTCCTTTGTGGGGACACGTGTATTTTCTGGAAGGAAAAGCCAGAGCTTTTATCACATTTTCCCTGCCAAAAGAGCCACTGTACCATAACAAACTCCCTTCCCGACTCGCGTCCCACCTCTGCCAGTGACTCTGCAGTTCACCTCGCAGGGGCTTCAGACTAGCTCTCCGCTGAAGGCATTTCTTCAGTGACTATATACGGGCGCACCTGGGGCCAAACGCAAACACCTCCCCTCCATCCAGCAGGAATTCTGTTCACAAATGAGGGCTGTCAAAAGTTGAGAGGAAGAATCTGAAAGACCCACATCTAGTCCCAGCTCTGCCGCCACCACCACCTCCCCCCTGCCACCCGCTACATGCTCTTGGACAAACTATCTAAACTCCAGGCCTCGGTTTCCTCATCTGTGAAATGGGGCTGATACTTAGGAATAACACCTGACCAATAAAGCCACCGCGAGGCCCAACTGCAAGCCTTCACTGAAAGGCTTTATAAGAACTGCAATGATGTGAGCGGTGCAAGGAGCCTCCGCAGCTCTCGAGCACCTTCAGCTCAGAGGCCACACCTCTGGGTCTTGCCTACCCCACTCATTTCTTGCCACCAAGCGGAAAACACACAATTAGCTACCACCAGGAGGGAAAGGGCTGCTGGTAGCCTAGAAGGCACCAAAGACACTTCTTTTTACCAGCCACATGGACCCGGGGGGAGAGGCAAGCAGAGAAGGTGGCCCAAAGTGAGAGACACAGGTGGCACTGGGAGCGTCCACCCCACAAAAGACCAGGCCCCAGACAACAGGGTCTAAGAGAACCCAATGGCACCCCAAGGGCTTTTACCGATACCCTGAGAAGCGCTGCTCGGGTGGGAGTGGAAAACTCTCACAGCAGGTTCCCCGCGTGAGCCTCCTCCTAGGGCCTCGGGGCTCTTCTGCCTTAGGGTAAACTGATTTCTCAGAAAAGTCCACTCCTGTACTGAATGCCCCAACACTCCACGTTACACGTGGTCAACAACAGGGCGCTCATGCTTACAGATAACGTGCCAGGTGTTTGTGGGGAGCCGGGGGGTGGGGGGAGGACAGACTGTGACTCAAAAACTCACGAATTCAAAGGAAATTTAAACCCCCTCCCTGCTGAGTCACCTGGTTTAATTCCAGGCCCTACAGCCTGGCCTCGACCTGAGAGGAGCCTTTATATCACCTGACCCCTGACCCCACTGTCAGGAAGGGGAGACAATTTGTCAGGAACACAAAATCTTTTCCCTAGGAGAGTAGAGACCAGGATCTTCCCAGCTGAGGTCCTTTCCAAAGATCCTTCCAGCCCCACAGCAGCTGGGCACGCCCCCCTCACCCCTGCCCTGCAAGCACTTAATACTCACTACCCCCATCAAGGCCTGGGTGGGTACCTGGGCTGCGCAATCTCCCCCACAAACTAGGAGAATCTTTGAATCGCCTCAATGGCAAAGGGAAGGCCAGTTACTGCACACTCTTACTGACAAGATGTAAGGTAACTGGTTAACCAGCACTAGAATCACCTGGCTCAAGATCACCCAGCAGAAGCGAAATCACCAAAGGAACCATCTTCCAATATTTCAATGGCTGTTCTAGGCCAGGCTCCTCAGTGACCCCAAATTACCTATTTTTTCTTACCCATAGTTCCTTAACCCCTTCATTCAATTAGCACGCATGCCTACTGTGTGCAAGGTATTGTGGGAGCTACAGAGATGAACAGCTCTGTAGATCAATGAATGGTCTCTGGCATGGAAAAAATTAATAAGCTGTGGTTGGAAAGACAAGCCTGAGAGAGAAATTAGTCGGAATAGGTGCAAACAAATGACACTTGCCACGGACCTGCAGGGCTGAGCCTTGGCAGTTAGGAGCAGCGATTCTGGAGTTGGTGATGGCCTGTGTTTGGATCCTCATTCTACCCCTTAGCTGCGAATTAACCTCTCTGTGCCTCAGCTTCCTCATCTGCAAAATGGAGTTAACAACTCCTCTCACCTGGCCACTGGCAGCTTGAAATGAGAGGCTGAACCAAAGCACTCAGCACAGGGGCCCAGCACATGGAAAGCCGCCAACAAAGGCTCTGTGTAGATGGTTTCCATAGATAATGAGATGGAGTGATCAGAGTGTGCTGAAAACTATCATAAAAGTCCACAGAGAAGTTAAAAGATGGATAGGATTCGAATGGATAAGAGAGGCATGCATTCCAGACAAGAGGAAGGGGGCCTGGAAAGAGACAACAACAATGATTCTAGCAAGAAGGAATGAGGGCTAACTAGATGGTAGCCATGGGAATGGAGAGAACACATGAAGATCTGAGAAGGACAAAGAAAAAAGAGGGTTCCTTTTCTTAATTTTCTTAAATTTCTCTTAATTTACCAGTTGCTCCTGTCACCCCTGCAGCCCAGGGCCACCGTGTAACTCCTTCACCATACAGATGTTCCCTCTCTGCCGCCATTCATCACTCCATTCCTCCCCCTGCACGATCTTACTCTCAGGCCAATGACACCAAGTGGATTCCAATCTAGGAAAAAGGGTTTTGACCCCCAAGTCTGTGAATCCTGGGCCTCAATCAGTGTGACCTCAATGCTTGGTAGCATCTTCTACATGTCCACGCCAATTTCAGTACTCGCCACATAATTCTGCCACCATTCCCTAACAAGTTATGGAAAGCAAACCCATGCAAGCTTTCACTGCCACCCATTGTTTCAAGGTGGCAGACCAAACCACAAATTGCCGCAACCTTACATCATTTGCTAGAACACCAAACTTGGTTAAAAATTATTTACTTCTCTGATAGCTTGCAAAAGATAGCACAGACATCCTCTATCAAGAGATTTATTTGAAATAGGCACATCCACCTATCCCCCCAACTCCAAAATGAAACCATTTGCGCAGCAAAACTGACCATGCAGGAATGGGCTCTCCGTACGTTTAAAAAAAAAGGAAGATTTTTACTAGGAAAAAGGGGTCAAATTCACCAACTATTTTTATATGCCTCATGTACCTTCTGGCCTCCTCCCCCAACCTCCAGCTCAGGAAACGCTATGATCATCACCACGGATTTTCCCAGAAGAACCACATCACGAGAGAACCAGTCACCTCACCTTTAACTACTAAAAGTTTACCAGACCGTAAGTACCGTTCGCCAGCTTCTCTCTCTCAGTCCTGGAGACGGCACAAGAACTGGTCCATTTCCACAGCAGTCTGTTCCAAGGGCATTACCTTTTCAGTCATAACAAAACTTCATCCCGTTGAATAGTCTCAAAACCAGTGAGCCTCCCGCGGAATCTCTAACTCTTCGTATTACAGGAGAAACTGTCACCATAAAGATATGCATGGTAATGGGAATTGACCGCTTGTGAAATTCAACCAGATGGGTTCTGGGGTCCTAGGCCAGTTTCTAGTGTCCCAGGTGTATCCCCCACCTCTGCACGCAGGGGACACACGCGGCCTGGCAAAGTGGGTGGGCCCCGACGACATTCAAGAAACCACCTTCCATGCTCGAGAGCTTGGAGACCATTCCTATCCACCTCATGACAAAGTGCAAGACCAAATAAACCACCTCTTGTGTGCATGTGCGCGCGCGCTGACACTCTCTCTCTCACATATACACACACGCACACCCCATCTACAAGGCCAGTGGGAAGCGAAGACTGGAAGGAGGCTGGGAAGAACCGCAGACACTTCCCCTTCCATCTCCCACATCCCCCAGATCGTGTTTCATCTGATCATAAATTCTGACTCCAACCCATGTTTGGAGTCTAATTTTTTTTTTTTTTTTGAGGGGGACTGCCATGGGAGATGGATATGCGGCAGACATCGCTCTTATAAGCATTTCATAAATCTTAAGAAACTCATCCAGGTAGAGGACAAATGATAGGGTAGCAAGAGCTATGAGGTGATGAAATTAACTATCTTCACAAGAACATTTTGAACACAAGATTATGGACCAGCCAAGGACCTCAAAGTATACATGATCTTACTGGGCACAACATGAGCCCTCCAACGTGCACGTGCACGCACACACGCACACACACACACACACACACACACACACCCCAAAACATAATTTGAAAAGCCTGCTCCCTGGAAAGTAAGGAAACAGCCCATTTCACCAAACTTCACTCAACCACCCCTTCTGCTCTGAAACACAAGTTTCGGATTTGCTTCTTCTGCTGTGGTGGCGGCGGCCAATTTTTTAATTAAACCAACACCAAGGAGGCTCAGTCCTTTCCCAGCTAACTGTCCACTCTGAACATCAACCTCTCACGGCTGAGCCCTGAACACCACCATTTAATCCTCCAGATAGATATCTATACTCTTTTGCATAATTACAACATTATGAAACACTGTTCCCCAAGTTAGAACAGGGCAAGGGCAGCAGGGAGGTGGGCAGAACAAAAGAAAGGCCAGGAGAAAACAAAGACCACTGCCAATTGGCTGTGTATTTGCTTCTAGTGCTAAAGAAGTTAGAGCTATCCAACCCTGTAATTATTGCCAGGATTAAAAATTTGTTACTCACGTAATCATGAAAGGCTTTTGCTTCACTCGAATGTTCACAAGTGTCTCGCCTTTCAGGAGCTGCACAGTAAAGGTCCCAAAATACGCTGCAAGTTGAAAAATAAAATAAGATCGGGTTACTAATTATTACTGGTGTAGCAACGACAAGTGTACAATGTGCGGGACTAACAGCACGGCATCTCCCAAAGGCTCCAACCCCACATTTCCAACCTTTTGGGCAAACTTGGTCTTGAAAACACAATGGACCAACCTCTTCTGGCAAGCCAGACCTTTGTAGTAAGAGTGTTAATTCTCATCAATCAGGCACCTACTGTGCACTGGATGCCTCACACCCATGACCCTGCTGGTAACTACCGCGGGGCTATAAGGTAGATGACTATCCCTACTTTATTCCAGGGGCAACTGAAGTTTGGATGGATTAGTACAACCCATTTATGGGTGCCCAGATAGGACAGGTAGGAATCTGGATAAGAATCCAGGCCTGCTTCATCTGTGCTCCTTTTACCCCCATCCCCCCAACCAAAATGGCTACATTTCATAAAAAGGTTAAACTGTCAAAGTCAGGACTATGATTCATATGCGGAGCAATCTAGGTGACTAGTAATAAAGGAAACCTACAGGTTCTTAATCCCAGAGCCCAGAGCCCACACCCCCACCCCTCCCATCTTACCCCACTCCCATCCAGGCCCACCCCCAAGGAATTCTTATGCAAGAACCATCCCCCCCACCCAAAGAATGCATGTCAATTAGCCAAAGGAGATGTTGTCCACAACCAAGTATCTTGTCCTTTCATGTTAAAATAGCCCTCCCCAGAGAGGCAACTGTCCACCTATCCAGCAAAGGGGAGGGGGGGGGCGCCAGGAGGAAGGCTTAGATATCTCTGCTTTCTCCCCCTCCAAGATTTGGTGTAGTCACCCTAACACTTTGTATTACATGAGAACAGACCTACAAGTCATCTGCCAGCCAGTAAAACCTTACACAAACACAGGGTAGTCATTGGTATTAATACGGGGCCTTAGAAACCCTCTCCGGGTCAGGAGCCCAAGGCCCAGGACTGGGAACCCACTTGAAGGAAACGGGCACCAGAGCAGAAGTCTGATTCTCGGTCTAGTGCTCCTGTCCCCAACACCAACAGCTAGCTCAGCGGGTCATCAGACAAGCCATCTCACTCAAGGTGTCTGAATTCCAGGGCCTGACCAACTCCGAATGAGCGCGGGGCTTCCTCCCACCTGGAGAGCCTCAGCTGTCATTTGCTCAGTGTCAAATGGCACAGAAGCAACTTCTAACTAACACGACCACGGACACAGCCACTCAGAGCCACCACTGCTCAGGTCCAGCACAACAGACTCTCCACGTTCCTGGGGCTGAGAGAAGGCAGGACAAGATGCGGGGGGGGGGGGGGGGGGGGGCACTTCCGGACAGAACAAGAAAATCGGAGGCTTCTAGTAGCTCCAGAAGGAGGCTCAAAAACATTCTTTTCTGTCCCCTGAAGCTGTACACATTTGATTAACTTCTCCGCACACTGAAGATTTCGAACGCTACAAACTCCCCGGCCCCTTCTCAGTAACTTTTACTCCTAAACCTGAGCTTCTACAAAATCCGTGATGGTCAAACGCACCAACCCCGCTCACATACTCCTCTCCAAAAACAACCCCAGAAAGCCTATCACCCACTCCTACAGGTAGAATCCTCAGGCCCCAACACCGCAGTTCCAAGGTTGGCAGAAGTCATTAAAAACTCATTTTCTCTGTGCAAGTTAGAACAGACACTTCATCCCCCCGCATTTCAAAGAGACTCGGAACAGTAACCTGAACTGGTGGTCAGGTAAATGCGCGCTAAGATCCCAAGACATGGCACTCTGATCCTTCTGAACTCCACCAAAATATCAAAAGCCATTCTGCTTTCTTGTCCTTTTCAAAAGGATGTCAAAGACTCGACCAATCGGTCCCGCAAAACATCCAGGTCTTATACTCACAGTGACTCACTCCTGCTGACCCTAAGCCTCCGTTCTTACGCAAACCTACAAGGAGACCAGACCTACAGATCTCCCACCCCAGCAGGACCCAAATAAAGGAGGGAAAGGGTCACAAATAAGGGAGAGCCACTAACTACCAACCACAAGCACTCTGTGAGGTCAACGCCAACCAGTTAAGGTTCTTGGTAAAATGAAACTTTGTGGTTTTAGGGATGCTGGGGGTTGGGGGGAGGGCCCACAGAGGAGAGGAAGGTCCAGTCAGTCTGAATCAGTATCTTTAAAGGAAGTGGCAGCCCCTTCTTGCTTTTTCTCAGGGTGCCTGGGAAAGGCCCCAGTAGAGTTGCTCCCTCAAGGTTTTGAGCTCACAGAAGAAAAAGGGACAGGCCAGTTGTAAAACAGACCTGGTATCCTCTCCACCCTACCCCACCCCCACTCCCTCTAATTAAAGCAGCATGCAGAACTGACAAAAACCCTTCAAGGTTTTTTCAAGCCCCCCCCCCCCCCACCACCGCCTGGTGCCCCAGAGAGAGACAGAAAAGTAAAGGAGTTTCTGTACAAACACTAGGCACAATTTAGTAGGTTCTCAATAGGAGGGGAAAGAGAAGGCAAAAACTTCAGGCAGCAGCCTCTCCTGTCCTTTTCTCCTTCACCAGCCCTGGTCTGAGTGCCCAGAGGTGCCCTGTTCCATGCCAAGCCCAAGAGCTAAGGCATGGGGGTCCGCTCCAGGCCTCCTGTCTTTGTTCACCCAGACCCAGGTCTCAGAACAAAACAAACACACACACAAAACTATCACACAAACTTACCACCACCACGAGTGCAAAAACCCAGGCGGTTCTCCCAACGTGATGTTTTTTTCCCATCGAATCTGGAAAGCAGAGAGCAGAGACCGCTTAGAGGAGCAGAGAGGAAGGGTGGGCTGGGGGCTTCCCAGAGCCAAAAGGCTGAGAAGACCAACTAACAATAAATGCCAAAAGGTGATAAAAATTCAAAATGGTGGCCACAGTGGTTGCTCCTGAAAACAAAGGCTCTAAGAATAGTGGGGAAGAAGGGGTGTCAAGAAATTGGATGATGGGGGGGAATTCCACTCACCTCCGACAAGAAGGTCTGTGCAGATTTCTGTGCTCCTACGTGCAGTAAATATTCGTAGACGTATAAAGCTAACCTGGAAAGTGGGCAGGGGGCACAGAAAGAGAGGGAACGCGTCAGATCACACGGGGCGCTCGCTTCTGGACCTTGCCAGCCGGCTTCCAGCCCTGTCTGCGCTGTCCCATTGTGGCCCCAACCAGAGGTGAGCAGCTAGCTTGGCCCTGCCTCGGGGCCGCGGGTGGAAGCATTCAGGGGGTGGGTACCAGGGGACGCGTTGCCTCGAGCTGCGAGGGCTAGAGAGCAGCCCCCAAACTTGAACTTCCAACTGGCATCGGGGCCAAACCCACCTAGGTCTCTCAAACTCGCAAGCCTCCCGACCCCTGAGCCTCCCTCCTTTTCCCGACCCACTCGTTGCCACCCTCTCTCCAGCTCTGAGGGTCCAGGGAGACTCAGTTCTGGACTCCGGGGTGCTCAGCGCGCTCTGGAGAGGGCAGCAAAGCGCCACCCTCACCAGTTCCCCCCCCGCAAGCAACTGTCCCCCAAGCCTAGGGCCAAACCGGCGCCGCCGTCCCTGCCCAGCGCGGCGCCCCGGAAGGCGCGGGGCGGGCGGCGAGGCCGAGGGCAGGCAAGGGAGAGCGCTCCCGGCCGAACAAAGCCCCCGGCACGCACTCCTCACGCCGCGGGCGGACAAAAGGAGCCTTCGGGGCTGCGGGAGCCACGCGCCCCCTGCCCGCGCCCGCGGGGCAAAGTGCGGCCGCCGCGGCGGGCGCCCAGCCTCGCGCTCCGGACCTCGCCCACCCCTCTCCGCGGACCCCCGCGGCCACCAGGTGCCCCCTCCCCCGGCGGCGCCCCCCGACGCCCCGGCCTCCGCCGCCTCCCAACAATGGGCTCTCCCACGCCGCCCGCCGCGGCCTCGGGGAAGGGGCCAGGCAGGCGGCGCCGGGCCCGGGGCGCAGCAGCCCCCGCCCGCCCACCTGCCTCCCACCGGCCTCCCGCAGCCCGGCGACGGCGCGGCCGCCACTTGGAAAATAGGGCTTACTTTTCTCGAGCCTGCCCGTCCGAGGGCACCGCCGAGCCTTTGCCTTTGGCAAACATGGTTTGCAGAGAAGAGGGCGCCGAGCCTCGCCGCCGCCGCCGCTACCGCTCCGGCTGCTCCCGAGCTGCCCCCTCGCTCCCGGCCCCCTCCCCGGCCTCGCTCGCTCGCCCGCTCGCGCTCTCCTCGCCGCGCTCCCCTCCCTCCCCCCCCAGGCGCTGGCTCCGCGCTCTTTCCAGCTGTCAAAGCGTCAGCCCCGGCCGCGGCCCCATCGCCCTGGAACTCCTCCCGCGCCGGCTCGGCCTGGGGTGCCGCTGCCGCCGCTCGCCCGCCGGCCCGGCCGCCCGCTGGCTCGCTCGCGCGCCCGCCCGCCCGGCTCCGCCTGCGCCGCCCTCTGCGCCTCCGGCACCGCTGCCGCCGCCGCTGCCGCTGGTCTACTTGGAGCTCAACCGAACGTGGCTACCCGGGCGAGGAAGCGAGGCGGGCGTCAACGTCCCGCGATTGATGGCCGCTTCGGCCAATCGGCGCGCGGGGGCGGGCCCGGCGGCCGGGAGGGACGCCCTGTCAGCGCCCGGCCGCGGCAGTCCCCGCGGCGGCCGCCTCCACCGAGCGGCTGCCCCTGCTCCTGCGGCCGAGCCGGGGGTGCTCGGGGGCGCGCGCCTCTCTTTTCTGTAGATGTGGGGAGGGGACTCGAATCGGGCTGGGGGAGCTCTGGTCTCCCGGCCCCGGCGACGAGGGGGTTTGCCGGTCGCTCTCCGCGGCGGGGACCACTGGGGGGCGGGGGGCGCTGCGGCAGCGTCGGAGGGGAGGGGGCGCGGACCCCTAAGCGGAGCGCAGCCGGCTCCCTCCCGCCACGTCCCTCTCCCTTATCTGCCCCTCACCTCCTTCCCCCCCCCTTTCCACCGCCTGGCCTGCGACGGCCCAGCCCTTATCTCCCCCTCCCCCTCGCCTGCCCTCCCCCCTGGGCTCCGACCCCGACCCCCTCCCCAGACTCCAGTGCGCTCCCCAGCCGCCCCGCCCCCGGCCCTCCCTCTTGCCCAGTCCGCCTTCCGAGCGCCGGGCCCGGGGCTCCACGCTGCGAGCTGGGCGGCTCGAGCCGGCGCCGAGGCGCGCGGCTGCTCCTTTACTACATTAAAATACTTTGGAAAGCCCCAAAGTGGAGCCGCGCGAAAAAAGTCCTTGGCGTGCTTTGGGGAACCTGGGGGAGGGGACGGGGGACTTGTGCTAAGAGAAGGGAGAGTGATTGCTCCCAAATTTCTAAGGTCGGCCAGCCCTGGCAAGTTAGCCCCTTGGCTTCTCCACAGGAGACTGTGCCGTTCCGGGGTACGGGGGCGTCACCGTCACCTGGGTGCCCCGCAACGTGGAATGCGCGCCACAGAAATCAGCAAACTTCAAATAAATGGAGCTAAATTGGGGAGTGGAGCGGGGTGAGAGTCAGGCTTGGGGGGAGGGGAAGCTTCCATTGTCAGTGACCCAGGTGTACAATGGGAAATGGGGGGGGCTGGCAGAGTGACCCAGCTATTTGCTGCTGACTCCTTTCTGCCCACGCTGAGAACCCCAAGTACACACTATGACTCCCTTATTAGACCAGAAACCAGCGAAATAGGGGAAGACTCCCCCATTTTCAGACTGCTTTTAGAGCGCGGTTCTCTTTAAATGTGATAAAACACTGTCGGCACTGTCTCTTTAAAAGAGTCAAGCAGAAAAAGCTGTGTAAGCGCTGATTGGCTGCCTGTTTGGATACATCTTTAGGGGAGCCTTGAAACTGTTAGCCTAGGTTGATTTTTTTTTTTTTAACTGCGCTGTTCCAATAAACAAGTAACGCCCCTCCCCCTAACATGCCTCGCACCAAACAGCACCAAACAATTAAAGGATAGGTCAGTGTCCTGGGGAAAACACGTTTCAAGTAGGAAAACTCAGAACTAAATTTCAACAAAATAAAGAATAATTCCCTACCATTAAAGTTTGCTTATTCTGATCTGTTGAAAAGAGAAAAGGGGCTTTTAAAAGAAATGCCCCGCAGCAAACAGATCTGCATTGGTTCAGGAAGGAGACTCGGTGCATTTTTGGAATAATGTTCTACTCAGTGTAACAAGCCTCCCTAAATTAGAATATAGCCAGGCCCTACGGATGCCTCTGGACGCACTGTGTTCTCTGCTGGGACCTAGAGATTGCAGGGGAAGGGGACAGAAAAAGGGAAATACTGAACCCTAGTCTATGGTTGTCTGTATGCTAGCCCCTAGTTTAAAGGTTGTTTTGTGAATGAGAGAAGCATGGAGGTTGGGAGGGAGTTGAAATACAACGATAGGGGAGAGAAGGAAATAATTACAGTTATTTTTTTCCCCTAGGCGGTTTAATTTAATAGGGCTAACTTAAGGTACCTTAGAGCCCACACTAATTAAATTGGCCTGTTCATCCCCTTCCCCTGGACTTCTATTTTTGATGGGCTAGGAATGGCCAAGGATGGCTTGGCAACAGACTGACTCACAAGAAGCCTGACTCATCTTGGGTCTGCAAGGACCAAAGATTTTGAGTATCATGAGTATTGGTCAGGTCCTGGCTAAAGGAAAACACTGCCCTTCTCTGGCTCTACTATGGCAGTGTCTACCAAGTTGGCCATGCCCTGCCTGCAGCACAAACCTATCTGTTTGGCCATCATTTTCCTCATCTGTCAAATGGGAAAGGAGGGTTAGAAGATCTTTAACATCTCTTGGAATCTGATGTTCTATGATGCCGGTTTCCCTTCTATAGTTTTCTTCCCCCACCCCCTGCACCCCCCACCACCACCAAAAGAAGTACTAGCACCTTCTTCGGGAGCACGTGTGGTAAGAGGAGTGGCATTCAGGGAACCTGTCCTAGACGGCACTCTGTCCTTGTGGTCTGCCCTTTGCTAGGGCTTGACACAGAATGAGGCCCCATGTCAGTAGGTTCTTGGTGAAGCTAAAAGAGACAGTGAGAGGACCCAGACAGAGAGAGCAGGGAGCCCCCCCAGCCTGCTGGAGAGAAGGGAGTTGATGGGCTCCTGGGAAGCAGGACCACTCAGCAGCCCCAACCAGGTATATACCCAGTGATCCAAGATGCAGTCAGATCAGAAGCAAGTCCCAACACCCAAGAACAGCATTCCAAACCCCAGCCTACCTTTCCCCACTGAATCCCCCAGCTGCACCTTCCCCAGACCACATCTTTGGGCCTGGTGTCTCTACCTGGAATGCCTCCCTCCCCAACATCCCACTTTGACCATTCCTTAGGGCTAACATCCTGTTCAATGCCATCTTCTCCTCTAAAACTTCTTTGCTTTTCACTCCCGGAACAAAACTCATCCATCCCTTTGCTTGGTCTCATTTTGCTTGAACCTCCATAGTGGCTCTCTGTGTTCATTCTGCCTACTGTTGTAGCCCGTGTTGTTTACTGTCTGTCTCCTCCGCCAGACCTGGCAGGGAGAGGATCTAACTCTGAGTCATCTGTGTGTCTCCACCACCCAGCACAGGTTCGATACCTGCGTGTACATCAACATTCAGTGTACGTACCAGGAACTGGGGAGCCACGAGAGGGAAAAATGGTCTCATCCTCAAAGTAGCTCTGGGCCCGGGGGGAGATAAGAAAGGGACGCCACTGACAATGGGATGAGATAAGGCCCCTCTCCCAGCTCCACCCACCTAAACCACGGGCCGCCAGGAACTACTGTACTTTTAGTCCCCAGAATGCACCAGGTCATTGTTTGTATCCACCCTAGACTCATTCATTCTTTCCTCCTCCCTTTCTCTATCCCTACCTCTCTTCCTTTTTTTCTTCTTTCTTTTAGTACATGTCTATTGAGCATCTACTATACCAAGCATTGTTCCAGGTACTGGGTAAGAAACCAAATAAAAATCTTTACTCCATCGAGCTCAGGCTGTTGGGAAATCCTCAGTCTAAAAGCCTCTTTCTGTGACAGACTCCTACTAATTCTAAAATCCAGCCTGGGCAGGTAGCACCTCCACCAGGAAGCCTGAAGCCTCCCTGAGCTCCCAGACTGGGCCAGGTGTCCCCTGGCAGCCTCTGGGACACCCCCCCACACACACAAACCACAACAGATTGCAGTTGGCCACACTGCGTAGATGTGGACATGTGTGCATCTCCCTCATGGGAGCATGAGTTCCTCCCGGTCAGAGAATGGTCATCATTCACCCGTGGATCTCCAGTGCCCAGCAACTATGGTAAAAGGAGATTCAAATAACTGAGTGACCAGAATGAGAAGGAACAGGCAGATGAGGTAGGAGAGGAGAAGAAGGAGAGGTCAACTCCAAGCTCGGGCTAGAATGGCCACTCCTTCACTCAGCTGCCAGAAACTGGAGGGCAGAAATCCTGGGCTCTGGGATCAGTTTGGCATTGGGGTTAAAGGAAAAGTGGCGGCTAAAGGAAAAAGACTTCAGGCCCGTGGGCTTAACCCGGGGTGGAGGAGATGGGGTGGCGGCCATTTGAATGGTCACTGAACCTGCAGCCCATCCCCCTCCTGTCCTGGCACAGTGGGTCCTGGAATTGAGTGGAGGTGCCTCTGGTCAAAACCTTGGGCTCCTCTGCTGGGGGTAGAGGGGCTCCGGCTCAGGCTGGTGAGCCTGGTTTTAGCTGACGTTTCCCCAAGGGGATCAGGAGCCTCCACGAGGGGGTATGAAATCCAGCGTCTAGGCCTGTCTGGTGGATGTTGGGCAGGTGACCTCCCCTCTGTGAGCCTGTCTGGGAAAGGAGGACCTCACTGTCGGTGTGCAGGGTGGACAGTAGGATGGCGGGCAGGAACTGCGGGGGAATTGCCTGCTGGGCTGTCAGTTGGTACTGGCCAAGCCCGTGCTTCCAATCTCCTCTGGACAGTGGAGAGTCACTGCCTTGAAGGCTGTTTGGAGGCTCAGCAGAGATAGTAATTGGAGAAACATTCTGTAAGTTGAAAAAGATGATTACTCCTGATGTTATTAGCACAGCAGAACCCGCAAAAAGAGAGGTGCTAAGGAGGAAGGAAGTGAAGTGAGGTTTAAAATCAACTGTGTTTTGATGGGGCACCTGGATGGCTCAGATGGTTGAGCGTCTGCCTTCGGCTCAGGTCGTGATCCCAGGGTCCTGGGATCGAGCCCTGCATCGGGCTCCCTGCTTGGCGGGGAGCCTGCTTCTCCCTCTCCCTCTGCTGTTCCCCCTGCTTGTGCTCTCTCACTCTCTCTGTCAAATAAATAAATAAAAGCTTTAAAAAAAAAATATATGTTTTGAAATGTCTTCTGCTGGACACACACCTGTGATGAGACACCTGGTCAGAGCAAAATGGTTTTGGGCATTTTCTTGAATGGGTTTAGTTCTATCCAGAAGGCACCTACTAAGCTCTGGGCCCTGAGCCAGGGCCACTGAAAAGTACAAGAACATACAAGGTGAGGTCCTGCCAAGGGTAGATGGGGAGGAGAAGCCGATGCTGTGGTCCTTCCCGGGTTCCTGCCACGCCTCCCCCACCTCCTCTCCAGGATGTCTTGGCCATGAGTTCATTCCCATGCCACCCACCATGAAGCCTTCCGCAGTGTCCCCCTTGCAGCTCCCTCTTGCATCCCCTACCAGCCTTGGGCCAGCACGTCTCTGTGTGCACTCACCCACTGCATCTTTATCCACTCCATTCCCTCTGCCTGGAACACCTCCCCCCAGACATGCCTCACTTCCTCCAGGTCCCTGGTCTGAACACGGCCAGAGCCCTCCCTAATCAACCTCTGTGGACTGGCACTTGCCCCCTCATCCTGGTCTAGTTTTCTCCCTAGCAACCGTCACCAACTACCATAGTATATGTTTATTTGTTTATCTTTTTTCCCTCATTAAAATTTAAGCTCTGTGGGAGTTTTATCCCCACCTCTAGAACAGGTACTCAGTAAAAACATGCTAAATGTTGAATAAAATAATTGATTTAACAAAGATTTTCTGAGCATCTGGTATGGGCTGTGCCTCCTGGTAGGTGTGAGAATGCCGGGTGAACAAGACAGTCCCAGTCTCCTTCTGTTCAGAGCTCGCAGTCCAGCGAGCAAGAGAAGGGTTAATTCAATAGGCACACAGATAAATATGTCATGACAAACCGTGCCAAGTAGAGGATGCTATAAGAGCGAATAACAGAGTCTGAGCCTGTGGGGGAGGGAGTGGTGATCAAGGAGGGCTTCCCTGTGTAGGTGACATTTGAGTTCTAAAGGCTGCGGGAGAGTTAACTACACAAAGGAAGAATGTTCCAGGTAGGGAAGGGAAGTCTGCAGCAGGGAGGAGCCCTGTCAGGTGGAGTTATTGATCACTAGTCCTTGCGACAGGAGCAGACCCCCCCACTGTGCTGCAGATGCCCCTGGCTGTGGCATCAGAGAAAACCCCAGAGCAGAGAACCAGAGCTTCTCCGCCCAGGAGGGGACGCTCTGTCAGGTAACATTTCGGGAAGCCGGTAACCGTAGCAATGGCTGGAGTCACAAGTGGGCTACCACTTTCATGCTCCTTATAATAGGTATTATAGCAAAAAAGAAAAAAAAGAAACTATCAAGTGTTAGAGGATGCGGAGAACGGGGAACCCTCGTGCACTGTTGGGGGGAATGTATACTGGTGCGGCCACACTGGAAAACAGGAGGGATGTTCCTCAAAACATGAAACAGAGAGTTGCCATATGATCCAGCCATCCCGCCTCTAGGAACACACCCAAAATAATTGAAAGCAGGGACTCAAACAGATATCTGTACATGAATGATCATAGCGGCATGATTCACAGTAGCCAAAACATGGACTCGACCCAAATGTCCATCAGCCGTGGAATGGACAGTGTGATGCATCCATACAACGGAATGTTACTCAGCCTTGAAAAAGGAAGGAAATTCTGACACAGGCTACAACATAGATGAACCTCGAGGACTCGTGAGATAAGCAGACACAAAAGGACAAATATTGCATGAGTCCACTCGCACGATCGACCGAGAGTAGTGAAGTTCATAGACACAGAACCTGTGACAGCGCCTGCCAGGGGCTGCCTAGGGCAGGGGGAACTCGAGCTGTTGGCTAAATGGATACAGAGTTTTGCTTTGGAAAAATGAAGTTCTGGAGATAGATGGTGGTGATGGCTGCACAACGGTGTGAGTGTACTTAGCGCCACTCAACTGTACGCTGAAAACTGGTTAAAATGGTACGGTTATATGTGACGTATATTTTACAACAATAAAAACCGGAAAGGAAAGAGACTGAGCTAAGAGCGATGAGGGAGGGCACAGGAGGGGTCCAATACGGGACGTCATGGGGCTTTGAAAGGGGCACCTAAAAAGGAGGGGCATTCAAACTTGTCCAGTGAGGGGAGAGGTGGGACAGAGCGGGAAGTGGTGGGAAGCATCTGGAAAGCTGTCAGGGCCAGGCCAGGTCTAAACTGAGGTCTGAGTGAAAGCTGGGGGGCAGGTGTGGAGTATGTTTCAGACAAGAATGAATGGCGTTCACGAATTTATTCAACAGAGCTGGACCATTCAGGGCCTTGGGTGTCATACTAAGAAGTTCAGTCTTTGTCCTGCAGGCAGGGGCTTTCACCAGGGATGACCTCCTTGTGCTTTAGGAAGAGCACTCTGGGGGGCCCGGAGGAAGAGGGAGCCCTGAAGGCCGTGAGGGGCTCAACAGCAGGTGTGGTGAGAGGTGCTGAGGCAAGTGAGATGGAGGGAAGCTGATGGAAGGGAGTTCCCGGGGCTCAGTTGCTGACGGCATATGAGGGTGTGAAAGCTGACTCCCAGGTTTCTGGCATGGGTGAGGGAGCTTTCTGTCAGGGGGCCCAGGAAGGGAAGCAGGTCTGTGGGTAGCAAGTATGAGGAGGTCAGTCTTGGACGTGCTGGGTTGGAAAAGCCCAGTGGATGTCCAGATGGAGCTATCAGGGACAGGTAAACTATAGTCTGGAGCTCCAGAGCGAAGTCTGCCCTGAAGATGGAGCCTGGGGAGTTACCAACATCTGGAATTCAGATTCAAGCCCAGGGAGGCAACAAAGGTGACCCAAGCATCACCTGGGGGAAAGAAGACACGTGGGCGTGGTACAAATGGTGCGAACCACCCCCCGCCCCCACCTCAGAGCATCCGAGGTCGGGATGCTCCTGAAGGCCTCTTCCCACTCTCTCCCGATTTCCTTCCTTCCCCTCTGACTCTTCTTCCTGTGATCCTAGAAAGGGTTCTTATTCTCCAACCTCCTCTTAAAATTATATTCGGTGAGCTATTGCTGATACAACGTTACATAACAAACAGCCCCAAAATCTCAGTGGCTTATTATAAAAGCCATTTATTTCTCACTCAGAGGTCCGCAGTCAGTCTGGGCGGCTCTGCTCCAGTCTGCTCATGGGTCCCCCTTGCTGGGGCCCAGGCTGAAGGGCAGAGGCTGCCTGGCATGTATTTCCAAAGTGGGTGAAAGGAGCACCAGATGCCAAGCCAGTCCATGCGAGCATCTACCTGCTCCCAAGTCACATGGCCAACCCAGCCTCAGTGGGGCAGGAAGGTGTATGCCTCCCGCAGAAAAGGAAGTGGATATTTGCTACACAAGCCACCATGAATGAGCTTCTCTCAGGCTCTGTCATTGACCTTCACTTTTGCTTTGGGCAAGTTCAGCCATGCCCGTGGCATGGACCACACCTGAACCTCCATGATGATTCCTGAATCCATCCCCCTGGCCCGGATTTTTTTCTTAGTACCAGCCTCCCCACCCTATCTGTTTAGTTAAAAGACATTCCCACCTGGATGTCCCCCAGGTGATTCAAAGTCCCTGTGTCTAGAACTGAGCTCATTATTTCTCCCTATCCAATTCCTACTCAGTGCCCATCTCTGTGCAGGGCACCAACACCCAGGCAATTACCTGGGCCAGAGACCTAAAAGTGCGTCTCTGCTCCTTTTCTTCCTTACCCCCTGCCCCCTCTGCCAGCACCTGGGTTGGTCAGCTAGATCTAGTAAGCATCCCACATTTTTCTTTCCTTTTTTAAAAGATTTTATTTTTAAGTAATCTCTATACCCAACGTAGAGCTCGAACTTACAACCCCAAGATCAAGAGTCCTCATGCTCCACCGACTGAGCCAGCCAGGTGCCCCATAGGCATCCCACATTTTGTCCACTCACCACCCCTACTCTCATCACTGTGATCCAGCCCTGGATTATTGCACAACCCCCAACTGATCTCTCTGCCTTCAGACTCTCCCCAACCCTCCACCCTCTCCTGGCCAGCCAGAGGCATGTGTTCAAGGCACAGATGTGACATGCTTTTGCTCAAAACTCTTCAGTGGCCCTCCTTCTTATACAAGATGAAGCCCAAGGTCCTCTGCAAAAAAGTTCAAGGTCCTTCATAATCTGGCCCCTGCCTCTCTTTGCAGCTTGTTGCTCACCAGTGTCCTGAGCACTGGGGACGGATGTGCTCCTTGGGAGTTTGCAGGCTGATGGGGGAAGCAGACAACTCTACCAGTACTTATGATACAACGTGACAAGTGTCACAACGGAGGGTACAGGCCCCTGTGGGCAGAGTGCAGGGGTGTTATGCTGGTCCAGTGGGTCAGAGACGGCCAGGAGGAGGCTGTGGCCTTCCTCAGACAGTACTGGGAATGGATGAGCACTCTCAAGGAGAAGCTGGAGACGGAGCTCTGAGGAGCACCAGCAGGTCCGATGGAGGGGGAGCTGATGAAGGTGACAGAGGAGGCCTGACCAGAGGAGCAATGAGGAGGAAATCTGGGGGAGGGAGTGCCTAGGAAGACAGTGCTTTGAGGAAAATGTTGACTCGCAGATGGTGGTCAATAGCGGAGGGCTCTGCAGAAACTGGCTGGCTGGTGAGGGCGGTTTTAGGGGAGCAATCTGGGCAGAAACCATATCACAGCAGTGGCGGCGTGGGAGGGGCGACTGACAGAGACAGCAGGTGCAGACAGTCCTCTCTAGATGTTGGGCTGTGAAGGGGATAAGAGACAGGCCAGAGTGCCAGGGGTAAGGAGCTTTGCTGTGTTTCAGTTGAAGACAAGAGAGACTGGATCCTGTGTAAATGCTGACTGGAAGGAGCGAGTAGAGAGGGAGAGGTCAAAGGTACTGGATGGAGCCAGAGGACGACGTTACAGTGAGGTCCCTGAGGAGGTGGGAAGGGAAAGGGCCCAACGCAGTTGGAGGGCCATCTTCACTCCCCTCTGGGAACGCAGAGATGAGGAGACTCAGCCTCTGCCCTCAACATACTCATGGTCGGGACTCCTGGGTGGCTCCGTCGGTTAAGCGTCCCACTCTCGATTTTGGCTCAGGTCATGATCTCAGAGTTGTGAGATCAAGCTCCGAGTCAGGCTCCACACTTAGTGTGGATTAAGATTCTCTCTCTCCCTCTCCCTCTGCTCCTCCCCTGCTCGTTTTCTCCCTGCTCTCTCTGTCTTAAAAAGAAAAGATGCTCATGGTCTGGGGGAGGGGGCTGGAGCTTTGCAGAGGAAGTAAGCTAGGAGCTGGGGCTTTGAAGGTTGAGCAAGAGTTTGCTAGGCAGAACAGCAGTGGTGAAGGGATCCCAGTCAAGGGAACAGCATGAGGCACAGGTGTTGGGGGCCGGGGGGAGTGGCATGGCGACAGGAGAGGGGGACCAGGATGCTTCTCACACTCTTCCACATTGACTTCATGGGCACCCACCTTAGGCACCTGTGGATCCTGAGGGAACACAAGGACTGTGTTGTGTTCATCTCTGTGTGGCCCAGTACCTGGCTTCTATGTGTGTTGAGTGACAAAGGGTCCACTAGGGACAGAGTAAGTCTATCCTGAGGATGAGTGTCGTGGAGATAGCAAGGCTTCCTCCGGTGGGGGGGGGTCATCACCTCTCTCCCTCCCAGGTGCTGGACACTGTCCTGGCTGGCCCCAGTGAGTGCTCAATATATGTTGGCTATGCCCCTGGAGGCCCTGTGTTCCACACCTCCTTTCTAGCCACCCCCTGAGGCCACCGGGGGAGGAGGTGCGGGAGCAGCCCTCTCCCCCAGCTATCTGGGGCACCCAGAGCAGAGCTCACAGGCTCATTCTCCGATTCTGAGCCCCGTTTCCACGGAAACAGACATCGGCAACCATCAAAGTCCCGGCTTTCAAACACGAGTCTCTTCCAAAACTTACTCTCACGTGATTCATAGACTTCACAGTTGTGGGGGCTGCAGGGGCCTTCCAGAGCGTCCCACCCTCCCTGTGATGTGAGGGCAGAGCCGGGCTAGAACACCGGGCCCTGGCTCCTAGTTCAGTGCTCTGTCCTTCTTCCGGTGCTGCCCCAACCCGGGAGACCCCACAGCCATCCTGACCCATTGGCCGGGGCCTCTGTTTGCCCATCCATCCATCTAAGGAGGAAAAAGTACCAGCAGTCAACACACACCTGTTGGACACCTCAGATTCCTGCCAGTTCAGTAGGGGCGCCCAGAACAATGTGCACAGGGGCGGGGGTGGTCAGCCTCCTCTTCCAAGGCTGATGTCACTGGAACCCAAAACCTGCTTCTTGGTCACTGAAGGCTGGGGTCCTGTCTCAGAGGATGCTGGGAGGAAGGACTGGGAGGACACAGGTCACCCCCGGGCACTGATCTGGCACAGAGCAGATTCACAGGAGAGGGGCTTCGCTCTGCAGCGTCCGCGGGGCTCTGCCTCTCTCCGCCTCGGGAATGCTTTCTACCTGTCTGTGCTCCTGGTCTCCGCCCTCTCCTCTGCTCTATCTTGCAGTCAGTCGCTCTGTCTCTGCATCCCTATCTGTCTCTACTGCTTCTGTCTCTATGTCTTGACCCATCTCTGTCTCTGGGTCTCTCCATACTGTTCCCTCTCAGTCCCTCTCTGTGGGCTTCTCTGGGTTTTTACCTGTCTCTCTGGATTTCTCCGTTCTCCCACCTGAGAGACACATGACGACAGGGATTTTGTCTCTTTTGTCCATTGTCGAATCCCCAGTGTCTAGGACAGCGCCTGACACATAGTAGGTGCTCAGCAAGCACTTGCCAAATGATGTCTTTAGATGTCTGTCTGTTTCTCTCCCTTCCTACATATGTCTGCCTCCCCTTTCTGTCCTCTCTCCTGTCCTCATCTGCCGCTGTTGTGTGTTTTTGGACTTCTGCTTCTCTCTCCCCCTTTCTTTCTTTGTCTTTCTCTTTTGCTCTGCCTCTCTCATTCTCTCTCCCTCTCTCCCTGTTCTGTCTGTCAGTGGCTACTGGCCTCTCTTTTACACATGGGGGCATGTGTGTGGGCGCACACACCCACCCCCCCCACACACACACCCATCTGCAGCATTCTTTCCTGTAAATGTTTCCTAGGTTGATGTGGGTTTAAGAAACCTAACTTCACTATTGCAGCTCCAACCCTCAGAGAGCGGCCAACATGCATCCCCCTCCCCCAAATTACCGTTACAAACAGAACCAGGCACCCAGCCCCACAGCAAAACTGGGAGGTTGGCAATTTGCTTCCAGTGCCTTCAGCTGGCTCCTGAGTCACCGTTTCCCTCTGCCCAGTGCCCCTCCTGAACAGCAAGACCCCCAGGGGCCAAAAGACCGCCCCGTCCAATAATCTGCTGTAGAAAAGGTTCTGAGACCAGCCACTCACTGCCCTGGTGTGACCCTAGTCACCATCAGGCTTCTTCAGGGACCTGTCTAAAAATTTCTTTTCTGGGGCACTGGGGTAAGATGAAGGTTTTGCCTCCAGGAGGAGGAGCGTTAGGCCCCTAGGTGCATGAGGAGGCAGTATGTGGAGGTTTAGAGAAAGAGGTTCACACCCCCAGATACCAGCCTCATAGACAGCCCCCTAATCGCCAGACAGTGCAACGTGGCAGTGGGAACGTGGATATGGAGACCAGCAGAAGACCTGGTTCAATCACCCCTACTCTTTATTTGCTGTGTGGTCTTAGCAAACTATTGGACCTCTCTGAGCCTCCGCTTCCTCATTTGGAAAATGGGGGTCATTGCTGTCATCCTTTTGGAGTGAGATTCAGAGCAAGGTGTATAAAGCACTTCATACTTCACACATAGTACGTGCTCAGGGAATGATCATTTCAGTTTCCCTCTCAGCGTGTCGGATATGCCAGGAAAGATGGAGCCAAGACGTAGTACGTGTGTGTGTGTGTGCCGCCCTAGGTCCTGAGATGGGGCTGCAGGCCAGTCTTGTGCAGTGACCACTAGCTCTAACTTTGGGGTCAGAGAGGCCGCTGACTGCTTGTCGTTGACCTTCTGTAAGCCTTGGTTTCCTCTTCCATAAGATGAAGATCATCACACCAACTCTTGAGGATTTTTTGGAGGATTAAATGAGATAATAGCTATAAAGTGCTTGGCCAAGTGTGTGATTGGGTGTGTGATCAGGAAACGTTAGACGGTACTAGCTTTCCAAATGTGAGCTCACTGGTGTCACAATGATCCTAAAAGTACATGTCCTTTCACCCATCTTCCAGGGGAGGAAGCTGCGCTTGGACGGGTGGGGCAATTTACCAGGTCAGCCAGCTAGCAGGAGGCAGGCTCAGGACTGGGCTCCAGCCTCTTCCTTGGCATTGTCACTATTTTAGCCTCTCTCTCCTTTCCAGAGCTCCCCAAAACCCGGAAGCTGAGTCCTAGCTCATAAGTCTTCCCTGAACACGCTCATGGGCTCCCTCTCACTAGGCAATGCAGTGATTGCATGAGGGAGCAATATGTGGGAGCAAAATCCCTGCCCTGGGAGGCTCATCCAGGACAGCCCAAGCTCTGGAACTTGACATGGAACCACAAATGGGAGAAGAGCCAGTGGGGGTGGGGAGGGCAAGGAGCCATGAACAATGGGATATGTGAAATCCTTCAGCAAAAGGGTGTCTGCTGCTGTGAGTTCCAGGGAAGTGTCATTCATGAGTGTGGTTCATCTTATATACTGGCATGGAGACAAGAATAGGGGGCGTGGCACTCCATTGGCACTCAGGCCTCCGAAGGAGGGAGGCGTTTACTCACAAGAATTATCCTAGAGACACTGAGGGGATCTCAAGGCAGAAACCCCAGCTGGGCACACCTGGAGACTGCTCCCTCCACCACTAAGTCCCCTAAATGCCTTGAGGTAGGATCCAAACCCAATGGGCAGCCTGGAGTGGGACAGGCTAGCTCAGCCACAGCATCTGGACCACATATGCCCCATTCCATCCCTTAAATGGCTCAATTCCAACCGTGGGATGAGACGACTAACTGAGCCATCTGGGGGAGGGGGTGAATGGAGGGGTCCTTTTGGAAAGAGGGAAGGAATAGAGATTATCAGCAGTATCTTTAGCTGATAGGAGTGCCTGATAACACTAACCACCCTCCCCCCCAGCTAATTTTTGTATTTTTCCTACTTGTCAGAGCCGTGAGTCACCCTCTAAGTGAAGGGATTCCCATGCTTAGGTGCTGGCTGGCTGGAGGATGCCAAAGCAAAAGAAAGACCCGGTAGCGAAGTGCTTGGCTAGGTTTAACAAGGTGCTAGGGCGGCTGGTATTGGAGGGGAGGCACCGCCTCTTCTCAGAAAATCATCTGTCTTCCGAGCAGCAACTTTCTCTACTAGGCATTTATTTATCCTCTGCCACTTTGCAAACACGATTCCAGTTCAAAGAGCTTGCAACAAAGAGATTCTGTTCCAGGTTATTTAAAGAGAAAAAGAAAAAAAGAAAAAGCGAGACCAAGGAAATAAGAAGAGAATGGAGATGAGCGGTGCATCTGCCGTAGCACCACATGAAGCTATGAGCTCCTTACTGGCCAAGGCAAAAAGGGAAACATGATCACTTATGGAACTCTTGACAGAAAGAGGGTAGAAACTAACGTTTGTTGAGTACAATCTGGGATTTTTAACACGGAGCCTCTCATTTCCTTCCCAGGCCCCATGCAGTAAGCCATTGCTAGTCCCGTTTTCTGGGAAGGAAAGAGAACCTCAGGTGTTGCAGTGGATTCTGTGCCTGTGTTTCACTGAGATTCCCTCTCCTGGACCAACACCCTCATCCCGCAGCTCCTGGGACTTCACGCTGCAGGGGACTACTGCATCCAAAGTCACACCCCCTTCAAGAGGAGATTTCTACTCCTGCTCTGAGGGTCTAGAGGTCCCAAAGAGACCATGTTTCCATCAGGGGACACAGTGAGCGCTCCAGTAAACTTTAAACCATGGTTGCTGCCTGACTATTTGTGAACACCTCGAGCTCAGAGACCATCTGCAAGGGAAAGAATCCCCACGCTAGCAGAGGTAATTGACCCTGGTCAAAAGGAGGAGTTATAGCCATGTGGTTAAGCAACAAGAGCAGGGGAGAAGATGTGTCATGCTCAGGTGATCCAGGGGGTGTCCTTTGTGCTATTTGTCCAGTTTTAATGGCACATGGACAAGTCAAGCAGACCATGGGAACACCGGGCTCAAACCCTTTGTGGTTGAGGGTCTGGGTCTCCACCACAAAAGCTGCCTAGGTGAGAAGAGACGCTGGCAGAAGGTGAGGACACTCTGGATGAGGTGGTGGACGGCCTTGAAACTTCTGTAGCTGGTGCGGTGGTTCATCCCACTAACGTGATTCCCACGTGGGTCAAACTTCATGGCAGCAAATGAATCAGGACAGGGCAAGGGGTGGACTATAGTGGACGCTCTGGTCATCCACTCAGATTTCCTCTGCAAGGTTAACCCACCCCTCCTAAGCTGTTTGAGATACTGCCGCACGGGTCCTCACCCAGTGTTATGCCCCCTCCCCAAGGTGGCATAATGTGGAGCTGCAGTCCCTGCCACCTTGCCTCAATTTGGGACATCTCGGAAGAGCCATCCCTGCTCCACGGCTCTCTGTAGGATCAGCTGAGGCTTCAGTTACAGCCACATTGCTGCTCAGCTTCTGCCTCCAACCAATCCCGCCTTCCTACCTGCGTTACAGGCACATCTTCCAAGAGCACTTCTCAATAAACCTTGGGCCACAACTCTCGAAGTTGGGGTTTCTTTCCAGGGAACCCAATTTTTTTTAATAGTCTCCACGCCCAGCGTGGAGCCCAGTGCAGGGCTTCAACTCATGACCCTGAGATCAAGACCTGAGCTGAGATCAAGAGTCAGATACTTAACTGAACCACCCAGGCGCCCCCCAGGGAACCCAATCTTAAGTAGACATGTTGACAAACTTGCTCAAGGTAACAGCCCAGATAAACACCTTCCCCCTTATGTCATGGAGACAGATTCTCAAAGGAGGCAAAAGTGTTCTTGCATTGAGTTATAAAATTTTAATTAAGTATTTAATTGAGAGTCAAACGGTTTAAAATGTGTATATTATTTATAAGAGAAATTCCCAGTTTTCCAGGTGCTGTTGTTGCACAACCAACTACCCCAAACCTAGTGGCATAAACAACAGCTCTTTTATCATGCTCAGGGATTCCGGGGACCTTAGACGGCACACAGTGCGGGTGACTGGTCTCTGCTGTGGGGTGTCTGGGGACTCAGCTAGCCAGACTCCAACAGCTAGAGGCTGGAATCTTCTGGAGGTTTCTTCTCTCACATATCTGGTACCTAGGCTAGGATGACTCAAAAGTTGGGCTCAGTAGGATTGTAACTTGGGCATTTCACTGCTTGGCATCTGGGTTTAAAAAGGGAGAATCCTGAGAAAGAGCATTCCCCATATTCAAGGAAAAGGTACAAGACTGTATGACCTGCGGGAGCCACGCGCCCCCTGCCCGCGCCCGCGGGGCAAAGTGCGGCCGCCGCGGCGGGCGCCCAGCCTCGCGCTCCGGACCTCGCCCACCCCTCTCCGCGGACCCCCGCGGCCACCAGGTGCCCCCTCCCCCGGCGGCGCCCCCCGACGCCCCGGCCTCCGCCGCCTCCCAACAATGGGCTCTCCCACGCCGCCCGCCGCGGCCTCGGGGAAGGGGCCAGGCAGGCGGCGCCGGGCCCGGGGCGCAGCAGCCCCCGCCCGCCCACCTGCCTCCCACCGGCCTCCCGCAGCCCGGCGACGGCGCGGCCGCCACTTGGAAAATAGGGCTTACTTTTCTCGAGCCTGCCCGTCCGAGGGCACCGCCGAGCCTTTGCCTTTGGCAAACATGGTTTGCAGAGAAGAGGGCGCCGAGCCTCGCCGCCGCCGCCGCTACCGCTCCGGCTGCTCCCGAGCTGCCCCCTCGCTCCCGGCCCCCTCCCCGGCCTCGCTCGCTCGCCCGCTCGCGCTCTCCTCGCCGCGCTCCCCTCCCTCCCCCCCCAGGCGCTGGCTCCGCGCTCTTTCCAGCTGTCAAAGCGTCAGCCCCGGCCGCGGCCCCATCGCCCTGGAACTCCTCCCGCGCCGGCTCGGCCTGGGGTGCCGCTGCCGCCGCTCGCCCGCCGGCCCGGCCGCCCGCTGGCTCGCTCGCGCGCCCGCCCGCCCGGCTCCGCCTGCGCCGCCCTCTGCGCCTCCGGCACCGCTGCCGCCGCCGCTGCCGCTGGTCTACTTGGAGCTCAACCGAACGTGGCTACCCGGGCGAGGAAGCGAGGCGGGCGTCAACGTCCCGCGATTGATGGCCGCTTCGGCCAATCGGCGCGCGGGGGCGGGCCCGGCGGCCGGGAGGGACGCCCTGTCAGCGCCCGGCCGCGGCAGTCCCCGCGGCGGCCGCCTCCACCGAGCGGCTGCCCCTGCTCCTGCGGCCGAGCCGGGGGTGCTCGGGGGCGCGCGCCTCTCTTTTCTGTAGATGTGGGGAGGGGACTCGAATCGGGCTGGGGGAGCTCTGGTCTCCCGGCCCCGGCGACGAGGGGGTTTGCCGGTCGCTCTCCGCGGCGGGGACCACTGGGGGGCGGGGGGCGCTGCGGCAGCGTCGGAGGGGAGGGGGCGCGGACCCCTAAGCGGAGCGCAGCCGGCTCCCTCCCGCCACGTCCCTCTCCCTTATCTGCCCCTCACCTCCTTCCCCCCCCCTTTCCACCGCCTGGCCTGCGACGGCCCAGCCCTTATCTCCCCCTCCCCCTCGCCTGCCCTCCCCCCTGGGCTCCGACCCCGACCCCCTCCCCAGACTCCAGTGCGCTCCCCAGCCGCCCCGCCCCCGGCCCTCCCTCTTGCCCAGTCCGCCTTCCGAGCGCCGGGCCCGGGGCTCCACGCTGCGAGCTGGGCGGCTCGAGCCGGCGCCGAGGCGCGCGGCTGCTCCTTTACTACATTAAAATACTTTGGAAAGCCCCAAAGTGGAGCCGCGCGAAAAAAGTCCTTGGCGTGCTTTGGGGAACCTGGGGGAGGGGACGGGGGACTTGTGCTAAGAGAAGGGAGAGTGATTGCTCCCAAATTTCTAAGGTCGGCCAGCCCTGGCAAGTTAGCCCCTTGGCTTCTCCACAGGAGACTGTGCCGTTCCGGGGTACGGGGGCGTCACCGTCACCTGGGTGCCCCGCAACGTGGAATGCGCGCCACAGAAATCAGCAAACTTCAAATAAATGGAGCTAAATTGGGGAGTGGAGCGGGGTGAGAGTCAGGCTTGGGGGGAGGGGAAGCTTCCATTGTCAGTGACCCAGGTGTACAATGGGAAATGGGGGGGGCTGGCAGAGTGACCCAGCTATTTGCTGCTGACTCCTTTCTGCCCACGCTGAGAACCCCAAGTACACACTATGACTCCCTTATTAGACCAGAAACCAGCGAAATAGGGGAAGACTCCCCCATTTTCAGACTGCTTTTAGAGCGCGGTTCTCTTTAAATGTGATAAAACACTGTCGGCACTGTCTCTTTAAAAGAGTCAAGCAGAAAAAGCTGTGTAAGCGCTGATTGGCTGCCTGTTTGGATACATCTTTAGGGGAGCCTTGAAACTGTTAGCCTAGGTTGATTTTTTTTTTTTTAACTGCGCTGTTCCAATAAACAAGTAACGCCCCTCCCCCTAACATGCCTCGCACCAAACAGCACCAAACAATTAAAGGATAGGTCAGTGTCCTGGGGAAAACACGTTTCAAGTAGGAAAACTCAGAACTAAATTTCAACAAAATAAAGAATAATTCCCTACCATTAAAGTTTGCTTATTCTGATCTGTTGAAAAGAGAAAAGGGGCTTTTAAAAGAAATGCCCCGCAGCAAACAGATCTGCATTGGTTCAGGAAGGAGACTCGGTGCATTTTTGGAATAATGTTCTACTCAGTGTAACAAGCCTCCCTAAATTAGAATATAGCCAGGCCCTACGGATGCCTCTGGACGCACTGTGTTCTCTGCTGGGACCTAGAGATTGCAGGGGAAGGGGACAGAAAAAGGGAAATACTGAACCCTAGTCTATGGTTGTCTGTATGCTAGCCCCTAGTTTAAAGGTTGTTTTGTGAATGAGAGAAGCATGGAGGTTGGGAGGGAGTTGAAATACAACGATAGGGGAGAGAAGGAAATAATTACAGTTATTTTTTTCCCCTAGGCGGTTTAATTTAATAGGGCTAACTTAAGGTACCTTAGAGCCCACACTAATTAAATTGGCCTGTTCATCCCCTTCCCCTGGACTTCTATTTTTGATGGGCTAGGAATGGCCAAGGATGGCTTGGCAACAGACTGACTCACAAGAAGCCTGACTCATCTTGGGTCTGCAAGGACCAAAGATTTTGAGTATCATGAGTATTGGTCAGGTCCTGGCTAAAGGAAAACACTGCCCTTCTCTGGCTCTACTATGGCAGTGTCTACCAAGTTGGCCATGCCCTGCCTGCAGCACAAACCTATCTGTTTGGCCATCATTTTCCTCATCTGTCAAATGGGAAAGGAGGGTTAGAAGATCTTTAACATCTCTTGGAATCTGATGTTCTATGATGCCGGTTTCCCTTCTATAGTTTTCTTCCCCCACCCCCTGCACCCCCCACCACCACCAAAAGAAGTACTAGCACCTTCTTCGGGAGCACGTGTGGTAAGAGGAGTGGCATTCAGGGAACCTGTCCTAGACGGCACTCTGTCCTTGTGGTCTGCCCTTTGCTAGGGCTTGACACAGAATGAGGCCCCATGTCAGTAGGTTCTTGGTGAAGCTAAAAGAGACAGTGAGAGGACCCAGACAGAGAGAGCAGGGAGCCCCCCCAGCCTGCTGGAGAGAAGGGAGTTGATGGGCTCCTGGGAAGCAGGACCACTCAGCAGCCCCAACCAGGTATATACCCAGTGATCCAAGATGCAGTCAGATCAGAAGCAAGTCCCAACACCCAAGAACAGCATTCCAAACCCCAGCCTACCTTTCCCCACTGAATCCCCCAGCTGCACCTTCCCCAGACCACATCTTTGGGCCTGGTGTCTCTACCTGGAATGCCTCCCTCCCCAACATCCCACTTTGACCATTCCTTAGGGCTAACATCCTGTTCAATGCCATCTTCTCCTCTAAAACTTCTTTGCTTTTCACTCCCGGAACAAAACTCATCCATCCCTTTGCTTGGTCTCATTTTGCTTGAACCTCCATAGTGGCTCTCTGTGTTCATTCTGCCTACTGTTGTAGCCCGTGTTGTTTACTGTCTGTCTCCTCCGCCAGACCTGGCAGGGAGAGGATCTAACTCTGAGTCATCTGTGTGTCTCCACCACCCAGCACAGGTTCGATACCTGCGTGTACATCAACATTCAGTGTACGTACCAGGAACTGGGGAGCCACGAGAGGGAAAAATGGTCTCATCCTCAAAGTAGCTCTGGGCCCGGGGGGAGATAAGAAAGGGACGCCACTGACAATGGGATGAGATAAGGCCCCTCTCCCAGCTCCACCCACCTAAACCACGGGCCGCCAGGAACTACTGTACTTTTAGTCCCCAGAATGCACCAGGTCATTGTTTGTATCCACCCTAGACTCATTCATTCTTTCCTCCTCCCTTTCTCTATCCCTACCTCTCTTCCTTTTTTTCTTCTTTCTTTTAGTACATGTCTATTGAGCATCTACTATACCAAGCATTGTTCCAGGTACTGGGTAAGAAACCAAATAAAAATCTTTACTCCATCGAGCTCAGGCTGTTGGGAAATCCTCAGTCTAAAAGCCTCTTTCTGTGACAGACTCCTACTAATTCTAAAATCCAGCCTGGGCAGGTAGCACCTCCACCAGGAAGCCTGAAGCCTCCCTGAGCTCCCAGACTGGGCCAGGTGTCCCCTGGCAGCCTCTGGGACACCCCCCCACACACACAAACCACAACAGATTGCAGTTGGCCACACTGCGTAGATGTGGACATGTGTGCATCTCCCTCATGGGAGCATGAGTTCCTCCCGGTCAGAGAATGGTCATCATTCACCCGTGGATCTCCAGTGCCCAGCAACTATGGTAAAAGGAGATTCAAATAACTGAGTGACCAGAATGAGAAGGAACAGGCAGATGAGGTAGGAGAGGAGAAGAAGGAGAGGTCAACTCCAAGCTCGGGCTAGAATGGCCACTCCTTCACTCAGCTGCCAGAAACTGGAGGGCAGAAATCCTGGGCTCTGGGATCAGTTTGGCATTGGGGTTAAAGGAAAAGTGGCGGCTAAAGGAAAAAGACTTCAGGCCCGTGGGCTTAACCCGGGGTGGAGGAGATGGGGTGGCGGCCATTTGAATGGTCACTGAACCTGCAGCCCATCCCCCTCCTGTCCTGGCACAGTGGGTCCTGGAATTGAGTGGAGGTGCCTCTGGTCAAAACCTTGGGCTCCTCTGCTGGGGGTAGAGGGGCTCCGGCTCAGGCTGGTGAGCCTGGTTTTAGCTGACGTTTCCCCAAGGGGATCAGGAGCCTCCACGAGGGGGTATGAAATCCAGCGTCTAGGCCTGTCTGGTGGATGTTGGGCAGGTGACCTCCCCTCTGTGAGCCTGTCTGGGAAAGGAGGACCTCACTGTCGGTGTGCAGGGTGGACAGTAGGATGGCGGGCAGGAACTGCGGGGGAATTGCCTGCTGGGCTGTCAGTTGGTACTGGCCAAGCCCGTGCTTCCAATCTCCTCTGGACAGTGGAGAGTCACTGCCTTGAAGGCTGTTTGGAGGCTCAGCAGAGATAGTAATTGGAGAAACATTCTGTAAGTTGAAAAAGATGATTACTCCTGATGTTATTAGCACAGCAGAACCCGCAAAAAGAGAGGTGCTAAGGAGGAAGGAAGTGAAGTGAGGTTTAAAATCAACTGTGTTTTGATGGGGCACCTGGATGGCTCAGATGGTTGAGCGTCTGCCTTCGGCTCAGGTCGTGATCCCAGGGTCCTGGGATCGAGCCCTGCATCGGGCTCCCTGCTTGGCGGGGAGCCTGCTTCTCCCTCTCCCTCTGCTGTTCCCCCTGCTTGTGCTCTCTCACTCTCTCTGTCAAATAAATAAATAAAAGCTTTAAAAAAAAAATATATGTTTTGAAATGTCTTCTGCTGGACACACACCTGTGATGAGACACCTGGTCAGAGCAAAATGGTTTTGGGCATTTTCTTGAATGGGTTTAGTTCTATCCAGAAGGCACCTACTAAGCTCTGGGCCCTGAGCCAGGGCCACTGAAAAGTACAAGAACATACAAGGTGAGGTCCTGCCAAGGGTAGATGGGGAGGAGAAGCCGATGCTGTGGTCCTTCCCGGGTTCCTGCCACGCCTCCCCCACCTCCTCTCCAGGATGTCTTGGCCATGAGTTCATTCCCATGCCACCCACCATGAAGCCTTCCGCAGTGTCCCCCTTGCAGCTCCCTCTTGCATCCCCTACCAGCCTTGGGCCAGCACGTCTCTGTGTGCACTCACCCACTGCATCTTTATCCACTCCATTCCCTCTGCCTGGAACACCTCCCCCCAGACATGCCTCACTTCCTCCAGGTCCCTGGTCTGAACACGGCCAGAGCCCTCCCTAATCAACCTCTGTGGACTGGCACTTGCCCCCTCATCCTGGTCTAGTTTTCTCCCTAGCAACCGTCACCAACTACCATAGTATATGTTTATTTGTTTATCTTTTTTCCCTCATTAAAATTTAAGCTCTGTGGGAGTTTTATCCCCACCTCTAGAACAGGTACTCAGTAAAAACATGCTAAATGTTGAATAAAATAATTGATTTAACAAAGATTTTCTGAGCATCTGGTATGGGCTGTGCCTCCTGGTAGGTGTGAGAATGCCGGGTGAACAAGACAGTCCCAGTCTCCTTCTGTTCAGAGCTCGCAGTCCAGCGAGCAAGAGAAGGGTTAATTCAATAGGCACACAGATAAATATGTCATGACAAACCGTGCCAAGTAGAGGATGCTATAAGAGCGAATAACAGAGTCTGAGCCTGTGGGGGAGGGAGTGGTGATCAAGGAGGGCTTCCCTGTGTAGGTGACATTTGAGTTCTAAAGGCTGCGGGAGAGTTAACTACACAAAGGAAGAATGTTCCAGGTAGGGAAGGGAAGTCTGCAGCAGGGAGGAGCCCTGTCAGGTGGAGTTATTGATCACTAGTCCTTGCGACAGGAGCAGACCCCCCCACTGTGCTGCAGATGCCCCTGGCTGTGGCATCAGAGAAAACCCCAGAGCAGAGAACCAGAGCTTCTCCGCCCAGGAGGGGACGCTCTGTCAGGTAACATTTCGGGAAGCCGGTAACCGTAGCAATGGCTGGAGTCACAAGTGGGCTACCACTTTCATGCTCCTTATAATAGGTATTATAGCAAAAAAGAAAAAAAAGAAACTATCAAGTGTTAGAGGATGCGGAGAACGGGGAACCCTCGTGCACTGTTGGGGGGAATGTATACTGGTGCGGCCACACTGGAAAACAGGAGGGATGTTCCTCAAAACATGAAACAGAGAGTTGCCATATGATCCAGCCATCCCGCCTCTAGGAACACACCCAAAATAATTGAAAGCAGGGACTCAAACAGATATCTGTACATGAATGATCATAGCGGCATGATTCACAGTAGCCAAAACATGGACTCGACCCAAATGTCCATCAGCCGTGGAATGGACAGTGTGATGCATCCATACAACGGAATGTTACTCAGCCTTGAAAAAGGAAGGAAATTCTGACACAGGCTACAACATAGATGAACCTCGAGGACTCGTGAGATAAGCAGACACAAAAGGACAAATATTGCATGAGTCCACTCGCACGATCGACCGAGAGTAGTGAAGTTCATAGACACAGAACCTGTGACAGCGCCTGCCAGGGGCTGCCTAGGGCAGGGGGAACTCGAGCTGTTGGCTAAATGGATACAGAGTTTTGCTTTGGAAAAATGAAGTTCTGGAGATAGATGGTGGTGATGGCTGCACAACGGTGTGAGTGTACTTAGCGCCACTCAACTGTACGCTGAAAACTGGTTAAAATGGTACGGTTATATGTGACGTATATTTTACAACAATAAAAACCGGAAAGGAAAGAGACTGAGCTAAGAGCGATGAGGGAGGGCACAGGAGGGGTCCAATACGGGACGTCATGGGGCTTTGAAAGGGGCACCTAAAAAGGAGGGGCATTCAAACTTGTCCAGTGAGGGGAGAGGTGGGACAGAGCGGGAAGTGGTGGGAAGCATCTGGAAAGCTGTCAGGGCCAGGCCAGGTCTAAACTGAGGTCTGAGTGAAAGCTGGGGGGCAGGTGTGGAGTATGTTTCAGACAAGAATGAATGGCGTTCACGAATTTATTCAACAGAGCTGGACCATTCAGGGCCTTGGGTGTCATACTAAGAAGTTCAGTCTTTGTCCTGCAGGCAGGGGCTTTCACCAGGGATGACCTCCTTGTGCTTTAGGAAGAGCACTCTGGGGGGCCCGGAGGAAGAGGGAGCCCTGAAGGCCGTGAGGGGCTCAACAGCAGGTGTGGTGAGAGGTGCTGAGGCAAGTGAGATGGAGGGAAGCTGATGGAAGGGAGTTCCCGGGGCTCAGTTGCTGACGGCATATGAGGGTGTGAAAGCTGACTCCCAGGTTTCTGGCATGGGTGAGGGAGCTTTCTGTCAGGGGGCCCAGGAAGGGAAGCAGGTCTGTGGGTAGCAAGTATGAGGAGGTCAGTCTTGGACGTGCTGGGTTGGAAAAGCCCAGTGGATGTCCAGATGGAGCTATCAGGGACAGGTAAACTATAGTCTGGAGCTCCAGAGCGAAGTCTGCCCTGAAGATGGAGCCTGGGGA
This sequence comes from Halichoerus grypus, assembly GCF_964656455.1. Classification (NCBI taxonomy): domain Eukaryota; kingdom Metazoa; phylum Chordata; class Mammalia; order Carnivora; family Phocidae; genus Halichoerus; species Halichoerus grypus. The sequence continues at coordinate 144,718,664 of NC_135716.1, read as the reverse complement.
GTTACCAACATCTGGAATTCAGATTCAAGCCCAGGGAGGCAACAAAGGTGACCCAAGCATCACCTGGGGGAAAGAAGACACGTGGGCGTGGTACAAATGGTGCGAACCACCCCCCGCCCCCACCTCAGAGCATCCGAGGTCGGGATGCTCCTGAAGGCCTCTTCCCACTCTCTCCCGATTTCCTTCCTTCCCCTCTGACTCTTCTTCCTGTGATCCTAGAAAGGGTTCTTATTCTCCAACCTCCTCTTAAAATTATATTCGGTGAGCTATTGCTGATACAACGTTACATAACAAACAGCCCCAAAATCTCAGTGGCTTATTATAAAAGCCATTTATTTCTCACTCAGAGGTCCGCAGTCAGTCTGGGCGGCTCTGCTCCAGTCTGCTCATGGGTCCCCCTTGCTGGGGCCCAGGCTGAAGGGCAGAGGCTGCCTGGCATGTATTTCCAAAGTGGGTGAAAGGAGCACCAGATGCCAAGCCAGTCCATGCGAGCATCTACCTGCTCCCAAGTCACATGGCCAACCCAGCCTCAGTGGGGCAGGAAGGTGTATGCCTCCCGCAGAAAAGGAAGTGGATATTTGCTACACAAGCCACCATGAATGAGCTTCTCTCAGGCTCTGTCATTGACCTTCACTTTTGCTTTGGGCAAGTTCAGCCATGCCCGTGGCATGGACCACACCTGAACCTCCATGATGATTCCTGAATCCATCCCCCTGGCCCGGATTTTTTTCTTAGTACCAGCCTCCCCACCCTATCTGTTTAGTTAAAAGACATTCCCACCTGGATGTCCCCCAGGTGATTCAAAGTCCCTGTGTCTAGAACTGAGCTCATTATTTCTCCCTATCCAATTCCTACTCAGTGCCCATCTCTGTGCAGGGCACCAACACCCAGGCAATTACCTGGGCCAGAGACCTAAAAGTGCGTCTCTGCTCCTTTTCTTCCTTACCCCCTGCCCCCTCTGCCAGCACCTGGGTTGGTCAGCTAGATCTAGTAAGCATCCCACATTTTTCTTTCCTTTTTTAAAAGATTTTATTTTTAAGTAATCTCTATACCCAACGTAGAGCTCGAACTTACAACCCCAAGATCAAGAGTCCTCATGCTCCACCGACTGAGCCAGCCAGGTGCCCCATAGGCATCCCACATTTTGTCCACTCACCACCCCTACTCTCATCACTGTGATCCAGCCCTGGATTATTGCACAACCCCCAACTGATCTCTCTGCCTTCAGACTCTCCCCAACCCTCCACCCTCTCCTGGCCAGCCAGAGGCATGTGTTCAAGGCACAGATGTGACATGCTTTTGCTCAAAACTCTTCAGTGGCCCTCCTTCTTATACAAGATGAAGCCCAAGGTCCTCTGCAAAAAAGTTCAAGGTCCTTCATAATCTGGCCCCTGCCTCTCTTTGCAGCTTGTTGCTCACCAGTGTCCTGAGCACTGGGGACGGATGTGCTCCTTGGGAGTTTGCAGGCTGATGGGGGAAGCAGACAACTCTACCAGTACTTATGATACAACGTGACAAGTGTCACAACGGAGGGTACAGGCCCCTGTGGGCAGAGTGCAGGGGTGTTATGCTGGTCCAGTGGGTCAGAGACGGCCAGGAGGAGGCTGTGGCCTTCCTCAGACAGTACTGGGAATGGATGAGCACTCTCAAGGAGAAGCTGGAGACGGAGCTCTGAGGAGCACCAGCAGGTCCGATGGAGGGGGAGCTGATGAAGGTGACAGAGGAGGCCTGACCAGAGGAGCAATGAGGAGGAAATCTGGGGGAGGGAGTGCCTAGGAAGACAGTGCTTTGAGGAAAATGTTGACTCGCAGATGGTGGTCAATAGCGGAGGGCTCTGCAGAAACTGGCTGGCTGGTGAGGGCGGTTTTAGGGGAGCAATCTGGGCAGAAACCATATCACAGCAGTGGCGGCGTGGGAGGGGCGACTGACAGAGACAGCAGGTGCAGACAGTCCTCTCTAGATGTTGGGCTGTGAAGGGGATAAGAGACAGGCCAGAGTGCCAGGGGTAAGGAGCTTTGCTGTGTTTCAGTTGAAGACAAGAGAGACTGGATCCTGTGTAAATGCTGACTGGAAGGAGCGAGTAGAGAGGGAGAGGTCAAAGGTACTGGATGGAGCCAGAGGACGACGTTACAGTGAGGTCCCTGAGGAGGTGGGAAGGGAAAGGGCCCAACGCAGTTGGAGGGCCATCTTCACTCCCCTCTGGGAACGCAGAGATGAGGAGACTCAGCCTCTGCCCTCAACATACTCATGGTCGGGACTCCTGGGTGGCTCCGTCGGTTAAGCGTCCCACTCTCGATTTTGGCTCAGGTCATGATCTCAGAGTTGTGAGATCAAGCTCCGAGTCAGGCTCCACACTTAGTGTGGATTAAGATTCTCTCTCTCCCTCTCCCTCTGCTCCTCCCCTGCTCGTTTTCTCCCTGCTCTCTCTGTCTTAAAAAGAAAAGATGCTCATGGTCTGGGGGAGGGGGCTGGAGCTTTGCAGAGGAAGTAAGCTAGGAGCTGGGGCTTTGAAGGTTGAGCAAGAGTTTGCTAGGCAGAACAGCAGTGGTGAAGGGATCCCAGTCAAGGGAACAGCATGAGGCACAGGTGTTGGGGGCCGGGGGGAGTGGCATGGCGACAGGAGAGGGGGACCAGGATGCTTCTCACACTCTTCCACATTGACTTCATGGGCACCCACCTTAGGCACCTGTGGATCCTGAGGGAACACAAGGACTGTGTTGTGTTCATCTCTGTGTGGCCCAGTACCTGGCTTCTATGTGTGTTGAGTGACAAAGGGTCCACTAGGGACAGAGTAAGTCTATCCTGAGGATGAGTGTCGTGGAGATAGCAAGGCTTCCTCCGGTGGGGGGGGGTCATCACCTCTCTCCCTCCCAGGTGCTGGACACTGTCCTGGCTGGCCCCAGTGAGTGCTCAATATATGTTGGCTATGCCCCTGGAGGCCCTGTGTTCCACACCTCCTTTCTAGCCACCCCCTGAGGCCACCGGGGGAGGAGGTGCGGGAGCAGCCCTCTCCCCCAGCTATCTGGGGCACCCAGAGCAGAGCTCACAGGCTCATTCTCCGATTCTGAGCCCCGTTTCCACGGAAACAGACATCGGCAACCATCAAAGTCCCGGCTTTCAAACACGAGTCTCTTCCAAAACTTACTCTCACGTGATTCATAGACTTCACAGTTGTGGGGGCTGCAGGGGCCTTCCAGAGCGTCCCACCCTCCCTGTGATGTGAGGGCAGAGCCGGGCTAGAACACCGGGCCCTGGCTCCTAGTTCAGTGCTCTGTCCTTCTTCCGGTGCTGCCCCAACCCGGGAGACCCCACAGCCATCCTGACCCATTGGCCGGGGCCTCTGTTTGCCCATCCATCCATCTAAGGAGGAAAAAGTACCAGCAGTCAACACACACCTGTTGGACACCTCAGATTCCTGCCAGTTCAGTAGGGGCGCCCAGAACAATGTGCACAGGGGCGGGGGTGGTCAGCCTCCTCTTCCAAGGCTGATGTCACTGGAACCCAAAACCTGCTTCTTGGTCACTGAAGGCTGGGGTCCTGTCTCAGAGGATGCTGGGAGGAAGGACTGGGAGGACACAGGTCACCCCCGGGCACTGATCTGGCACAGAGCAGATTCACAGGAGAGGGGCTTCGCTCTGCAGCGTCCGCGGGGCTCTGCCTCTCTCCGCCTCGGGAATGCTTTCTACCTGTCTGTGCTCCTGGTCTCCGCCCTCTCCTCTGCTCTATCTTGCAGTCAGTCGCTCTGTCTCTGCATCCCTATCTGTCTCTACTGCTTCTGTCTCTATGTCTTGACCCATCTCTGTCTCTGGGTCTCTCCATACTGTTCCCTCTCAGTCCCTCTCTGTGGGCTTCTCTGGGTTTTTACCTGTCTCTCTGGATTTCTCCGTTCTCCCACCTGAGAGACACATGACGACAGGGATTTTGTCTCTTTTGTCCATTGTCGAATCCCCAGTGTCTAGGACAGCGCCTGACACATAGTAGGTGCTCAGCAAGCACTTGCCAAATGATGTCTTTAGATGTCTGTCTGTTTCTCTCCCTTCCTACATATGTCTGCCTCCCCTTTCTGTCCTCTCTCCTGTCCTCATCTGCCGCTGTTGTGTGTTTTTGGACTTCTGCTTCTCTCTCCCCCTTTCTTTCTTTGTCTTTCTCTTTTGCTCTGCCTCTCTCATTCTCTCTCCCTCTCTCCCTGTTCTGTCTGTCAGTGGCTACTGGCCTCTCTTTTACACATGGGGGCATGTGTGTGGGCGCACACACCCACCCCCCCCACACACACACCCATCTGCAGCATTCTTTCCTGTAAATGTTTCCTAGGTTGATGTGGGTTTAAGAAACCTAACTTCACTATTGCAGCTCCAACCCTCAGAGAGCGGCCAACATGCATCCCCCTCCCCCAAATTACCGTTACAAACAGAACCAGGCACCCAGCCCCACAGCAAAACTGGGAGGTTGGCAATTTGCTTCCAGTGCCTTCAGCTGGCTCCTGAGTCACCGTTTCCCTCTGCCCAGTGCCCCTCCTGAACAGCAAGACCCCCAGGGGCCAAAAGACCGCCCCGTCCAATAATCTGCTGTAGAAAAGGTTCTGAGACCAGCCACTCACTGCCCTGGTGTGACCCTAGTCACCATCAGGCTTCTTCAGGGACCTGTCTAAAAATTTCTTTTCTGGGGCACTGGGGTAAGATGAAGGTTTTGCCTCCAGGAGGAGGAGCGTTAGGCCCCTAGGTGCATGAGGAGGCAGTATGTGGAGGTTTAGAGAAAGAGGTTCACACCCCCAGATACCAGCCTCATAGACAGCCCCCTAATCGCCAGACAGTGCAACGTGGCAGTGGGAACGTGGATATGGAGACCAGCAGAAGACCTGGTTCAATCACCCCTACTCTTTATTTGCTGTGTGGTCTTAGCAAACTATTGGACCTCTCTGAGCCTCCGCTTCCTCATTTGGAAAATGGGGGTCATTGCTGTCATCCTTTTGGAGTGAGATTCAGAGCAAGGTGTATAAAGCACTTCATACTTCACACATAGTACGTGCTCAGGGAATGATCATTTCAGTTTCCCTCTCAGCGTGTCGGATATGCCAGGAAAGATGGAGCCAAGACGTAGTACGTGTGTGTGTGTGTGCCGCCCTAGGTCCTGAGATGGGGCTGCAGGCCAGTCTTGTGCAGTGACCACTAGCTCTAACTTTGGGGTCAGAGAGGCCGCTGACTGCTTGTCGTTGACCTTCTGTAAGCCTTGGTTTCCTCTTCCATAAGATGAAGATCATCACACCAACTCTTGAGGATTTTTTGGAGGATTAAATGAGATAATAGCTATAAAGTGCTTGGCCAAGTGTGTGATTGGGTGTGTGATCAGGAAACGTTAGACGGTACTAGCTTTCCAAATGTGAGCTCACTGGTGTCACAATGATCCTAAAAGTACATGTCCTTTCACCCATCTTCCAGGGGAGGAAGCTGCGCTTGGACGGGTGGGGCAATTTACCAGGTCAGCCAGCTAGCAGGAGGCAGGCTCAGGACTGGGCTCCAGCCTCTTCCTTGGCATTGTCACTATTTTAGCCTCTCTCTCCTTTCCAGAGCTCCCCAAAACCCGGAAGCTGAGTCCTAGCTCATAAGTCTTCCCTGAACACGCTCATGGGCTCCCTCTCACTAGGCAATGCAGTGATTGCATGAGGGAGCAATATGTGGGAGCAAAATCCCTGCCCTGGGAGGCTCATCCAGGACAGCCCAAGCTCTGGAACTTGACATGGAACCACAAATGGGAGAAGAGCCAGTGGGGGTGGGGAGGGCAAGGAGCCATGAACAATGGGATATGTGAAATCCTTCAGCAAAAGGGTGTCTGCTGCTGTGAGTTCCAGGGAAGTGTCATTCATGAGTGTGGTTCATCTTATATACTGGCATGGAGACAAGAATAGGGGGCGTGGCACTCCATTGGCACTCAGGCCTCCGAAGGAGGGAGGCGTTTACTCACAAGAATTATCCTAGAGACACTGAGGGGATCTCAAGGCAGAAACCCCAGCTGGGCACACCTGGAGACTGCTCCCTCCACCACTAAGTCCCCTAAATGCCTTGAGGTAGGATCCAAACCCAATGGGCAGCCTGGAGTGGGACAGGCTAGCTCAGCCACAGCATCTGGACCACATATGCCCCATTCCATCCCTTAAATGGCTCAATTCCAACCGTGGGATGAGACGACTAACTGAGCCATCTGGGGGAGGGGGTGAATGGAGGGGTCCTTTTGGAAAGAGGGAAGGAATAGAGATTATCAGCAGTATCTTTAGCTGATAGGAGTGCCTGATAACACTAACCACCCTCCCCCCCAGCTAATTTTTGTATTTTTCCTACTTGTCAGAGCCGTGAGTCACCCTCTAAGTGAAGGGATTCCCATGCTTAGGTGCTGGCTGGCTGGAGGATGCCAAAGCAAAAGAAAGACCCGGTAGCGAAGTGCTTGGCTAGGTTTAACAAGGTGCTAGGGCGGCTGGTATTGGAGGGGAGGCACCGCCTCTTCTCAGAAAATCATCTGTCTTCCGAGCAGCAACTTTCTCTACTAGGCATTTATTTATCCTCTGCCACTTTGCAAACACGATTCCAGTTCAAAGAGCTTGCAACAAAGAGATTCTGTTCCAGGTTATTTAAAGAGAAAAAGAAAAAAAGAAAAAGCGAGACCAAGGAAATAAGAAGAGAATGGAGATGAGCGGTGCATCTGCCGTAGCACCACATGAAGCTATGAGCTCCTTACTGGCCAAGGCAAAAAGGGAAACATGATCACTTATGGAACTCTTGACAGAAAGAGGGTAGAAACTAACGTTTGTTGAGTACAATCTGGGATTTTTAACACGGAGCCTCTCATTTCCTTCCCAGGCCCCATGCAGTAAGCCATTGCTAGTCCCGTTTTCTGGGAAGGAAAGAGAACCTCAGGTGTTGCAGTGGATTCTGTGCCTGTGTTTCACTGAGATTCCCTCTCCTGGACCAACACCCTCATCCCGCAGCTCCTGGGACTTCACGCTGCAGGGGACTACTGCATCCAAAGTCACACCCCCTTCAAGAGGAGATTTCTACTCCTGCTCTGAGGGTCTAGAGGTCCCAAAGAGACCATGTTTCCATCAGGGGACACAGTGAGCGCTCCAGTAAACTTTAAACCATGGTTGCTGCCTGACTATTTGTGAACACCTCGAGCTCAGAGACCATCTGCAAGGGAAAGAATCCCCACGCTAGCAGAGGTAATTGACCCTGGTCAAAAGGAGGAGTTATAGCCATGTGGTTAAGCAACAAGAGCAGGGGAGAAGATGTGTCATGCTCAGGTGATCCAGGGGGTGTCCTTTGTGCTATTTGTCCAGTTTTAATGGCACATGGACAAGTCAAGCAGACCATGGGAACACCGGGCTCAAACCCTTTGTGGTTGAGGGTCTGGGTCTCCACCACAAAAGCTGCCTAGGTGAGAAGAGACGCTGGCAGAAGGTGAGGACACTCTGGATGAGGTGGTGGACGGCCTTGAAACTTCTGTAGCTGGTGCGGTGGTTCATCCCACTAACGTGATTCCCACGTGGGTCAAACTTCATGGCAGCAAATGAATCAGGACAGGGCAAGGGGTGGACTATAGTGGACGCTCTGGTCATCCACTCAGATTTCCTCTGCAAGGTTAACCCACCCCTCCTAAGCTGTTTGAGATACTGCCGCACGGGTCCTCACCCAGTGTTATGCCCCCTCCCCAAGGTGGCATAATGTGGAGCTGCAGTCCCTGCCACCTTGCCTCAATTTGGGACATCTCGGAAGAGCCATCCCTGCTCCACGGCTCTCTGTAGGATCAGCTGAGGCTTCAGTTACAGCCACATTGCTGCTCAGCTTCTGCCTCCAACCAATCCCGCCTTCCTACCTGCGTTACAGGCACATCTTCCAAGAGCACTTCTCAATAAACCTTGGGCCACAACTCTCGAAGTTGGGGTTTCTTTCCAGGGAACCCAATTTTTTTTAATAGTCTCCACGCCCAGCGTGGAGCCCAGTGCAGGGCTTCAACTCATGACCCTGAGATCAAGACCTGAGCTGAGATCAAGAGTCAGATACTTAACTGAACCACCCAGGCGCCCCCCAGGGAACCCAATCTTAAGTAGACATGTTGACAAACTTGCTCAAGGTAACAGCCCAGATAAACACCTTCCCCCTTATGTCATGGAGACAGATTCTCAAAGGAGGCAAAAGTGTTCTTGCATTGAGTTATAAAATTTTAATTAAGTATTTAATTGAGAGTCAAACGGTTTAAAATGTGTATATTATTTATAAGAGAAATTCCCAGTTTTCCAGGTGCTGTTGTTGCACAACCAACTACCCCAAACCTAGTGGCATAAACAACAGCTCTTTTATCATGCTCAGGGATTCCGGGGACCTTAGACGGCACACAGTGCGGGTGACTGGTCTCTGCTGTGGGGTGTCTGGGGACTCAGCTAGCCAGACTCCAACAGCTAGAGGCTGGAATCTTCTGGAGGTTTCTTCTCTCACATATCTGGTACCTAGGCTAGGATGACTCAAAAGTTGGGCTCAGTAGGATTGTAACTTGGGCATTTCACTGCTTGGCATCTGGGTTTAAAAAGGGAGAATCCTGAGAAAGAGCATTCCCCATATTCAAGGAAAAGGTACAAGACTGTATGACCTTGCCTCAAAAGGCACGAATTGTCACTTCTACTGTACTCTCGTGGTCAGAGCTGCACAAGTTCACCCAGATTTCAGGAGTGGATAGAGACCATACCCCTTGTTGAGAGGAGTATCAAAGAATTTGCAACCATTTGTTTCTTGAAACCACACACCACTCGTAGGGTTTTATCATAGGAAACAAATATGCTTGTCTAAGATCTATGTAAAAGGAAGTTTACCACAACATTGTTTATAATGCTGAAAAATTGCAAACAATCGAAATGACCAATGACCCATAGGGATTGGTTAAATAATTTGTGGTACGGTGTGTCAATACTATGAAATATTATGTAGCTATTTTTAAAAAAACGATACAATATGATGGAAAGATTTTATAATACATTGTGAGATGGAAAAAGTTGGTTGTAGACAGTGTGTATGGGATGATACATTTTGATTTAAAGATTTAAAGTTTTTTTATTACAGAAATTTTCAACAAGTTAATCCAGTTTCTCCTGAGCCAGCACTGAGCTAGGCACTGGGAATACAGAGTAAATGAGGACCTGCTTCTTGCTGTGAAAGACTTTACATTTCTGGGGGCAGGGGTGCTGGTGCTGGGGGGGGCAGATAGACACATAGGAGGGATGTTTCTCTTTGGCAGCTTTCCAGAGGATGTAACACTTGAGTTGAGTTTTGAAATAAATTAGCCAGACAAAGGAAGAGGAAAGGTGTTGGCAGTCTTGGAGGCTGACTCCCCCACCCCACCCCTGCATTCCTTCCACCAATCATAATCCCATTTCCATTGCTGGCGATTGGTTTAAGAACGGGCATGTGGCCGGGCGCCTGGGTGGCTCAGATGGTTAAGCGTCTGCCTTCAGCTCAGGTCACGATCCCAGGGTCCTGGGATCAAGTCCCGCATCGGGCTCCTTGCTCAGCAGGGAGTCTGCTTCTCCCTCTCCCTCTGCCTCTCCCCCTGCTTGTTCTCTATCTGTCTCTCTCGCAAATGAATAAATAAAATCTTTAAAAAAGAAAAAAAAAAAGAACGGGCATGTGGCCAATCCTAGCCAATGTGAGCTGAGGGGAAGTCGGCTAGGGAGCTTCTGAGAAAAGCTTTCAAGCATCAAATAAGGAGACACTAGACATGGTTTCTTTTTCTACCTGTGGACATTGTCACATCTAGGAGTGAAGACCCAGTGTACTGCCATCTTCTCTTAACCCAGAAAGGATTCAATCAGATTCAACTGCATCTGATTGCAATGGTGGCAGAGAAAAGAGACAAAAAGAGCTGCCTCCTCAACATTTTTGAGCTGTTGGTTGTACAGTGCCTGGGGTTCATCTTGCCTCTCTGCCAAGTGAGATAATGTGTTCCCTGATTGTGTAAGCCAGTTTGCATTAGAATGTTCTGTTACTTGCAGCTGAAAGCACGCTATCACAGAAGAGCATTCCAGGTACCAGGAGCAGATGAGCCAGAATGGGCTGTAGTTCAGTATGGCTTCAGGAGAAGCTGTGTGGAGAGGAGGAAAGCCAAGGGCTGACAACAGAGAGGCCAGTAGGGCCGGGTCATGACGAGATTATGCCATTGAAGGTTCCAGGACTTCATCCTGAGGGTAATGGGGAGCTGGCCAAGAGTTTTATTTTTATTTTTTTTTTATTTTCTATTTTAAGTAAACTCTACACCACACTTGGGGCACAAACTCACAAACCGAAGATCAAGATTTGTCTGCTCTCCCAACTGAGCCAGCCAGGTGCCCCTGGCCAAGAGTTTTAAACAGCGAAGTGGTTTGTTCAAATCCATGTTAGGAAAATCACTCTAGTAGCTAAGAACAATTTGCAGGAGAGAGAGAGACAGAAAGAGACAGAGAGCAAGAGCGTGTACTCGAGAGTGAGTGCAAGGAGATCAGTTGGACTACTGATGCGCAAGGACAGTGAGGTGGAGAGCAGGAGAAAGTCAAAGAGGTGGGAAAGAGGCAGAGTTGCCAGGATGGGTGAGCAACTGACTGTGATGGAGAGAAGGGGTTCAGAGGTGGGCATCTGGGGCAACGGAGGTGCCAGGCACTGAGAAAGGCAATGCAAGTAGGGTTGCATGGGAAACAATGCTTGGTTTAGATGTGGTCTGTACATGGTGCCCCAAGATGCTAGCAGTGTAGAGAAGCTGCGGAGAGGCATCTCTTGCCTTTCTTCTGATAGCCACCTTGACTGGCTTTGGTGAACCAACCCCCAAACACTGGATAGAACCTTTGGGGCTGGGGGGGCGGTGGTGTCTGCCATCAATTTGGCTAAAAGGTGGACCATGATCCAAGCCTGGACAACTAAATGGTCTCCTTAGAATCTGAACCTTGACTTGTCTCATAATATAATCATTCATCCCCAAGACGAGGTTTTGTCTTAGTCTGGTCTCCCTTGAACTTAGTGACTGGGCAAGAGCTTCTGTGCAGGAAGTGTATTTGGGAAGTAATTCCAGGGAGCAGGAGAGAGGAACTGGGAAGAGATAATCCAAGAGTTATCACGTTGGATGCTCAAGCCCACTGGAACCTCCTGAGGAGTAAAGTATGAGTCTCAGAACAGTCTGCAAGAGGGGACGGGGGAATGTGAAGGGAGAGGCCAGCATCCACTGGCCCCTGACCCACTGGGTAAGCGCAGACACCCCCGCGTCCCTGGGTTGCCCATGCAGCTGTCCCCAGTGGGCTCCCACCGGCACATCAGGTGGCAGCATCAGGAGAGGTTGGGGCGGAAGTGAGAGGCTGCAGCACATCTCACTGAGAGATGAGGCATGTCAGTGCAAACCGGGTCAAAACCTGCGCAGGAAAGACCACAGTGGCAGCATGGGGGTGGGGGGGCTGAGAGGATGTGAGGCAGGGCACAAGAGATGTCTGATACAGGCCTCAAAAGGCTGCTGGGTCCTGCTGGCTGGATTTCCAGCAGTCTTCTTCCCATGTTCCTTCCAAGGCCTAGCGGTCCAGCTTTCCTTTCGGTTCTACAAGCCACACCATAACCTTCCAGTGAGTTCCTTTTGGGCTCACATTAGCTATAGTCAGTTTCTGTTGCTTACATGCAAAACTACTAATGGACGTAGTACCTGTGGTCATAGAGAGCAAACAAAAACTGTTGTTCAGAAAGTAACACAAGTAGGGGCAGCAGCTGCTCTTCAAAGGTCCCTTGGTAAAATCAGACGGCTGAGGCTTGTCTCCTGAGGGCATGGCCTCCCGCTGAATCTAAGGAAGAACTTGAACCCCTACAGGGAGAGCATCCAGATACTCTTGCCTCTATCACCCATGCTCCTGTCTGAGAACAGCAAAGGCAGAGGCTGTATCTCCTCAAAAGCCCTGGGTGGGTGTGCTTCCAGGCTGAAGGAGGGTCGCCGCGGTACAGCATCGAAGAGTGGGTCTGCGTAGACCAAGATCTTGACCCTGAGTAAGGTGCTTCATGAGCTTATGGGCACAGGATGGAATTAACACTGCAACTGAAGCATGTGAGTCTGTGTGTGTGTGCGTGCGTGTGTGCGTGCGTGTGTGCATGTGCGCGCGCGCGTGTGCGCGCGCGTGTGTGTGTGCATACACCAGCTTACTCAGCGGAGATAATACCAGTGGTCACCAACCAGATGTCACCTTTAGGGAACCATGAAGAAAAGGCCGGGAGAAAAGACATCTTGGCAAATAAGGACAAATCGGTGGAATACAGACGCACCAAGTGGTGTGTTCATTTTTTTTCCCGTTCTAAGAGCATTAAGCTTAGATATTGAGTACCTGTACCCCCAAAGGAGCTCCAAGTCTAATTAAGCTGACAAATACAAATATAAAGTTGAATAGGAAATCATAAGGGCTAAGATAGAAGGATACAAAATGGAGTATTTTATCATGGGAAATCCAGAGAGACTGTCTAGAGGAGGAAGTACCTGGGTGGGTCTTGAAGGATGAGGAGTGTCCGGGCAGATGACAGGGAACAGAATCAGCGTGGTAAAATCCTGGAGTGCAAAACAACATGGTGCACTAGGGGACCAGATGGAAGGTAATGGTGGGAGGTAGCGAGGGAGTTCGTACTTGATCCCCATAGGAAAAGGGGAGCCTTTCAGAATTTCATTTAGGAAACAAGACTATTGTATGCACATTTTTATATATTTTATTTATTTATTTATTTTTTAAAGATTTTATTTATTTATTTGACAGAGAGAGACACAGCGAGAGAGGGAACACAAGCAGGGGGAGTGGGAGAGGGAGAAGCAGGCTTCCCGCTGAGCAGGGACCCCGATGCGGGGCTCGATCCCAGGACCCCGGGATCATGACCTGAGCCGAAGGCAGACGCTCAACGACTGAGCCACCCAGGCGCCCCACATTTTTATATATTTTAAATAAAACATGTGCGTGATATAAAAAAGTTCTAGTACAGAAAAAGTGGAAAGTGAAAGCCCCTACTGTCTTCTCCTCCCACCTGAACCTCAGGTAGCCTTAATAGCCAGCCAGCTTACGGTTAGCCCTCCAAATGTTTTCTACACACCTCTAAACACATTCATGGATATATCCTTTTCACTTCTAACAAATGAGTTTATGTTGTATATTCTGTGCCATGTACCTTGCTTTTTTATCTTAACAATATATCCTTTTCATGTTACATAAGGGGACATCTCATTCTTTTTAACAGCCTCACCGTGTTGCATGGCATAGGTAAACAAATTACCCTCCAAAAATCACGATGCCCATTTCCATAGTCACGAAACACGTGTGAATGTTGTGGTTAGCTTCCCTCCCTGTCAACATTCTAGCAGTCTTTTTCATCTTGACAGTCTGATATCTCATCGACTGTTTTGACAATCTGGTATCTCTTTGTTTTAATTTATGTTAATTAATTTAATTATAAGCGAGGATGCTCATCTTTTTACTGTGTTTATTGACCATTTGTCTTTGTTTTTTCAGCAACCAGGTTATTCGTATCCTTTATCTGCTTTTATGTCTGTTAGTCATATCACCTTATAAAAATTATTTATATTTTGGGGCACCTGGGTGGCTCAGGTGGTTGAGTGGCCGACTCTTGATTTCGGCTCAGGTTGTGATCTCGGGGCCCAGGGATTGAGCCCCCTCATTGGGCTCCATGCTCGGCGGGGAGTCTGCTTGAGGTTTCCCTCTCTTCCTCTCCCTCTGCCCCTCCCCCCCACTCCCTTTCTCTCTCTCTCTCAAGTAGATAAATTTAAATAAATTTATTTGAGAGAGAGAGAGAAAGAGCGAAAGAGAAAGCATGAGCAGGGGACAGAGGTAGAGGGAGAGGGAGAAGCAGACTCCTCACTGAGGGAGCCCGATGCAGGGCTCGATTCCATGACCCTGAGATCATGACCTGAGCCGAAGGCAGATGCTTAACCAACTGAGCCACCTAGGCACCCCTAAAAAATTATATTTTAATGAAATTTGACATTTGTTTATAAGTTATAATAGTTATAATAGTTTATATATATTCATGTATACAAAATACACATATATTATGTATATATATGTGTGTATTAATATATCTGTATATATAATATACGTTAACTATCTTTTGAGTTTGTTTACAGGATTTTTGCCATATAGATATTTATGGTTTTTTACGTTCTCAAATTTATCATTCATTTCTTTAATAGCTTCTAGGTTAATGTCATACCTAAAGGTCTGTGCCCATTCCTAGGTTATGAAATAATTCATCAATGTTTTTCTCCAGCACTTTTTAAAAAAAAGATTTTATTTTTTTATTTTTGTATGCAACCTCCACCCCCAGCATGGGGCTCAAACTCACGACTGTGAGATCAAGAGGACCATGCCCCACTAACTGAGCCAGCCAGGCGCCGCTCCTCCAGCACTTTATGATTTCATCATTTATGTTAAATCTTGATTCTGTCTGGAATTTAGTTTAGATATGTATGTCTCTGAGCTAGCAACTTCATAGTCACTACGTTCCCAATTACTTCTTCCAGTTATTCAACGGTTTTCTTTACCAAGAGAGAGTCTTCCATTTCCAACTTATGAATGAGGCTTGTACTGAGGACCCATGCCCAAACTGCAAATGATAAAGACAAACTAACAGGAAATGTTGAACCTGCTCTCCTGTCCCTATCTGAGAACTTTTACATTCTACGCAGAACGGTAAGCGCAAATGTGGACACTTGCTATGTTCTGGAAAGGGGGGTGGTAGGCAGGTGAGTAAAACTGTGACCAGTGCTAGTGAAGATGTGGTGGCCTGGGCATGCTCACGGGTGCTGCTGGGACTCTACCTGGATCCAGTCCTTCTGGAGGGCGGGGTGGTAACCTATGCCAGGAAGATTCATGAGCTTTGACCCTAAGTCCACTTCTGGGGGTTAACCTGAACAAATCATCAGAGAAGCAACATTCCCGTACTAGGGAGTTCATCACAACAAAATTAATAAGAAAGAAACATCAAAACAGTTGTAATAGTCATAGGTTATGATTAGATAAATTAATAATGCTTCAGTCAAATTACAGAATATTTTACGGCCATTAACAATCATGTTTTAAAGAAATAGTCAAGCGGTGCCTGGGTGGCTCAGTTGGTTGGGCATCTGCCTTCAGCTCGGGTCATGATCTCAGGGTCCTGGGATGGAGCCCTGCGCCGGGCTCCCTGCTCAGCAGGGGGTCTGCTTCTCCCTCTCCCGCTCCCCCTGCCTGTGTGCACCCTCTCTGTGTCAAATAAATAAATAAAATCTTAAAAAAAGAAAAGAAATAGTCAATGTTATGGGAAATGTTTATGATATAATTTTAAGTGAAAAACATAAGAATATAAGGTACTTACATCGTATGAGACATTCCCCCCTAATTTATATCGTATGATGCGTGTGTCTATGTGTGATATATACATCAGTTAGGAGCTCTGAATTTGAGTGAGTCACTTTTCCTCTCTATAAGTCAGTTTTATCCTCTGTCAGATGGGGAACTGGGGGTACTTACCTCATAGGGTTGCTGTGGAATTAAACAACATTGAACAACAACAACAACAACAACAACAAAACATGAAAAGTAAAGACTGAAGAAAAAATGCCAACCATGATGGGGTTACAGATGGTTGGATTTTCTTCTTTACAATATTTTGGTACTTTTCAAATTTTCTAAAATGACATACGATAATTAAGAAATAAGTGAATGTGTTTAGGTAAGTGAGGAAATTGTTTCTATTGTTCTTTAAATAATGAGTGACATGGCTTGAATGTAAATGATTGAATTTTCTATGAAAATATAAAAAATCTGAAAATACATTCTAATGGTCAAAAAATGTTTAAAGTATCTGTATACATAAGAAGAAAGTGAATCCGCTGCCCAGCCCTGTCCCACAGCAACCCCCAGGGGCTGTCTGTGGGTGATTGCCCCTAACACCACTTTGTTCCGTTCCTTTTTCCTAATGTGATTTTGGAGATAGAAAAAGATTCCCACACCTGGTGACTTAATTTGGATCTGACAGAAACCTAATTCAAAGTGGCTTACTCGAAACAGGACTTTTTTTGGCTCATGTAGCTGAAAAGCCCAGGGGTGCTGCTGGCCTCAGACCTGGCTGGGTCCAGGGCCTCCAATACCACCTTTTCCTATGTGTTTCTAACTCTTGGCTCTGCTTTCTTTGGCGCTGGCTTCATTCACAGACAGGATCTTCCCGTAGAAAGCCTCAAAGATGGCCACCAGTGGTTCCAGGCTTATGTTCTACTGCTCAGTAATCCCCATGAAAAAGCAGCATTTCTCTCCTGGTAACTCTGCCAAGAATCCCAGGTCTTCCTCTCATGGGCCTGTTGTGGATCATGTGACTGCCTAGGGCCATGGAATGCTCTGCTCAGCCAGGCAGCCTGAGGTTTCAGCCGCACTTGGAGCCAAGAGTAAGACAGAGTGAGTTTCTGAAAGGGAAAGCAAGCATTGTCACCAAAGAAGGGGAATGAATGCTGAGCAGGCAAAATAATATAGGCGGCCACCACCCTGCCTTAGTGCTTCTAGAAGAATAAGCATTTACTGACTGAGGTACGCTCTCCTTTTCAGGGAACCACATAAAAATGGGGGCACCTGCGTTCCTGCCAGTGGCTTTGCATGCAGATGGTGTGAACATCCCTGGAAGGCTTGAGTGTTGTTCAGCCCTCTGCCCAGCTGCTGACACTCACTTAGCTTCACACCGGTGAGCTGGTGAGTTAGTTTCTTAAGTTACTTTTTTGGGTTTCAATGAATCAAGTAAGCATTTTAAAAAGCACCCAAAGTTTGCTGTGTGTCATAAAAGGGGAGGAGGACAGGACTGGGCGGGGAGAGAGGCTGTGGGGGAGGACAGAGGGAGAGTCAGGAACCAGTAGTTCTTGGCTCAGGGCAAGAAGGGACACACTTTTTGAGGGCCAACCCTATGCCAGACACTTTGACAAATGTACAAACGTACTTTTCACACCCACCCAGGAGGGATGAGACATTAGTATCCCCATTTTATAGATGAGGAAACTGAGGCACAAGGAAGGAAAAACTCTTGTCAAAGCCACTCAGGGAAACAGTAGCCAAAAAAAGGGACTCAAGTGCAGGTCTATCTGCCTTTCTTTCTGCTCTTTTTTGCTGGCTCAGGAACTCACAGTGACCCTATCGGGTTTCAAATGGAACCCAAAATTCTATCCCTAGTTCCAGCCCTCTCCAAATAGTTCTTCCTACAGCACACAGAGCTGATCAGGGGGCTGCACCGTCTAAGCAATGTTAACAGCCCTATTTGTTCTATCGGTCTGATATAATAGCAACCTCCTTGCTCCCTTCTTCACTTCTGTTTGCCACCTACCACCTCTGCAACTACATCCCTTCTTCTGTGCCTCAGTTTCCCAGGGAAGAACTCCTATTGCTGTCACAGTCTAGATAGAAGAGAATTCACCCTCTTTATTAATCCATTCATTTATCTGTTTATTCATTCAACAAACGCTCACTAAGCTTATATTGCTATCAGGCCTGTGATGAGAGCTCAGTGAGACAGCTCCTGCCCTCAGGGGGGTTTGTCATCTAGCGGCGGTGGGGGGGTAGGGGGGGCCAGTCACAGCATGTTAGCGCGTTGTTATCGGTGCCATGAGATCTGCAGGGCACCAGAGTGGCCCCTAACTCAAGCCAGGCAGGCTGAGATGGGCTGGGAGCCAGGGAAAGCTTGCTGGAAGAGGTAACACTTGAAGATGCTTTTATTTTTTTTTTAAAGGTTTATCTATTCATTTGAGAGTGAGAGAGTGAGTGAGAGAGAAAGGGAGAGAGCAAGCCTGAGCAGGGGGAGGGGCAGAGGAAGAGAATCCCGAGCAGACCCCCACCCCCCCGTGTGGAGCCTACAGTGGGGCGCCATCCCACAACCCTGAGATCAGGACCCGAGCCGAAATCAAGAGTTGGACACCCAACCGACTGAGTCACCCAAGTGCCTCAAGGATGCGGGACAGAATGTGTGTTGAGGACATCTGTCATATTCATGGCTGTCTATCTTTTTCTGAATAATCTTTTTTTTTTGTATTTGGGGCGATTCTCCCTACTGAGTCCCGCCTTCCCAAGACAGAAGACGGAACACCCAGTCCGAGCTTCTCCTGTGCATAGAAGGCAGACACGTGACGTAGGCTCTGCCCATGCACTTGTCCAGAACTTCGATCAGGACAGAGCAACGGGAGGAGATGGCACCTTGCTGGAGCAGGTGGTCTGGGGGGCACCCCGGGCTGCAGGGCTGAGTCCCTGACACCCACGTGGCGTTGCTGCTTGTGGCACTAGCAGCTGCCACTGGATTTGGGGTGCTAGCAGTTGGTGTTTGGCCATGGTAGTGGCGGCGACAGCATGTTCTCCAGTGACCGGTTCTGCAGCGTGTCCCTAGGAATGAAGTGTATTAGTGAGTCTGTTCCTCTCACGCTCCTGATGATTCTCTGAACTACCTCCCAACCTGCAATGCACCCCATTTCTGCTTTCACATACCTGACCGGATTCCACTGTGGGCAACCAAAGCCCTGCATGAAACGCAGAGGCAGGCAAGATGCTGTGGTGGGTGATGAGGTGTGGCGGGGCCAGATCATGGAGGACTAGAGCCAGGTTAGGGGTTAGGATGTGGGCAATGGGGAGCTATAGAAGGACGTTGCAGAGGAGGGGCAGTGCCTGGGCACCACTTTGTAGAGTCCAAGGGGAACATGGATACAGACTTAGAAATCATGTGGTTGGGATCCTTATTTTCAGATCCACGGAGGGATAGTTTTTAAAGTCTGAAAGAGGGATTATAGAGAAATGGTTAAGAATATGGACTCTGTCCAGGCTCTGTGCCTCAGTTTCTTCATCTATAAAATGGGAAATAAGTGTACCTGTCTCATGTTTTGAGAATTAAATTAGTTAGGGGTGCCTGGCTGGCTCAGTCAGCAGAGTACGCAACCCTTGATCTCAGGGTTGTGAGTTTGAGCCCTCACAATGGGGGAAGAGATTACTTAAAAATAAAATCTTTTTTTAAATTTAGATTTTATTGGGGCACCTGGGTGGCTCAGATGGTTAAGTGCCTGCCTTCGGCTCAGGTCATGATCCCAGGGTCCTGGGATTGAGTCCCGCATTGGGCTCCCTGCTGGGCGGGGAGCCTGCTTCTCCTTCTTCCTCTGCCTCTGCCTCTCTTTCTCTCTCTCTGACTCTCATGAATAAAAAATAAAATAAAATAAAACATTTAAAAAATTAATTTAGATTTTATTTATTTATTTTAGAGAGAGAGAGCACAGCCAGAGCAGGGGGAGGGGGGAGGAGCAGAGGGAGAGGGAGAAAGAATCCGAAGCAGACTCCGTACTGGGCAGGGCTCCATCCTGTGACCACGAGATCATGACCTGAGCCGAAACCAAGAGTTGGACACTTAACCAACTGAGCCACCCAGGAGCCCCAAAAATAAAATCTTTTTTTAAAAAAAATTAAATTAGCTAATATTATGAAATGCTTAGAACAGTGCCTGGCATTTAGTAAACACTTTGTAAATGTTAGCTATCATTATTGGGAGCAATACTGAAAAGGCTGGGACTTAGTATGGGACTTAGAGTGACAGGTTTCTGGTCCTTGTTTTGCCACAGCTGTGATGCGTGACCTTGAACAAGATGCTTCCTCCCACTAGGCCTCAGTCTCTGACGTATGAAATGTGAAGACCAGATCTCCGATGCTCTTTTCTCTGACCTCCCAGCCCTGCTCCTGCTTCTGTTCCCCAGGGGTACTTGGAGCTAACTCCAGCTGGGTCCTTTCATCATTTCACCTCTTGTTTGATGCAGTTGACTACTCTCTCCTTGGAATGTGATCTTCCGTGGTCCTTGATAGCCCAGGGTCCTGGATTTCCTTCATCCTTTCTGGCTGCTCTTTTCTACATCTTCTTCCCGGCTTTTCATCTTCTACCTCTTCACTGGGGGCTTCCCTAGGGCTCGCCCTGGGGCTCTCCGTTCTTCAGTCTGCACTCTGTCCCTAGGCCAGGTCCTCTGTTCTCAAGGCTTCTATCACCTCCTCGAAGGTTCTGGTCCTGCATTGCTGCCTGCCTCCTGGACAGCTCCACTGGATGTATGTAATACATCAAAGAGAATTTATCATTCACTATCCGGCCAGACTTACAGTCCCCTTCCTAGAAGATGACACCACTATCACCCACTTAGATGCCCAGACCAGAAGCCCTTGTTCTCTATGGGCCTCAAATCTCATTTGTTACTAAATCCTCTCAGAGTATCTTGTTTACTTAGCCTCTACCCTAGTCCAGGCCCTCCTCCTCTCACCAGGACTTTCGCACCAGCCTTCTCACTGAGTTCACTGCTCCAGGCTTGCTTTCTCTGATCCATGCTATGCAGTGGTATATGGGTATGATCAAGCAGGGCTTATTCTAGAAATTCAAGTTTAGTTTAATATCCTAAAATAGATCAATATAATTTATTATATTCACAAAACAAGATAAATACGATCATTTCAATAAATAGAAAAAAAAGACATTTAATAACATTCAACACCAGTTACAATAAAACTCAGCAAACTAGCAATAGAAGGGAACTTCTTTAATCTGAGAAAAGATCTCCACAAAATCCTATAGCTAAGATTATATTTAATGGGAAGTATCATTTTCTTCCTCATGTCAGGAACAAAGCAAGAACGTTTTATCACACCATTTTTTTTCAACCATTATACTAGTGGTCCTAACAAGGATGATAAGGTAAGAAAAAAGTAATAGAATGGGGAGCTTGGCTAGCTTGGTTGGTGGAGCATACGATTCTTGATCTCAGGGTTGTGAGTTTGAGCCACACATCGAGTATAGAGGTTACTTAAAAATAAAATCTTTGGGATGCCTGGGTGGTTCAGTCAGTTGAGCATCTGCCTTCAGTTTAGGTCATGATCCCGGGATCCTGGGATCGAGTCCCACGTCGGACTCCTTGCTTGGCAGGGAGCCTGCTTCTCCCTCTGCCTGCCGCTCCCCCTGCTTGTGCTCTCGCTGTCTCTGACAAATAAATAAATAAAATCTTAAAAAAAAATCTTAAGGGGTACCTGGGTTGTTCAGTGGGTTGAGCATCTGACTTGTGGTTTCAGCTCAGGTTCAGAGTCCTGAGATCAAGCCCCACATTGGGCTCTGCACTCAGCAAGGAGTCTGCTTCAGATTCTCTCCCTCTGTCCCTCCCCCAACTGGCTTCTCTCTCTCTGTGTGTGTGTAAAATAAATAAATAAATCTTTAAAAAAATAAAATAAAATCTTTTAAAAAATATTTCTAAATAAAGTATTAGAATGAATTCAACAAAGTTCCTAGATATAGGACAATATACAAAAATAATTATATATTTTTTAAAGATTTTATTTATTTATTTGAGAGAGAGAGAGAGAGAGAGCACAAGTGGGGAAGGGGAGGAAGGAAGGGGAAGAGGGAGAAACTGACTCTCTGCTGAGCAGGGAACCCGATGCAGGGCTTGATCCTGGGACTCCAAGATCATGATCTGAGCCGAAGTCAGACGCTCAACCGACTGAGCCACCCAGGCACCCCCAAAATAATTATATTTTTATATATTAGCAGCAAACAATTAGAAAATGAAATCTGAGAAGTGCCTGGGTGGCTCCATTGGTTAAGTGTCCAACTTTTGATATCAGCTCAGGTCTTGATCTCAGGGTCATGAGTTTAAGCCCCACATTGGGCTCCATGCTGGGCATGGAGCCTATATTTAAAAAAAAAAAAGAAATTTGAAAATAATACTAATTACAATGGCATCAAAAAACATCAGGAATAAATGTATTATGCATAAGACCCTTACTCTGTAAACTTTAAATATTGCTGCAAGAAGTAAAAAAAAGACCTAAATAAAAGGAAAGAGAAAGGATATACCATGTTCATGGATTGGAAGATTCAATGTTGTAAAGATATGAATTCTTCTCAAATTGGCCTTATAGACTCAATGCAATTTCAATAAAAATTCCAATAGATTTTTTAAGTTACACCCTGATTTTAAAATTTATATGAAAATGCAGAGAAACTAAACTGATAGTGCATTGTTGGAGAAGAACAAAGCCTGAGAAGTTATACTACTATATATAAAAGCTTACTATAAAATTTTAACAATTAAGACAACATAGTATTGTCATAGAGTAGACAGGTAGACCAATGATGCAGAATAGAGAACCCAGAAATAGACTCACACATATATTATTACTTGATATATGCAAAAAAGGCCACTACAATTCATTGGAAGGAAAAGGGTATTTTTTTAAAATGGTGCTGGAAATTTGAGGGGGAGAAATCTTGACTCCTACCTTATGCCATACACAACTTTTTTTTTTAAGTAGGCTCCATGCCCAATGTGGGGCTTGAACTCACAATCCCAAAATCAAGAGTCTCATGTTCTACCAACTAAGCCAGCCATGTGCCCCACTATACACAATTTTTTTAAAGATTATTTATTTATTTATTTGACAGAGAGAGAGACAGCGAGAGAGGGAACACAAGTAGGGGGAGTGGGAGGGGGAGAAGCAGGCCTCCCGCAGAGCAGGGAGCCCGATGCAGGACTCGATCCCAGGACCCTGAGATCATGACCTGAGCCAAAGGCAGACACTTAAACCAACTGAGCCACCCAGGCGCCCCCCACTATACACAATTCTTAATTCAACATGGATCAGAGTCCTAAGTATGAAAGATAAAACAATAAAGCTTCTAGAAGAATACATAGGAGAATCTCTTATGACCTTGAGGTAAGTAAAGATTTTTTTATCATATCATATGCTCACCAAAAAGTCAACCATAAAGGAAAAAGTTGAAAAGATAAAACACAAAGGTAATGTCATTAAAATTAAGAGCTTTAAAAAAAATTAAGAGGGGCGTCTGGATGGTTCAGTTGGTTAAGCGTCTGCCTTTGGCTCAGGTCATGATCTCTGGGTCCTGGGATGGAGCCCCGCATTGGGCTCTCTGCTCAGAGGGGAGCCTGCCTCTCCCTCTCCCTCTGCCGCACCCCTTGTTTGTGCTCTCTCTCTCACTGTCAAATAAATAAATAAATAAAAATCTTTAAAAAAAAATTAAGAACGTCTGTTCACCAAAAGATACCACTGAGAGGGGCGCCTGGGTGGCTCAGTTGGTTAAACGACTGTCTTCGGCTCAGGTCATGATCCCGGAGCCCCTGGATCAAGTCCCGCATCGGGCTCCCTGCTCGGCAGGGAGTCTGCTTCTCCCTCTGACCCTCCCCCCTCTCATGTGCTCTCTCTCATTCTCTCTCTCTCAAATAAATAAATAAAATCTTTTAAAAAAAAGATACCACTGAGAGGGGCACCTAGTTGGCTCAGTTGGCAGAGTGTGAGAATCTTGATCTCAGGGTCATAAGTTCAAGTCCCATGTGGGGGGTAGGGGTTACTAAAAAAATAAATAAATAAAAACTTAAAAAAAGATACCACTATGAAAGTGAAAAGGTATGCCACAGACTGGGAGAAGATATTTGCAATACATATGTCCAAAAAGGGACTTATACTTAGAATATTTAAAGAATTCATGCATCAGGAAAACAAACCAGGCAACCCATTTTTTAAAAAATTAAGGAAGGGGTGCCTGGGTGGCTCAGTCGTTTAAGCGTCTGCCTTCGGCTTGGGTCATGATCTCAGGGTCCTGGGATCAAGTTCTGCATCGGGCTCCTTGCTCAGCGGGAGTCTGCTTCTCCCTCTCCTTGCTGCTCCCCCTGCTTGTACTCTCTCTCACTATCTCTCTCTCTCTGTGTCAAATAAATAAAATCTTAAAAAAAAATAAAGGAACAGGGGTGCTTGGGTGGCTCAGTCAGTTAAGCATCCGACTCTGATTTCAACTCAGGTCTTGATCTCAGGATTGTGAGTTCAAGCCCTGTGTTGGGCTCCACGCTGGGTGTGGAACCTACTTAAAACAAAAACAAAAACAAAACTAAATAAGAGACTTAAACAGACACTTCACAAATTACCAATAAGCATATGAAAGGTGCTCCACATCATTAGTTATTTGTGAAATGCAAATTTATTTTTTTTTAAGATTTTTAAACATTTATTTTCTTGGGGCAACCTGAGTGGCTCAGTCGGTTAAGCATCTGTGGCTCAGGTCATGATCCCATGTCTGGCTCCCTGCTCAGCAGGGAGTCTGCTTCCCCCTCTTCCTCTATCCTTGCCCCTGCTCGTGGTCACTCTCTATCTCAAATAAATAAATAAAATCTTTAAAAACAATTTATTTTCTTTAGTAATCTCTACACTCAGTGTGGGGCTTGAACTCAGACGCTGAGACACTGACTGAGCCAGCCAGGCGCCTCAGTGAAATGCAAATTTAAACTCCAATGAGATGCTATTATACACACTTACCAGAGTGGCTAAAATGAAATGGACCAATATTTTCTTCTTCTTTTTTTTTTTCTAGAGAGAGAGAGAGTGAGAGAGAGAGCACAAGAGGGGGTAGGGTCAGAGGGAGAAGCAGACTCCCCGATGAGCATGGAGCCCGATGCGGAACTCGATCCCGGGACTCCAGGATCATGACCTGAGCTGAAGGCAGCTGCCCAACCAACTGAGCCACCCAGGCGCCCCTGGACCAACATTTTCAATTGTTTCCAAGGATGTGGAGCAACCAGAACTCCCATACATTGATAGTAGGAAAATAAATTGATACAGTACTTTTGAAAACTGGCAGTATTTGCTGAGGTTAAACATATATGTCTCAGGAATTCCACTACTGGATGCATACCCAACAGAAATGAGGGTGCATATGTTTACCAAAAACAAGGTACAAGAATATTCATAGCAGCATTATTTATAATAGCCTAAAATTGGAGGCAACCCAAATGTCAATTAACAGTAGAATGGATAAATAAAAAATATGTGTATTCACACACACACACACACACACAGTAGATTATATACAGCCAAGAACAGACAATTGCCACGTGCTGCAACACAGATGAACCTTTTGAGCAAAATGCAGGGCAAAAGAAGCCAGGCACAAACAAGTACATGCTATAGGATTCTATTTGTATGGAGCTCAAAAACGAGCAAAATAAATATATGGTAGTAAAAATCAAAATAGCAGTTACTCCTTGGGGTATGGCTGGGTGGGGGCATGAAAGAGCCTTCTGGGCTCCAGAAATGTTCTGAGTCTTGATCTGAGTGGTGGTTATAATTCATCAAGCAGTACATTTAAGATTTGGGCAATCTACTGTTTGTAAGCTGTACCTCAATTTTTAAAAGCCTTAAGAAGTTTAAACTGTCAATGTCCATCAGTGTGTCCCGTTGCTTACAGAAGAAAATCCAGATTCTTTTTCAGAGCGCTGATCCCCCCGGTCATTAGCTCGTTGCGTGGCTGCCACCATCCCCCTACTGGACCATAAGCTCTGCAAGGTTAGGACCATGACTGCACAAGACTGGGATTGCACTTTCTGTGGCTGTAACCCCAAGTCCTAGCACAGTCCCTGGCAGACAGCAGAAGCTCAATCAATATATATTTTAAGTAAATTAATGGATGAGTAGTGGCTTTATCTTGTTCCAATAGTAACACCTCTAAGCTCCTTCTCCAGCCTCCCCCCTAGAGGTTTCTGGAACCTTCCCAGCTCTCTCCAGCCCTGCAGAGTGGCTCACTCTTGCCCAACAGGTGGCATTCCTGCACACCTCCAGCCTTTCCGGAATGTCCTTTCCCCTTTCTTGTCCCACAAACTGCTGCTCCAGACCCTTCTAAGCCCTTCCACAACTCCCTCCTTCATGCTCTTAAGACTTGAATACAGCACACAAATCACTATGTCTTTATTTCTACGGCTCCACAACTCTCTGACTTTGAGACCTTAGACAAGTCACCTAACTCTCTGGGTTGGTGATTCAGTTTGCACACTCCCACTAAGACTTACTCTTTCCCCTTGGTGTGCCCAGAAGCCTGACCTCTGTGGACGATATCACTGAAAAACCTTGCCTTCTCATTCCCTGTGGGTTCAATCAATGGGTAGTCCCAGCAGGAGTGAGAGGAAAGGGTATTCATTCCTCTCTTCCTGTCGCCATTTTCCACAGCCATGGCTCCCATCAGGTGCCCCCACTTTCACCAGCTTCACTAGGTGCTTCTCTTCCCTTCAGACCCATAGGTGGTAATGGCTCCCCACTGTTGCTAACATTGGGGCACCCCACCACCCCTTGCAGGTTTCCCTCACCTTTTCCACACTTCTGTAAATAGTCCCTTTATTCAACTCTGCAAGAAACCCTCCAGTTACCATCTGTTTCCTACTGGGACCCAGTGTCACATTCTCCCTAGCCCTCAATTTGTTCATTTGTAAACAGGGAGGCAACTGTGATGACTGAATGAGGTCGTGTGTATGCGGTGCTTAGTAAAATGTTAGCCTTTGCGTAAGTGCTCAAAGAATATAAACTACATTTATACTGATGATTTTGCTCCAGTGCTTGGCTGTGAGTATCCTGCTTCATTTGATGGAGGCCCAATAAATATTGTCGAATGAATGAATGAATGAATGAATGGGTGAGCAGTGACACAGAGCAAGACAAGCGTCACTATGTTCCTTATAGACTTTGTGTTTAGCTGAAGAACTTTCTTGAGGTATAGTGAGTTCCCCATGCTTGGAGGTGTACAAGCTCTGGAGGTAGAGATAATCAACTGATGGTGATATTGAAACAAAGCGCAGCAAAGCAGTGGCATGGAGCAGGGGGAGTTGGTTAGACTTTTTGAGACCTTTCTAGCTCCAAGAGTCTGCAGTTCTCTGACCCTAGGAGTCACAGGAAAAGAAAATAGAAAATCCCTTGGCTCAGGTTTTGAAGAAAGAACAAGGGCGGATCTACACATAGATTCACAATATTTTGGTTCAGCTTTTAAAAACCACCCAGTTTGCCCGCCTCATTTACAGAGAAGCAAATGAAGCCCAGAGAGGGGAAGACACTGGTCCAAAGTCACACGGACAGGCTGGAGCCCAGCTGCCCTAACTCCCAGCCTGGTTCTGCCTCTACATGCGTCAGGCCTCGGAAGAAAATGTATTCCAAAACAAAAATTTCTTTTAAAGGAGAAAATGGGGCATCTCGTGGCTCAGTTGGTTAAGCATCCAACTCTTGATCTGGGCTCCGGTCATGATCTCAGGGTTGTGAGACTGAGCCCCCTGTTGGGCTCTGTGCTCAGCGGGGAGTCTGCTTGAGATTCTCTCCCTCTCCCTCTCCCTCTGCCCCTCCCTCCTCTGCCCACTCTCTCAAATAAATAAATCTTTTTTTTTTTTTAAAGATTTTATTTATTTATTTGAGAGAGAGAATGAGACAGAGAGAGCATGAGAGGGTCAGAGGGAGAAGCAGACTCCCTGCCGAGCAGGGAGCCCGATGTGGGACTCGATCCTGGGACTCCAGGATCATGACCTGAGCCGAAGGCAGTCGCTTAACCAACTGAGCCACCCAGGCACCCCTAAATAAATCTTTTTAAAAAATAAATAAGAAATAGGGTGCCTGGGTGGCTCAGTCGTTAAGGGTCTGCCTTCGGCTCAGGTCATGATCCCAGGGTCCTGGGATCGAGTCCCACATTGGGCTCCCTCCTCGGGGGGAAGCCTGCTTCTCCCTCTCCCACTCCCGCTGCTTGTGTTCCTGCTCTCACTATCTCTGTCTCTGTCAAATGAATAAATAAAATCTTAAAATAAATAAATAAATAAATAAGAAATAAGAAAAGAAGAAAATGTTTTCCTCTTACAAATTCTACAAAATGACTCCTCTCCATACCTTTGCAGAATCAGATGCACATCATTGCAATGAGTCAGTGAGTAGGGAGGGGGCATCATCTGAGATCATCACCAGACAAGATACGGGGTGGGGGTGGAGACAGGAGCATGTCCTCGCCTTTTGGGGACTACTGGGGCAGAGAGAACAGATGTGGTTAGTGTGGCCCAGAGCAGAGCAGGGGCCCCCAGGAATAGCTACAAGGGGGGGAGCTCTCAGAAATTTCCAGCAGAGTGATCATGGCAGGAGTGAGCTCCTCAGTCCCTATGGGGCACGGCAGGGGCCGCATGGTCCCTAGCCACCAGTTCTGGAAGGGGGCTTCATGCCCAGGTTGGGGAGAGGAACTAGAAGTCTCTGAGGTTCCTTCCCCAAGCCAAAAGACTTCAGTATCTTAAGGTTGGAAAAAGTCAAATTCACCTGGCTTAATATCCCCCACAGGATGCTGGAAGCAACTCTACAACATCCCTGTTGACAGCCAAGATTTATCTGGAACCCTCTCACCTGGACCCCTCCCATGGCCTCCCACTGCTCTCCCCATCCCCTCCCCTGCTCCACCCAGAAGCCAGGGTAGTGTTAATGGGTAATTATCAGATCACGCTCCCTTTAAGGCCCTCTGGGGTGGCCCTTTACAAGGAGAATAAAGTCCCTTGGTTCAGAGACCCTTCTGGGCTGGCCTTTGCCTGCTCTCTGACCACTGTCCTATGACTCTCCTTCACTCAGCACACTCCACGATGCTGGCCTTCTTTCTGTGCCTTAGACAGGCTAAGCTCATTTCTGCCTCAGGGATTTTCACTTGTTGTTGCTCTATCTGGAATGTTCTTCCTCCAAATCATAGCACACCTCCTCAATGCTGAGGGGTGCCACCTAGGCTCCTCTTGGGGCGGAGGTGCTCATTCCCCTGTCTGCTCTCAGTTGAGACTCTGTTGGAATTCGTCCTCTGAAGATATAGCCGTCTTGCCCAAAGTCTCGCCCCTTCCTCTGAGCAGCTAGCTATCCAGTGGCCGGTCAGTGTGAGAGTACAAAGGCTGGGCCCGTTGCCTGGAACTGGGACAACTTGGAGAGGCTCTCCTTGCTCCTTGATCCATGAAGGTCAGCTGAGGCCTTTGTTCTGACTTGAGTGTACCGGACTCCCTCCTTTACTCTGCTCTGCTTCTCTCACTCACTCACCCCTTCCTGCATGCAGCTCTCCATCTTAGCGTCTGCTTCTGGGAGTCGGACTGAGGCAGCCTGGTGGGTGTCTCTTCTTCATTTGAGTCTCTGCTCAGACGTTATCTTCCTTGGCCTCCTCCTGGCTCACCGAGTGCCACGTTGCCTGATCTCTCGTCCCTGTACCCTATTTTATATGTGTCACCTTTTGAAACTACCTCTTATTTTTGTTTGATTCATTCACCTGCTGTCTCTCTCCCAGACGAGAGCATCAGTTCACAAGAGCTGCTGTCTTGTCTTCTCTGTGCCCCAGGGCCAATGCCAGCGCCTGGTGCAAAGCTGATGCTCAGCAAATATCTGTGGACCCCACCAATATGGGTGGAGGAGTGAGCAGGTGAAGGGGTGAAGCGCAGCAGGAGTGATGCCTGCTTTTCCTGCTCTCCCCAGCCCCGCCCCTCCCCCAGAGCCCCTGAGCCAGGCTGTGGGGCCCCTCCCCCATGTGACCCTGGCTGAGCTGGGGCCTCCTGGGAGGATGGAGCCTGCAGCCGCCTTGGCTGCCTGCCCTGTATTGATCAAAGCTGGGAGGCCTGCTGGCTGAGGTCTGTCCCAGCCCATGGGGGCGGGGGAGTGGGAGGGGGATTCTGGCTGAGATTCATGCAGGGCTTGCCTGGGGCAGCGTGGTGCTGGCTAAAGATCCATCTGCTTTGGGAGCTGACAGCACCCCTTCCCCACACCTCTCAGGGGAGGCCAGACTAGCTAGCTCCGGGAGGATGGCTGGGCAGCAGGGTGTGGGGACAGAGGCTGGGCTGTGGCTTGGACACTGAATGCTCCTGGCCTCTTGCTAAGCCCTGCGTTTGATGCACATCGCAGTTTATGGAGATCCTCGCAGGCTCCCTCTCTTGGGGCCGTGGAGTGGACAAGTGCCTCTGTACAGGCCTGCCTAGCACCCCTCTGTGCGCAGCACTGTGCAGGACCCAGGGACGAGGTTCTCAGTGAGCTTGTGGTCTGGTGGGAAACACTGGTCACAGCTCACTGTGATCCAGGGCACAGCAAAGGAAATGGTGGGGGAGGGAGCTGGGGATCCTCAGGATGCTCTCTCCCTTCAGAGTCCTGACTCAAGAATGAATAATCAGGGTAATTCCTATTTCGCCAAAAAAGGTTCTTGGTCCAGAAAGGAGAAGCAACTGGCCTAAGGTCACAGGGCTATTAGCAGTTAAGCTGGGGCTGGAGCCCAGTCTCCCATCCGGCATGTGGACTCAGAGAGGAGGATGTTCAGGCATCCCCAGCACTCTGCATGCAGGTCCTGAGCACTTCCTCTGGGCCCGGCCAGGTGATGGGTGCTAGAGATGATATGGGGATAGTGGGACCCACCCTGAGCTCAGGAGCTCACAGCCCAGGAGAGAACGTGCATGCACTCGTGTGTAGACACACACACACACAGCAGTAATCCACACTGGTCCGGTGATGGAGGTACACAGAGCTGGGAAACTGCAAGGCAGAGGAAGTGACTGTGTTGGAGACATGCTGGGAAGACCTTCGGGAGGAAGTACTCCCTGAACGGTGTCTTAGATGGCTGATTTTGGAAAAGCAGGGACATGGGAAAGAGGCAGAGTAGATCAAGCCTGGGCACAGCATGAAGAAGGTGCTCAGGCTGCTGTCTTCTGTTGCCTGAGCAAAGGCCACAGCCCTCTTCCAGGCCTCCAGACTCTGGCCTCCCTGCCCTTCTGCCCACAACCCACCCCACTGCCCGAGCAAGGGCTCTGAAACATGACCAGGATCATGTTACTCTCCTGCTCAAAGCCATCAGTGGGTTCCCACTGCCCTCTGGATAATGCCCTGTCATCACAGAGCTTGAGTGCTAGAGGTCAGGCATTCTGTGTCCACCCACTCCCATTGTACAGAGAAGAAAACTGAGGCCCAAAGAAGATCACACAGTGAGACAGGGGCCACTCTGGAACTAAAATAGTGGCCTTCCAAGCCCTGGACAGGGCTCTATTTCCCGACACTCCATCTTCTGCCCTCTCCTGAATGCCCAGTGGGTATTTAAGGAGCATCCCAAATCTCAGAATAGCAAAGCTGGGAGGGACCCTCATTTTACAGATGGGCACACCAAGGCCAGGACGGCAGGCCAGCTTTGCAGTTCTTAAAATACTTGCACCAAGGTTCTTATTTAACTCTCACAACTCTGGGAGGTAGATGGGATAAAAGTTATCATACCCATTTGATAGATGAGGAAACTGAGGCCCAAAGACCAGAGTGATGGGTCAGGGTCACCTCGTGGCTTCGTTCGTTCACCCTGCCTACATACACTGCGCATGCGCTCTGTGGCAGGCCCCATGCGGGGTGTAAGCTGGGACGAGACCATCCTGTGCACAGGGTGCTCCCAGGCTCCTTGGCAATTCTGACAAGCCCGAGCTCCAGTGAACCCCAGCACAGGATCCCCAGGGGCTGGGAAGCCCATGGCGAGACTTTGGGGGGTGATATTTCAGGGGAGTTCAGTGTGGGAGCTGGGGAGGGAAGGAGTTCCAGGCAGGGTCTGGGCCAGTCTCATGCTTCCTGCCTGGCCTTCTTACCGGAGCTCCTTCCTGGAGGATTTAAGACTATGTTGAGCAGTTGTTTTAAATTTCCGGGCAGGGGGCTGCAAGGGAGGAGGGGTGTGCAGGCCGTCTGGGGTGTGGGTTGCTATTTACCAGGGC
The DNA here is from genome assembly GCF_964656455.1 of Halichoerus grypus. Classification (NCBI taxonomy): domain Eukaryota; kingdom Metazoa; phylum Chordata; class Mammalia; order Carnivora; family Phocidae; genus Halichoerus; species Halichoerus grypus. The sequence goes on along the minus strand of NC_135716.1, from coordinate 144,687,092 downwards.
CCTTTGTGGGATGCAACTCTCCAGGCTGGAGGCTCCCACAATTGCTTCCAGCTGGGCTGTCAGCCAGCCGGGGGAGTTGGGGGTAGGCTGGGAATAGGGGGGCGGGCCAGAGAGGAGGTCAGGGGCATGAGGGGTCCCTTCCAGCCTCCAGGATCGCCTCTGCCTCCTTGGGTGGCCACTCTTGCTGGGGTACCAGGCCTGGCTGAGCATCCTTGAACACAAATGTGTCTATAAACTGGGAATCCATCCGGCCTGGACATTTCTGAGCTTTATGGCCTTTATGCACTTAATCTTTCATTTCCTCTCCCCTGCTTCATCTCCCCGCTCACTTCCCCTCTTTCCCGAGAGCAATTGCTCCGCTCCCCCGCCCCCATGGCGTGTGGAGGCTCCCTGGCCCCTTTGTCAGAAGCTACCTGTGTGCACAGCTGTCCCGGCTCCCTTGGTCTCTGTCTGGGCCCACCATTCATTCCCTTTCCGACGACAGTAGTGGACAAACAGGCCTGGCAGAAACCCCTGTTTCCTCAGCACCCACAGGACAAACTCTTTAGCCAGATAGCCCACACCCTCCAGCCTCCTCTCTCCGCTCCCCTCAGGGATAGCCCACACTCCAGCCCCAGCCTAAGGAACCACAAGCACCCGGGTTGCTGCTTTCTCCCTTGCTCACGTGGGGCCCCCGCCCAGAATATCCGCTGTCCATCTTTCCCCCTTGGCTCAGGCATCACTCCCAGGGCGGGTCGGGGCCTGTCCTCCGTGAGCCTGCAGCCTTATTTTCTGTAAAGGGAGAACACTGTTTGGTCTTGTTTGTCTTACAAGCTTATTGATAGACCAAGGGGAGTAAAGAGCTTTGGAGGTTGTCCAGGACTGTATCGGTTCGAGGGTAGGGAGGCTAGATTCATTTTGGGGGATCCTACTTTCATGGAAACATATTTTACCTAAAGAGTCATTGTGTGCTCCTTCTTGATGGAATCCTAGAACCAGATTCTGGGAGCATGGCTTGTCTGGGGTATCCCAGCGCCTGGCCAGGGTCTGGCTCAGGAAATCTCTCATAGGAGAGATCCTCCCATTCTTTCCCTTCATCTTATACCGTTATACCCGGGAGACCAAGGCCCAGAGAGGGAAAGGAACTCACCCAAGGTCATACAGGAAATCAGGGTAGAGTTGGGACCAGTTCCTTGAGAATTTACTAAAAAACTAGTAAGTGAAAAGAACCCCTAGCTGGGAGCCAGGAGAAGAGTAGGTTTGAGCCCTAACTTAGCCCCTACCCCAATCTCAAACAAGTCCTCTGAGTGCAGTCCTCCTCCCGTGCCTCGCCGGCACCCTTCCCTTTCCCCTCCCCCACCAGGTTTCCTTCCTGCCAGTTCTGATGGTGGGGGTTGGGACTCTCCTTTGAGGCCCCTCCCGCCCTCCCTCTCCTCCAGTGCAAGGCTCTTAGAGAGCTGGGCCAGGCCTTGGGGGAAGGTGGCTGGTCCCAGCTGCAGGGCCTGGTGGATCCCACACTCAGAGAATGAGTCTGCTCAGGACAAAGAATGTGAAATGTCCCTTTTGTTCTGGGGATATTCTGGTGGAAACAGAGCCCTGGGCAGAGCATAGGGAAGAATGGAGCAGGATGGGTATGTATGGGCCAGGATGGTAGGATGGGGTGAGGGTGTGCTCTCTGGGGGTCCAAGAGGGTGAAAGGTCACATGTATCTCTAGTGCTTTGGCCTTGTTGGGGGGGATGTGGGGGGGCACCTCCCTGGTCCCCTAGCAAGGTGGTGGGAACCTTGTAGGCCTGGGTCCCTAGGTCCTACACAGTCACTAGGCTTTCTCAGTGCGTTTCTCCCCACCACATGTGCACCAGTGGTGGAGGTGTCCGATCTTCAGTGAAACCCCAAGGGGATGGCCTGGTCACCCCCATTTCACAGGGGTGGGGAGTGACTGGTCTCTAGCTACTCAACTAGGGAAAAGCGGAACCAGAATTTGAAATCAAGTCCAGCTCTAAGCCAGGGCACTTACCACTTTTCCCTTGAGGGCAGAGGTCACTCTGGCCAGATTTTAACTGGACAAAGGGCTCTTCAGAAAGGTGAAGCGACTTGCCTCAGGCCACCCAACCTGTTTGAGAGAGGGACTGCCCAGGCCAGCCCTCCCACCTGCTCTAACTGGCTTCAGCCCTGAATGACCTTCTCTAGGATCGAGGGCCTCGGGACACGGGAGATGCTCTTCTTCCTCCAGGGTCAGTTTAAGCTCCCAGATTTCACCTTGGAGCCCTAGAGTGAGGAGGAGGAGCATGGAAGCTGGCTCCTTATCAGTCATGTGGTGCCTGTCAGAACAGCTCTGCTCTTGGAGACTGAGCTTGCTCCCCTCTAAAAAGGTTCTGCCTTGTGGGGTGACTGAGGGGGACCTCTAGCAGACAAGGGAGGCAAAGGTGAGCAGCACTGACCAGGTCTCCGTGCAGATGAATTCCCCTCTTCCCTCCTCCTTTCCTCCTCCCTGCCTCCCTCCCCTTGGCTCTTTGGCCTTGAGGTCAGATCAGGCCTGATTAATGGGCCTGGGAAGCTAGTTCAGCAGGGGGCCGGGAGAGACAGGCAGGGGGCATGAGAAGGTAGGAGGCAGGAAAGGGGACAGGAAAGAGCCTAAGGAGGAGACAGAAGTGGAGTGAGAGAGCCTGGTCTTCAGATTTCTGTTCAGAGGCAGGAATTCATTTCTGGGGGCTCATAGCACTTGAGTTACCCACTGTCACCTCACCCTCTAGAACCCTGGACTACCTGTCCTAGAAGGGACCATCCCCTGCTCCCTACCCCAGATTGTTCAGATGAGACCACAACAGGGCCTGGCACCTGGAGAACTTGCTGGGATTTCCCCATCTCATGGGCCCACTGGTTGAAAGGGGGCTGGAACTGAACCGGGGCGGTGGAAGAGCTTGTCTGGAGGCCAATGAGCACTGGGTTCCCCGTGAAGCTGCGTGTTTACTTGGGGCAGCCCTAGGGGTCTGGAGGAGATTCTGGGAGCTCTCAGGCTGGACAAAGTCCTCCATGGTGGGGTCTCCCAGGTCTGCTCCACCTACACCCACATGCTCCCCACCTTGCACTCAGGCTGAACCCTTAACCCCCTCAACGGAGGGGGGGGCCTGACTTTAGGTTGTCTCTCTCTGTCGGGTTGGATGGATTCCTCGCAGAAGATGCTCAGGCCCTTTAAAAAGAAAGAAATAAATAAATCGAAGACCAGATTTAAAGTCTTGCCTGAATGATCCCAGCCCGGCTTCTTCCTCCATCCTCCCCCTGGAGCTCTCGCAGCCCCCACTGCCTGAGCCCCCCCAGGGCCGTGCAGCCTTCCAGTGGAGTGGGAAGAGCAGGCAGGAATCTTGTGTTTTTGAGGGCCTCCTACGTGCTGTGCTGTGCGCCTTACCTATTGGACTTCAACCTCCTAACAGCCTTGCCAACCTGCTCAGGTCCTTAGGGCAGGCCGTGTCATCCCCACTTGTCCAGAACCTGGCAGAAGAGAAAGGTTGGGCTGAGAGAGGGTGGGGAACCCGTCCCAGGCTGCATAGAGGCAGAGCTCAGGAATGTCCTCAGTCTTCCAAGTGGCGCTCAGAGTTCTCACCTGTGCCACCCTGCCCAGGATCTCCAGGTTCAGGCCAAAATGAGCAGACATCAGAGACGGAAGGGGACTCAGAGACCATTTCGTATGGCCCTTTCTCGTACGGATGGAGACTGTGACCCAGGGGAGGCAATGGGCTCGCTCAGGGTTCCACAGCAAGTCATTCCAGGTGCCATGCAAGGCGCTAGGGGGTGGGGGACAGAGCGAACAAAAAAGACAAGCTGCTGGTCTCATGGAGCTCTTACTGATGGAGCCCAGCAGTGCACTTGGGGTTCCCATACGGGAAGTATGGTGGCTTCTCATGGCACAGAGCAGCTCCTCACCCACAAGGCTTCCTGGAGGAGGTGATTTCTGAGAATTGAGTGGTCGCTGGTGACAGGCAGAGAAGGAGTGTTCCAAGCACGGGACTGTTCTCCATTCTCCACCCCTCACAGAACCACTGGAGAGATTTAAGAGATGAAGTACACTCTGGCTTAGAGTTACCAAGTAAAATACAAGATGCCCAGTAAATTTAAGTTTCAGATAAACACCAAAAAATGTTTAGCATAAGTATGTCCCATGCAACATTTAGGATATACTTATACTAAAAAATTATTCACTGTTGGGGCGCCTGGTTGACTCAGTCAGGTAAGCATCTGCCTTCGGCTCAGGTCATGATCCCTGGGTCCTGGGATTGAGCCCCACGTCTGGGCTTTCTGCTCAGCGGGCAGTCTGCTTCTCCCTCTCCCTCTGCTGCCCCCACCCCTGCTTGTGCTCTCTCTCTCTCTCAAATAAATAAATAAAATCTTTTTAAAAAATTATTCATTGTTTATCTGAAATTCAAATTTAACTGAGAGTCCTGTATTTTTATTTGCCACATCTGGCAACTTACCCTGGCTGCCACGATGGAGTCAGAGGGTATGAGGCTGGAGGCCAGGTGCAGCAGGGAGAGAAGGTGGAGACACAGGAAACTGAGTCTGGATGTATGTAAGAGAGAGAAGGAAGAGGCAAGGCTAACACCCTGCCATCTGAGCAATCAAGTTGGGGCATGGAGGTGGCACCCGCAGGGAGGATGGTGGGAGACAGGGAGCATGGTGAGTTTAGTTCCAGACTGTTATGGCTGAGATTCCCCAGGGCCCTCCTAATGGAAACATCCAGGTGACGGTTGGGGCCAGGGTTAGAAGCATTGTGGCTAAGGTGCCATTGGCAGAGTTGGGGAAGGGAGATTCCAGGCAAGGGAAGGGCAGGGGCTAACACGTAGCAACACGTAGCAGCGGCTCCCCTCGCGCACCCCCATCACATGGCTCAGTTGTAACTCCTGACTCAGGGAGGGGCTCGGGGGGGCGGGCACCCTGCTGCAGCTGGTTCCGGTCCCTGGCAGTACCACCCCAGGTCTACCTCTGCTAGGCTCCGAGGACTGGAATTTGACTTTATCTTCCCAAAGGTCACCTTGCCCACAGCCCTACCCTGGGGGTGGACATTCCTCACATTCCGTGGCCCTCACAGGAGGTGGCAGGTCCAGGTTTCCAACCATCCTCAGCTCCTCTTGGCAGGTCTTACTGAAGGCCTACTACGCGTCCCTGGGGTCTGGGCTCGGGGGTCCGACCGGTCTATGTTTGAATTCTGACTCGGACTCCTACCAGCTGGGCGGTCCTGGGGCCAGTTACCTCTTCCTTCTTGAGCCACCGTGTCCTCACTTGTAAATGGGGGATAATTCTGACAGGAGGGTTGTGTGGTCATGTCTTTAAAAGCACCACCTCAGCACTTGGCTTTCAGCAGGTACTCTTAATACTGATTCCTCCTTTGCCTTCTCTGAACCTCAGTGTCCTCATTTTTAAAGAATAAATGTAGGAGCGCCTGGGTGGCTCAGTTGGTTGAGCGTCTGCCTTGGCTCGGGTCATGATCCCAGGGTCCTGGGATGGAGCCCTGCTCAGCAGGGAGCCTGCTTCTCTCTTGGCCCCTCCCCCTCCTTGTGCTTTCTCTCCCTCTCTCTCTCTCTCTAATAAATAAATAAAATCTTTAAAAAAAAAGAATAATGTAACCTCTCATGTCAAGCCAGGGACGGGCATGTATGGGCTGTGACGGCCCACGAAGTAGCTGTGTGGGGGGCCCCAGAACCCCATACTTCTCAGGTCCAGCAGAGGCTGGAAGCAAAGTCTGAGGTGACCTCAGCTGGGCAGGGAGCAGGCAGCTGGACGAGTGACTGCAGGCTCCATGATCTGGCTGCTGGGAAGCGGGAGGCTGGCCGGAGGGCCTGGGGGCAAAGGCTGATAGAAACAGAGGCAGGGGAGCCCACAGACCTGGGCAGCCGGACCTCTGCTCTGGCTCCGTTATCTCGGGTTCCCCTATGCCTGCCTCCAGTCCTACCCCTCCTCCCAGGTGTGGGATACATGGAGCCAAGGGGACATGCCACCTGGAGCCCAAGTTTATCATTCTAGATCATACTCCAGGTGCCTGGTATCTGGAATTCCCTGCCCAAAGGGCTCTGAGACCACTTCCAAGACCTGGGTCTATTCTCCCAGTGGGCTGTGCTGCAACCTTAGGCCTGAGGGATGGACAAGGAAGGAGCTTGGACATGGGGCCTGCACACAAGGACTTTTGCAGTAGGGGTGAAGCAGGTGGGAAGAGAAGGAAGAACCTGACAAGGGGACTGCCATTTGAACTCTTGCCCCAGGGTGCAAATATGAGGGGTGGGCTACCCATGGAAGGACCAGAGTCAGAGGAGTCCTAGCATGGTAGTTAGAGGCTTTGCTCCAATGATGGGCCAATTTTACCTGCAGATTCCCAGACCCACCCAGGGAAATTCATATTCTTGGGCTTTGGAGAAGATTATAGAATTTGCATATTTAATAAATATGGCTAGAGACCATGCAGGGAGCTTTGTGCCTAGCACCCCATTCCCCATTTAATTCTTTTTCCTTTTTAAGATTTTATTTTGTTTTTTTAAAAAGATTTTATTTATTTGCGAGAAAGAGAGCGAGCAAGCGAGAGAGAAAGCATGAACAGGGGGAGGGGCAGAGGGAGAGGGAGAAGCAGACTCCCCGCTGAGCAGGGAACCCAATTTGGGGCTTAATCTCAGGACCCGGACTGTGACCTGAGGCAAAGGCAGACGCTTAACTGACTGAGCCACCCAGGTGCCCCTTAAGATTTTATTTTTAAGTAATCTCTACACCCAACGTGGGGCTCGAACGCACAACCCTGAGATCAAGAGTTGCATGCTCCATTGAGCCAGCTGGGTGTCCCCCATTTAATTCTTACAATAACCCTGCAAGGTAGGTAGCTGGGAAGAAACTGAGGCATGGTGAGAAGACTTGCCTAAGACCTCCCAGATGGCAATTGACAGAGCTGGGATGGGTCAGCACAACGTGGTATCTCCTTGTGCTCTCCTGCCTCTCCCTCATCCCCAAACAACCCTCCCAAACCCCAAAACCTCAGAGGTAATGGTACATAGGCAATTTGGGTCAGAAGTCACTGGACATATTCTACTTGGTTCCAGGAAAACAAAGCTTAGAATCCAATTGTGAAGCATAAATCCTCTTCTCTGGTCTGCTGAGGGCCCCCACCCTCTGCTGACTCTGGGGCAGCTCTCAGACCCTGGCAGGATCTGTTACCCTCTAGGCACCGATGTCCCCATGCGGATCTCTAAGGTCCACATCTCCAGGTCTCTTGGCTCCAAACTCAAGTGTTCTTAAGCTGGGCAGCACCTCCCGCCCCCAGACCTGCCCCTCTTTTGGCCCTGCCACACTCTCAGTGCTCAAGCCAGCCACCTGAGTGTCCCCGTCCATCCTTAGCTCCCTCTCCAGTTACTTCCAGACCATAGGTCACCATCCTGCCAGGTCTACTTCCTTAATAGCAATGAATCTGTCCCCATCTCCCATTGACCTTGCATCTCCCCTCCTTCAGGCCTCATCTCCCAAAAGGACCACTGGCTCCTCCAAGCCACTGCATATATGGCACCTAGAAGGGTCTCTAGGAAAACAAGGGACAGGTCATGCCTCTGTTAAAAACTCTACAGCGGCTCCTGTCGCAGTGCCCTTTGACTAAAAGCCAAGCTTTTCTATACTCTCCAGGAACACTGAGGGGCTTTGTAGGTCTCCCTTACACCCCTCCCCACCCCCCACGCAATTTTTCCACCTCTATGTCTTTGCCACTGCTGTTCCCTCTTACTTGGGGTTTCCTGGCTAACTGCTACTTCCTCAGATTCCAGCAGCACAGCCTCCTGCAGGAAGCCACCCCTGCTGCTCCCAGGCTGGGTTAGGACCCCTGCTCGGGGCTGCCATGGCTCTCTTGCAGCACCTGCCACCTGCACTCATAATAATAGCTGATATTTATTGAGTGCTGACTCCATGTATTTTTCTTTATTGACCCATTTAACCTTCACAAGCACCCTATGAGACAAATTCTATGATCATCTCCAATTTCAGATGGGTAAAAGGTTAAGTAAATTGCCCAGGATCACACTACCTGGGGATTTGCAACCAGAGTGGCTGGCTCCAGAAAGCTGGCCTCTAATCCTGAGATGCTGCCTCCAGCTGTATTGGGTGGACCTTCGTGGGGGAGGGGGGCGGCGGCAGGGGCGGGGGTGGGGGGTGCGGCGCGTCCTGGTTGGCGTCTAGGGTGGCTTCTGACCCATCAGGATGAGCCCAGCGGCTAGCCCAGGTGCTGGCATGGGTAGACGCCCGACGCCTGGCGCTCCTGCCCTAGTCTCAGACCTCTGCGGGGCTGTAAGGGCCCCCGGCGACCGGGGCGTCGGGCGGCCCAGCTGGGGCGGGCTTGGGGCCAGATGGGCTGCAAGGCTGCGGGGAGGCCAGGGCGGCCGGCCGGGGCCGCCCGTTGCCATGGAGACGGGGAGGGGGCGGCAGCCCCGCCCCGGTGGGCGGGGGAGCAGGTGGCGGGACGGTGCGCCGGCTGGGGGAGGGGCCGGAAGGGGCCCGCGGGGGGCCGCGGCTGGAGGGGCGCTCCGCGGGGCTTCTCCTCCTCCTGCCTGCTTCCCGGCTCCCGCTGCTCCCTGGGCCACTCAGGCTCTGCCTCGGAGCCTCCAGCTAGGACTCCAGTCCTGGCCTCGGCTCCCACTCCCTGTGCATCTGGGGTATATCACTTCCTCCACTCTCTCCCTCTTAGCCTCAGTTTCCCCGACTGTGGAATGGAGGAGTTGCACCAGGAGATTTTCATGCACGCTTCAGCGCACATAGTTTTTATGGCTCTGGGATAGGCCCGGGAGGATTCAGGGTTGGGTAATTTCTCATCCTCTTCTTAGATGGAGGGATGTTCTCATCAAATGACGCCCGTCCTGGGACCCAGAAGCGGGGAATGTCAGAGCTAGAAGAGCTGGTGGAGCCTCTGACTCCAGCCGTCTCCATTATACAGAGCGGGCAACGGAAGCCCAGAGAGGGTGAGGAACCTGTTCCGGGTCACACAGCGAGTCGCAGGCGGGGCAGGGTGGTGAGAAACTAGGTCTTATCTTCCCAGTGCTCCACCCATCACCTCCTGCCTTGGAGCCAAAACCGGTGTCAGGCTGGGGGTGGGGGTGGGGGGAGAGGCAGGTTGCTGTGTGTTGGGGGGGGAAACAAAAGTCCCCACTCTCTGCTCTGCCAGAGCCAGCTGCCAAAGTGGCAGGAAGGCTGCCTGCAAGCTCAGACCTGGGGTGGGGGCTCCCTAGGTGCAGCAGAGACACCCAAGGTGGTTCCGCCACGACTCACACCCCCGTGGTCTGCATCGAAGGGCTGCGTGGCTCCCTGCCATTGTCCCGGCCCCGCAAGAAAGGTTGTAGCTTCTCTCCACCGAGCCCACCCATGGAAAATGATGAGCTGGGACCCCAGCCGGCAGAGTGGTCCCAGGGCTGGGCCTCCACACCTCCCCAGACCCCAGTCCTCTCTCTGGGAGGCCATGCTTTCCTCAGGAATAAAGCCCCTTCCTCCTCGCTCCTGGAGGACCCCTTTCTGAGTGCTCAAAGCCTCAGCCACGGAGGGGGGTTGTCTGGGAGGGCTGTGCTTGCTTCTCTCCCTTCAGGCAGGAGTCGTGGGGACTGGCCCTGCTCTGGTTCCCAGCTGATGATGGTGGAAGGTGGTTCTGGCTAGGGGTGGGAGTGGAGGGGCGCAGGGCAGAGGCAGGGTCTGTGCCTTTAAGGTACAGCTTAACTGGGGAGTGCCGCACACACACACTCACACACACACCCCCGCAGTCACCCTACTACACAGTCACGCAGCCACCCAGCCCCCCCCACACTCCAGGCTCTGTTCTCCCTCTCTCTCTCTCTCTCTCTCTGTCACCCTCTCTCTCCACACGCACACTCCCAGGCTCTGTTCTCTCTCCCTCCCTCTCCCTCTCTGCACACAGGCATCCACACTCTCTGCCTAGCCACCCCCCAACCAAGGTCTAGTTTTAAAAAACATGGGCTAGGGGAGGAAGGGCAAGGGCAAGGAGTTCTGACCTAGAAAATGAGCCCTGCCTCCTGTCTGTCCCCAGCCCGGGAAAGGGGGCTTATTTCTCAATTTGGTGTCACTGCCCTGGGTCAAGGTTACAGAGAGAAATGAAGAACCCAGGCAGGATGAGAGTCAGCCTCTTGGAGACTGAGGGAAGGGGGCTGCTTGGCCATGGGCCCAGCCTATTGGCTAGGAACCCAGGAAACAGGGGGCGTCTCCTTCCCCTACTCACTCAAGGCGAACTCACTTCTAGCACAAAGGAAGCAGGTTTAGGGATAAAGGTACGTGGGTGGCTTAGCCACAGAGGGATGAACCAGTTGACCTTTCAACCAGTTGACTTATAGTGAAGGGGCCCTTGACCCTTCTTAGGCCATTTTACACCTTTAGTCAAATCCTGGCTTAGAATTCTGACCAAAGCTTGGGAAGAAAAGTCCTTTTTTTCTTTTTCTTTTTCTTTTCTTTTCTTTATTTATTTGAGAGAGAGAATGAGCTAGAGAGAGCATGAGAGGGGGGAGGGTCAGAGGGAGAAGCAGGCTCCCCGCTGAGCAGGGAGCCCGATGCAGGACTCTATCGCAGGACTCCAGGATCATGACCTGAGCCGAAGGCAGTCGCTTAACCAACTGAGCCACCCAGGCGCCGGGTCCTTTTTTTTCATCTTAAAATGTTTCTTGCTGTAGCTCCATGTTGAGGCTGGGAGCCTTCTGCCTAAGTGACTCTCAGCCTTCTCATCTCAATGTCTTCTGATTATTTGTGGGGAGCTCCTAGTCATCCTTCAAAGCCCAACTCAAAGTCTCCCCAACTAGAGGGCTTTCCCTGTGTCAGTCTGTTGGGCAGGATGAGTTCCTGTTTACCCCCGGGCATCTGGGCTTTCTACACTTTCTACACTTCTAACACTTCTATGATTTAACAGGCAAGTGTGTACCTGAGCTGTGGATGGTGCTTTTCTCACATTTTCTCATTTATTCATCACCCCCTATCTGCCTCTGTGGTGGGGATTAGGATCCCCCCTTAACAGCTGTGAATACTCTGGCTTAGCTAAATCGGTTGAACAGCTAAACAGGGTTTGAATCCACATCTGCCTGGTGTTGGATGTTGGCCTTTCCCCCTGCCTCTCACTATTCTTCACAGGCACCTTTCCCTGCAGGACACTCAACAGAGGAAGAGCAGGTCTGTGAAAGGAACCGATGTTACCACATGGACACTAAAATGTACCCTCTTCAATGCAGCAAAGTTTTACCAGCCATCTCCCTGCTACAGACCCTGTGTTGGGTGCTGGGATAGAGAAACAAGCTAGACACTGTCTTCTCCCATCCTTGGGGACAATAGGCACACAAATGGGCAATGATGACCTAGGGTGGTTGGGGCTGGGATGCTAAGGAAGCTGGGATCCCACAGGAGGCCCTGGCTCAGACTGGGGGCAGGGACTGGAGAGATTGAGAAAGGGCTCCCCAGAAATGATGACAAGGGGGCTTGAAGCCAGAGTAGGAACCAGCCGGGTAGATGGGACATGTGGAAAGACAGATTGGGGATGCCACTGAAGAGTCTTGAGTGCCTTACAAGGAGCTTCACCTTCCTCCCAGGGGTCAAGGGGGTCCGCATGGGTCTTTGGCTTCATTGGCCCAACAGCCCCAATGGCTGCAAGGTCAGACATTCTGCTAAGGACCCTCCTGACAGCTGGTCTTGACTCTGGGGGTGTGGGAGTCCCAGAGTTCCCTCCAAGAGCTCCCCCAGAATCAGGAGAAGGAGGTTGGCAATGGCTCAAGATGGGCCACCCCAGCTTGGGGTTCCTTCCCTATCCCCACCTTCATGGGGGGGTGGCCAAGGCGCTACAGCTGGTCCTGAAGTTCAAGGAGGAGAATTCCTTGCTCAGTAGCATTGATTCCAACATGAAATGACTGGTGAAATTCTTACCTTCACCCCCTTTAAATAAAAAGATGAACAACAGCACTGAGACCCTAGGTCAATTTCCTAGAAGAATGGTTGATGTTAGACCCACAAGTCAGAGGCGCCCCACCCAGGATTTCCCTAATGTCCAGTCATTGGTATCTCCTCCATGCTTTCTGCTGTGTCTCCCTACCTCATCTGCTTAGTGGTTTTCTTCGAATTAACTCACTTTTACAAAACTTTAGCAAAGGAAATTGTGTCTGTACTCTAAATGTGTTGGCTTTCCAAAAACAGAAGGTAACTGTAAAAGTAAATTCAATGAAAACAAAGCAATTCTAGCTTAGATACTCTTGCTTGCTAGGAGGCCCCTGTCTTTGCTCTCAAGGGAGATTAGCGAGTGTTGGAGAGGTGTTAAAGACATACCAGCTTCACACTGGCCCTTTCTCCTTCTTGACTTCAGCAGAAGCAATTAACTTTACTGAGATGAGCTCCTGAGGTTCCATGTTCTGTGCGGCCAGGTGTGGGCGCCATTCCTGCTCAGTGTACCTGACCCGAGCTTTGAGAGACTTGGCCTCCCTGGAAGGAAGCCCTTTGGTCCAGAGAGAGGAGGAGACCCGTCCAAGGTCATTCAGTAAGGAAGTAGCCAACTGGAGCCAAGGACCCAGGATTTTGACCCAGAGTGGGGCTGGTTGAAGAGGAGCCTGGGGCCCAGTGCTGGTGCAGGAGAGCGAGCCCTGGGCTGCGACATGTGAGGCTCAGCGCCGCTATTGTCTATCTAGATGTCCCTGAGCACAGGCCTACCTGGCTCTGAGCCTCAGGTCCCTCCTCTGTGGGGGAGATCTTCTCTAGCCCCACATGCTAGTCCTATAGCGCCACGATTACTTCCCAGAAGACAGAAACCCCTCAGGACCTCCCCATAGCTTGCAGGGCAGTGTCCTGTGTCTGCTACACGAGCCCGCCCCCACAGTCTGACCCCTGCTCCCCCCTCCAGCCCCTCCCCTGCCCGGCCGGCCACAGCCATCTGCTGAGCACGGCGCCTGGACCATCGCAGGCTCACGCCGTCCATGTTTGTTGAATGAGTGAATCTGTGAGTACTTTGCCGGCTCTGTTCTGCCTCATCCACGCATCAGCTGTTCCCGGTGCTGGGAATGCCCTTTCTTCCTTTCTTGGTCTCTCGGCTTTGATTCATTTGCTAAAACCCTGCTTAGACGCACCCCCTTTTCTAAGAAGCTTTCCGTGAAATTTCCCAGAAGAGTTCATTACCCATTATTACAACAAATGACCATCGAGTGCTTCCTATGTGCCAGGCATGGGGCTGAGGGCTGGGGAGACCGGCCTGAGCAAGATGGAGGAGGGCCCTCCCTTCCTGATCCTCCCCTCTCCCGAGCCTCCCAGGGCCCGGCTCGCGCTGAGGCTCTCACGTTGGCCACCCCAAAGCCTAGCTGTTATTTGTACCTGCCCCTCCTGGACTGTGTGGGAACTCTCCTCTTTGGTCCTCCTGGGGCCCCAGAGTTGCATTGTCAGCCCCCAGGCCCTGCTCCCCACCACCAGAGCTGGAACGTCTAGAACAATGTGAGCATCAACAGAAGCAATGCTGGCCACCATGTACTGAGAGATAGAGAGCCTACTGTGTGCCGGGCGCCTGGCCCACGGTCTCCGCCACTCCGAGAGCACACTGTTAAGTCGGTGACTGGGAACTGGGACTCCCGCTGGGTCCCGTGGGCCAGGCTTCTTCCCCCGTGGGCCCCTCAGCCCTCCCGGGAGCCTCTTCCCGAGGCCAGATTCCAGGAGCCTCCTCATTCTGAGCCCTGCTCTGCACACCCCCATCCCCCTCAGCACTGGCCTGGCTTCCTGGAATTTGTCCTCCTAATTGAAACCAAACACCGGGGCTCCTCAAGGGCTGTGCCCCAGAGGCCCCGGTGGGTTTCTCTTTCCTGGCCTCCTCCCTTCCCCAGCTGGGGGCGGGGTGCTCAGCCCTAGGCAGCACTTGGGGGGAGGCCCTTCCCCTGCACAGGGTGTGGGGTGGGGGGCCCTCTCTGCCGCTTGGGTCTGAGTGAAACTCAGCTCTCTCACAGGCTGGAGACGTAGAAGGAGAGGGACAAGGAGGTAAGGGAAGAGGAGAGAATGGAGAGTGGTCAACTCGGACAGCCCCAGGAACACTCCCGTCTTAGGCCAAAGGCCTGGGAGTTGGAGGGCAGATTTGTGAAAGTCAGCTCCATCCAGACCTACTGTGTGACCTTGGGCCTTGGGCAAGTACTTCACCTCTCCGAGCTTCAAGGTCCCCATCTGTACACAAACGGGCGTATATGGAGCCCGTCTCATGGGGTTATGGTGAGCCTGAGACAGGATTACCCTGTGGCCTGTGGTCGGTGCTCAGGGAGGCCCAGCGACTGTGACTGTTGTCCGCCGTAGCATGGGCACATAGCCTTCGCTGGCAGACACGTTTGAGGATGTGTGGGACTGGAGAAGGATGTAGTTGGAAAGGTCACTCAGGGTCAGTGACTGTTTGTTGAACGAAGGAATTCAGTCAACTTTCAACAAACATTCACTGGGCGCCCCCCCTGCGCCAAGCCCCGGGACCCACCGCGAGGGAAGCTGGGCGCCCCCCTGCGCCAAGCCCCGGGACCCACCGCGAGGGAAGCTGGGCGCCCCCCTGCGCCAAGCCCCGGGACCCACTGCGAGGGAAGCGAGGCACTGCCCTCAGGCGCACGTGTGGGGGAGGGGTGGGCAGATGGTCACAACAGCTAAAGGCGATGACAAAGCAGACTGATCGGTGACAGGGAAGCAGAGGGGGCTGCAGGAGCCCCCAGGGGGACCTCACCCAGGCTGGGGCAGGGGACAGGGTGGTCAGGGGTGGCTTCCGAGAGAAAGCGGCAGAGAGCTGAGACGTGAATGTTTGCCTCCCCTTCCTTTCTGCACTTATTTCCAGCAGCACTTGTCACGGCTGGGTCAGCTGGACGCAGGTGCCGTTTAAGGCGCTGCCGTGCCAGGAGGTCCGAGCCGACCGCCTGCCCTGGGCCTCCAGCGCCCTGTGTCTCCCACCACGTTATCCTTAGAACCACTTGTTTTCATGTGTGTGCTCCTTGAGGGACTGTCCCGTCGACATATCATGCAGGTCACAAATGTTTTACAAAATAAAAAATAGGGGCCTGGCTGGCTCAGTCAGCAGAGCGTGTGACTTCGGGTGGTGAGTTCAAGCCCCACGTTGAGCGTAGAGCTTACCAAAAACAAAACAAAACAAAACAACCAGATGGAATTACTTTTAGTAATATACTGTATTAAACCCAACATATCTAAAATATTATAAACATGTAATTGATATTAACAAATTGTTAAGCTAATGGGAGTTGGAGGGCAACTTCCCTTTTTTGAAATCTGGTGTGTGTTGTGCACTTATCAGCACATCTCAGTTTGGATCAGCCACATCTCATGCACTCAGTCTGCGTGGTGAGTGGTTACCATAGTGGATGGGGTAGCTTGAGAATGTGGGTTCCTCTAGGGCAGGGAACCTTTACTTCTCATCTCTTCAATGCCGAGAGGGGTGTCCTCAGCAGAGGGCACAACAGGGAGGAGAACGCGGGAGTGAGAGAACAAAGTATGTTCAGGGAATAGCATGCCATTTGGTATGGCTGTCTGTAAGGCAAATCAGCTGGGACGAGTGGGCAGTTGACTGCATGTGTATCTGCGGCCAGATCAAGAAAGGCCTCAAATGATGTGCTAAGGAATTTGGATTTTGGTTATGTGGGCAATTCAGGTCCTCATTTATTTATAAGCAGAGGAGTGTTGCGTTCAGGCTAAGGCTTTAGAAAGAGCCTTCTGCTAGGTAGCATGGAGGATAATTTGGATGGGACCAGTCAGGGGACAGGGAGACCAAGCCAGAAGCTGATGCCATCACATAGGTGAGTGATGATGAGGCAGGGACAGATCGGAGAGACAGAGATTGAAGGTCAGGACTCGGAGACTGATGGGTAGAGGGGGTGTGGGCAATCAAGAATATGTCCCAGATTTTTAGCTTGTGGTGCCAATTTTCTGAGCCAGAACATGGAGGAGGAAGGGGAGGAGGAGCAGGTCTGTTGAAGACAACATCGAGTTCAATCCTGGTGCCTGCTGGCTTGGAGAAATTAGCAGGAGGTCTTAATGGACAGGAGCAGTAAGTGGTTAGGGTATAGCGTGCTAGAGTTCATATGTGGTGTGGGCTGCCGGTCACACATGGCATTCAAGCGGAGCTGGACAAACACTAGCCTGGGATGCTGCAGAGGATGATGTGCATCCCACGTGAGCTGGGCCTGGTGACCTCTTAGCCTGGAAGGCGTCTGACCCTAGGATTTTGCTGCATGTGTATGAGAGACCCTGTCTACTGCAGCTTGGACATGTCTGTAATTTGGGGACCTTTGTGGTCTAAGGGTAATTCGTGTTTTGGGACCTTGACCCACAATTGGAACCAGGGGTGGCATCTAATAGGCATGATGGCTACATGGGGACAGAGGCTCCATCCAAAAGACCACAAGGGAAAATAGCCCTGAGGTCCAGTTGGACTGATATCTTAGAACCAGAGAGTGAGAAGGATCCTTGATCTTCAACCAGCCTCCCCTCCTCCCCACAATTTGATTTGTGGGAAAACTGAGGGCGTTGCCCAAGGTCACACAGCAGGTCACGTCTTCTCCGAGAGGAGGTTTGGGGGTTCGTGCTGCATCTGGGCACCACCCCCCCAAATCCCAAGTGCCTATAGCATCTGCATCTCCTTGCCTTTCCTGGGCACAAAAAATGTTCTTTAGCACACGTGGAAAGGGATCCCGGTCCTTTTTAATTAGGTGGATACAAAGAGAGAAGTCAGACGGCCGCCCCCACCCACGGTTGGAAGACTAAGTGCTCCCCAAATTACACAGCAGATGCCAGGGCTCCAGCAACAAGACCCAGCTTGATAGCTTTGTGGTAACCTCAGCCAGCACGATTTTATTTTTATGTTTTAACTCCTTGGTGATATATAGACTTCTCACAGGTAGGAAAAAATGGCATCCAGAACTTCTCCCTTGGAAAAAACCCCAAAAAACTTATCTTTGAACTTGTGCAACACACGCCCAATTTAATTAACCCTTCGGTCAGGCCACTTGGTCTGCCCTGGGCCGAGCGAAGAAAGCTCTCCCGCCAGGTGGGCGTAGAGCAGAGTCCTTGAGAAGGAGGCATGGGACCCCGATGTGTCCTTGATCCTCTTGGGGCCTCTGGGCCCCCAGCAACTCCCTGGACAGACAGCCCTATGGGCAATCGTATGTGCCTCCTCTGGGGTCTATTTTTTCCTGCTTTTCAAATTTCAGTCTAAGGTGCCTGTTCCAGAGGAGTCCCCGCATCTCATCTGGGCACGCTTGCTTCAAACCTCTATTTTTACACAGACTTGCTGTTCAGAACCAGAACCAGAAGGTTTTGAATCACAGCTCACCCCTGATCCTCCCCCTACTCCCTCATGTGCTCAAGGTACCAAGGCGGGGCGTCCCCCATATCCTTTCCTCTCTAGCCACACTGACTCTGCCTCGTGTCACCCGTATCATTGCACCCCTCTTTGGTCTCCCTCATCCAGATTCATGTTTCAATGCTCAGGTCTGCTCTGTCATTTCCTGAACCAGAAAATTTGAGAGGCAAGCCCCTCCCCCGTTGCCTGAAGGCTAAAGCCCCAACTCTCACAACTCTGAGGCATGGCGCCCCAAGACCACTTCCCCACCCCCTGTATGTGTATTCCAGTTCCATTCCTTCAACGTGCAGATGTTTGTGGAGCCTTTACTATGTGCCAGGAGCTGTGCTGGGCACTCAGGAGATAGGTGATGCACAAGTGCCCAGAAAGTGTGTTTTGAGAGCTGGGGGTTTGGGGCTCCGAGGAGGGGCACGGAATTGAGAGAGGGACTAGGCTGTGGCCGGCTCTCTTCTCACTGGTTTCCTGTTTACTATTAACAGCTGCCCATCCCGCCCAGCGCACAAACGTCCCAGCGAACCTTGGTATGTTTTCAGACAGGCAGCTCAGTCACAAACGTGAAGCCGTCAACTCAAAATTCGCCTTCAGCTGCCTTGAAAATCTGCAAAGGGACCCCTTTTAATCCTTCCCTTCCTACTCCATGCACTCCCCAACTTCTGTCTTCCTCTCCCTCCTTGGAGGACATATGGCCCCTTGAAGTTTTTGTTTGCTTGCAGAGGGAAAGAAACCCCCCAGCTTCAGTGTGAAGGGTTTTTCTTTCTTTTTTTTTTATTAAGCATCAAGAGACGTAGCAATCTGCTTGCAGATACTGTATGTGCATAATTAATAAAATCTCATTATTTATTTATAAAGAGACACACGAGGAACTGGAGAATTAGGGCTATCCCCATTATATATGAAGAGGGAGAAAAAGAGTAGGAGAGAGAGGCAAATACTTTTTGAACGTTAGATCCTTCTAGAGAAGTGAATCTCTTAATATGCAATGAATAAAAAGACATCTACTCCCCACGGAAGTGGTGCTCCGTGCCCAGGAGGCACCGGAAAGCAGAAACCTGGTTCAGGGAGCTTAAAAAAGGAACAGGACCAACTCGGTGCTGGCAGTGCCCAGCACGCGGCTTTGGCTTTGGGTAGTTGGCAAGAGAGCAAGAGGCACGGTGGAGGGCCTGGCGGCAGGGGAGGAGGCTTGGGAACCAGTCTGGGGCTTCTAAAGGAGGGGACTTGGGCACAGAATCCCTGGTAGGTGGGGGAGAAGCGGGCAGTCACCACATATATAACCCGGATGCCGGCTGAGGGGAGCCCCTGGTTTCTCTGGTCCATTACAAGGCAGGTAACATTAACGGGGTAGGTGGGGAACGACACTAGGAGCTTCTAAACGCCAGCTCTGCCCTTGGACCTCTGCATGCCAGATGCCCAGCCAGGACCGCCAATATCAATAACCCAGCTTATTATATAACAGCCCCTGCGGCCAGGCAGGCAGGGGTCAGAGCCTCCCAGGCTTCTTGAGTTGGGGTGGACCTTCGCTCTCCGCTCTCTCTCATTTTTTCTTGAGACATGCTTTAAAATAGAAAACAGGCTTGTGCAGGAACCAACCCCTTAGAAAGGGGTGGTTTAGAGGGATTTTTCCCCCCCACCTCCCTCAAGTGCAAGCAACTCAAGCAGCGGAACGCTCAGCCTTCCTGGGGCGGTGGGCTTCGGGAGGGGGCGGGGAGAAGGGCTGGGGAGGGGGTCGGTCTGGGCAGCAGCCCCCGCAGGGTTACCCGGGCGCGTGCAGGGAAACGTCTCAGCAATTCCAGCGCCCGAGCGGAGCGCGCGGGGGGGGGGGTGGTGGGGGCGCGCGGCGCGGGGCACCTTGAAACCGCCGGCGGCCGCGCGCTGATTGGCCGAGCCGCCGCCTCGGCGTTCCAGCCAGGCGCCCCTCCCCCCGCGCCGTCCACCCCGGAAGGAATTTCCTCCTCTGGCGGCCGCTATTGTTGTCCGCCTTCGCTGTTTGGGTCGGATCGCGTAACCATAGTATCCAAACTGTGTCCACGCGGGGCCCCAGCCTGGGACCCCTGTGCCCCCAACCCCCCCACTTTTTTTTTTTGCTGCCTACTTATCATGACTTCATCGGACTCCGGGGAGCAGGGGAGGGGGATGGGGCGGGGGGAGCTGGCCCACTTCTGGCGGCCCGTACTTCGAGATGTTTTCAATTATAATTTTTTAAAAAGTCTGCTTTGTGGGTTCGGGGCTTTTAAATTCTTCCCACTCCCCTCTCTCCGGTTAAACCGTTGGACCAAACTTGAATGGGGTTTTCCCTCCGTTTCCCCTCTACCGCCTGCGCTCCAAACCCTGACTTTGCTGCTCACAGCTGGGGGGCGGGGGGGAGTGGGTTTCGCAGCAGGGATCACCCCCCCAAACCCAGCCCTTCAAATCAGGACTGTGTTCTGGTCCCTGGGCCTGGGCTTGAGCTGGGGAAAGCAGGCTGGTGGTGGGGTCGGAAACGTCGGATCCTGTAGGCCCCCGCACCTCTCCAGCCCCAGGGCTCTTCCTGGCGGGGTTGGGGGATCCCTGGAGATGGATATGGGGGAGGAGGTACGGGGTGGATGCCTGCTAAACGTAGGGGGGTCTCAAAGGGATAAGAGGACGATGGGGGAAGCAGCTGACAGGTTCTTGGGAAAACAAGCCCCATGGCTCCTCAAATTTCTCCTTCGGATCTCTGGGCACAGACATTCTAGTCGGCGCAAAGCAGCCTGAGCCCAATACCTGCCCCCCACTCCTGCAAAAAAATAAAAAATAAAAACAAAAGCCCTATCCCTGCGAAGTGCATTCTGCAGGGAGAGGTGGGGGAGCCAGCGGCAAGTCCGCACCGGGCAGGCTCCGCGCGGCGCGGGAGCCCCCGGGGCTGGGGCCGGCAGCGGGGGGCGGTGTGTGTGCTGGGGGCGTCAAACATTCCCAGAACTCAAGTATTCTCCCGGCGCCCGTTGGGGCGGGGGCAGCGGCGGCGGCCGCCCAAGTTCGGGGCAACACTGCCCCCTAGGGGCCGCCGCCGGAGGTTCGCAGCCGGGGCAGCCGGAGGCCTTGAGGTTTGGGTCTAGTTCTGGACCCAGCCAGTAGTACCTGGGCAGCGGCCGCAGTGACCACCCCCAGTGACAGGTGACAGGCCAGAGGACGGCTTCCAAGCGCCAGTTCTAGGGGCCGGGGGGGATGAGGTGGTGGGGTTTGTTTGCTCTAGAATTTAAAACAGATAGTTGGGTGCATCCTGCAGACTTCCCGTAATGGATGGGATCTTTAAGATGAATGGATCTAGTTCCCTGACTGTGCGGTTGGGGAAACTGAGACCCGGAGAGGGGAATGACTTGCTTAGGGACGTGGGGTTTGCCCCCAATCCTCCTGGGGTCCTGTGGCTTTTTTGGATTCATAAAGTCCTCTTTCATCCCTGACCTCAGTACCTTGTCAAGAGAGGCATTATCAGGCGTTTTACAAGTGAGAAATCAGAGATGTCTTGATTTGCTCACACAGCTGAGAATACAGATCCCCTGAATTTCAGCCCAGCTCTCTATACCATGGGGACTTTGGGGGACTCGAACCATAGGCTCAGCTAGCTGGCCAGCCTTCCACCTGGGGGGCCCTGTGGCGCTCTATACCCATCGCTGCCAGACCAGGGCAGAGGTGCTGGCTCCAGCTGAGGGGGTGTGGGTCTGCTGAAACCCAGATTCTAGGCTCCTGAACTGCTGCCTTGTCTGGGCCTCAGTTTCCCCATCTCTAAAATGGGACGTGGGCAAGAGGCTCTGGAAGGCATCTTGCACCCCTAGTGTTTGATAACATTAGGCTGCTCCTATTCTTTTGTTTGTCACCTCTCTTCTGCTCTCCCTGGCTCTTTGGGTTCGGAGTTGGCTGGGCTGGCTGCTTCCACCAGCATGCCCCCCCCCCCCCCCCCCCCGGGCTTCTGCGGCTGCCCCGCCCCTCCCCTCCTCTGCTGGCAGGCTCAGAGCTGACTGTGGGAGGGAGCGATGGGCAAGGAGCCAGTAGAGTGTCAAGTCAACCCCTTGGGAAAACAGGGCTGGGGGGGGGGGCGCTGCTGTCAGAGGCTGCAGCTAGGCGATGGCAGACCAGGGTCCCTGGGGGTTATTTGTGTCCAAGGTAACTGGTGTCCAAGTTGGCTGCTAGTCTCCTTCCTCTCTCCCTAGAGATGCAGGGAGCTGTGCTGGGAGTCATTTCTACTCCTCCCTCTCCCCAGCTGCCCACGAACAATCAGTCACCCAGTCTGGTCCTTTCTCCCCTTAAATATCTCTTCAGTCCTTCTCCCCATCCCGCAGCCACCACCCTAATCTGCCAGACTGCTGGTCTCCAGGGGGCTCTGAACTGGCCCCTCTGAGCCTTCTCCATGCTGTCCCCTGTGACTAGCTTTCTGAGCCACAAAGTGCATCCTCTTCTGCTTCAATCCCTGCCCCGCCTTCCATTGCACTAGGATCAGCCCCAGGTTGGTAGCTCCTCTGTGACCTGGGCCAGCCTGCCCCTCCAGGCTCATTTTGGGCCCTTGTGTCTAGCACATCTTTTCGGTCCTAGTGACCCTGCATGTGACTTCAGGAACCTGTCTTGTTCCCTGGCCTCACACAAGTTGTGACCCTGGGTCCTTCCAGGCCTTGGGGATGCTGAGGTGAATAAGAAGACCACTTTTCCCTGCGGAGAGCTCATAGACCATGGCAGACACAACCAGCAAGGTCATATAATATATAATAATTGTTGGTGGAATGTGGTCTTAAGAGGATCCTCACCCAGCCTGGGGGGAAATCAGGGAAGGCTCCCTGAAGGAGGTGATGCTTGTGCTCAGTCCCAGGGGAGGACTAGGAATTGGTCAGATACATGGAGGTGAAGAGGGAAGACAACCTAGGGGGAGAAATGACAGGAATAGGCATCAGCGTGGGCAAGCACAGGTCATGAGAGAGCATGACCCTTAAGGAATCTGGAAGACAGTGTAGCTGAAGGGTAAGAGGATAGGGCAGAGGGGAGAAATGTCGCTGTGGAGGGAGCCAAATCCAGGGGGTCCTTGCCTGTGTTAGGGAGCCAGGGAGGGTTCTAAGCCCTGGGCTGGACTGCATGCTGAGAACACCCTCCCTCTTACAACCAGGCCCTGGGAATCAGAAATGACTATTTTTTATTTACCCAGCCCTCCTTATTCCCTGCCTCTTTCCACAGAGGATCTGAAAGGATCTAAAGAAAAATCAGATATGGTTCTTGCCTTCAAGGAGCTCGTAGGCTGGGATAGATAAAGAATAAACTGGGTCAAGCAGAATGAAGAAAGCACAGTGAGAACTTTCTAAAATATACACCTAGTGGCCCTGTTCATCCCTACTTGAAACCTCTTTATTGGCTCCCTAGTGCCCTCAGGGGCAAGCCCTGCTCTTTTGCGTGGCACTTAGGGCCCTGATGGTCTGCCCTTATGGCTTCTTGGGCTCCCCTCGGCTGCACCCTTCCTACTCCCTTTCCTCCAGCCGGCTGTTATTTGCAGAGGGGACCACGTTCCCTCCAGCCATCAGACCGGGGCCCATACTGTTTGCTCTGCCTGGAATCCTAATTCCCAGCACCCAGGCCCCTTGCCCCTTCTTCATTCACTGTTGGCTTTTTCCAGATGCTGCTGAGGCCTCCCTCCCTCTTGGAAGCCCTCCATGGTCCCCAAAGCTGGACTGGGCTCCTCCCCTCAATTCCCCTTGTCCCTTCTTTATCCCAGTACCCATCCCAGCATAGTTGAATAATCCACAGGAGACTGGCAGCCTCCAACTCTGATTGGCCCTTGGGTCTCCAGGTCATCCATACCCAGGGCTCAGAGTGGATGTTCAGTTAAGTTTTTGCTGTTGGGAACAGTAGTGCTGGACATTCACTGCATGGCTCCTGTGTGCCAGGCCCTGGGTTAGCTTCTTGTCGCCTGTTACTTTTCTCTTTTATAGCAACCCTATAAGGTTGTTGACATCATCCCGTTTTATGGGTGGGGAAACTAAGACTCAGAGAGGAAACGATTATCCAAACCATGAGGGTATTTGTCAAAACTCATCGAATTTACATGCAAATGATACCTCAATTTTTAAAAATGAAAAAAAAAAGACAAGAAAACTACCATAGCATTTCATATTTCTTATGTCTGAAAAAACTATGAGAAACAGTTTGTTGTTATTTTTTTTTTAAAGATTTTATTTATTTATTTGACAGAGACACAGCGAGAGAGGGAACACAAGCAGGGGGAGTGGGAGAGGGAGAAGCAGGCTCCCCACTGAACAGGGAGCCCGATGTGGGGCTCGATCCCAGGACCCTGGGATCATGACCTAAGCCGAAGGCAGACGCTTAACGACTGAGCCACCCAGGTGCCCCCAGTTTGTTGTTATTACAAAAGAAAAAAAAAGAGAAGGCATAGCTGGTTTGAGGCAGGGCCAGAACTTGACCCATGTGGCCTATCCCTAAGCCTTTGTTGATCCCACCTCCCTCTAGTCCACTAAGTAAGCCATCTGGGGGTCCCCGACAAAGTTTCCCGGGAGAAAGTGCTCCTTACAGGGTGCGGGGGTCCCACTGGCAGAGAAGGCTTGAAAGGAGGTGTTCAAGGTGGGTATGAAAGTCCACGGCAGGTTAAGGCCAGAGGCTCAGGGCGACATGGTCCCAGTGCCAGAAGCATGTAGGGGAATCGTGGGAGACGAGGCTACCCTGGTCAGCTGGGTCTGGTTGGAGAAGGCCTTGAGCACCTGGACAGAGTGGGACTTGGTGTCCTGGTGAAAGGAGCCACCGACTCCTAGAGAGCACTGACCTGAGCTTTGAGCTTCTCTTGGAGGAATCTGCCCTTTGGGAGGTGGCAAGGAGTGCTGGTTGCTGGCCAATGCGGCTGGGTTTGGAGGGGCCAGAGCTGGGGGCAAGGTGGGGGGGAATCCCAGGGCATGGAGGTCTCCAGAAGAAAGGCAGAGTCTGAAGAGGAAGCTGGGGTTTGCCAGCCGCCCAGTAGAGAGCCCAAGGCTGTAGAACCCGACAGAGGAACAAGACTGGGCTCATGGAGCCGAATTCAGAGTTCAGCAGAGCTGGGACTGGGGTGAACTCGGGCAGGGCAGGGAGAGGGGAGCACCCATCCAAGGCCTGGGACCCACACCTGGCATTTGCCCTCACTTCCACAGCCGCTTGACCTTGGATAGCATAATGGCCTCAGTTTTCCCATCTGAAAAAAATGGGGCTATTAGTAGTACCTGCTTCATGGAAGATTCTAAAGATTAAATGAGATGATACATACAAAGCTTTTCATACTGTGCCTGGCTCATAGTAAATACATAATGTATGTTGGATTTTTCTCCTTCTTCCTAACTGCCCCCCACACCCTTTTCAGTCCCCTTTCCTGGGTGCTTCTTTCCCAGAGCACCCACGCCAGTGAAATCCATATAGGACCCTAAATATGCACATATCGTTGTGAAATATGTAGTTTTTTTTTTTTTTTTAAGTTTCTATCTATTTGACAGGACGAGCGTGAGCACAACCAGGGGGAGCAGCAGAGGGAGAGGGAGAAGCAGGCTCCCCACTGAGCAGGCAGCCCGATGCAGGGCTCGATCCCAGGACGCTGGGATCATGACCCGAGCCGAGGGCAGATGCTTAACGACTGAGCCACCCAGGCGCCCCTGTAGTGTTGTGTTGGGTGCTAGAGGTGTCATTCTGAATCTTCCATTTCACCCCCCTACTCAACACTACGTGTTTGAAGATCTTTCTATGTGGCTTCCAGGTGCTGGATAGTTTCCTGAGCGGACGCCCACCATGTTTTCGCATCCATTTTTCTGGTGAAGACATCTATCTTGTCCCCAGTGTCTTCTTCTCACAAAGAATTCCTTGAAAAAACACCCTTATCAATGCGTCTCCAGGGACGCCTGGGTGGCTCAGTCGGTTGAGCATCCGACTCTTGACTTCAGCTCAGGTCATGATCTCAGGGTCATGAGATCGAGTCCCGTGTCAGGCTCCGTGCTCAGCGGGGAGTCTGCTTGTGATTCTCTCTCTCCCTCTCCCTCTGCTCCTCCCCCCACATGCCTGCTCACTCTCTCTCTAAACAAACAAACAAATAAATAAAAATCTTAAATTAAAAAAAAAAATGAGTTCCCAGACACAGATGTGTCCCCTTGTGGACCTGTGTGAGAATTTCCCTGGGATATCCAGGGGTGCAACTGCTGTGTTATGGGACACACGTCTACTTAATTTTACTAAATATTGTTAGCTTTCTAGAATGACTAAACCACTTGGTACCCAACCGGTGACACAGGAGAGTTCCCGCCTCCTCGCCTGCCTGCCAGCACTTGGTATTACCCACCGTCCTAATTTTTGCCAACACGATGGATGTAAAGTGCCAGCATGTGAATTTGTGAGGTTAAGTAGGTCTTCATGCACCTATTAGCCAGCCGGCCTTCTCCTTCTGTGAATCGCTTGTTATGTCCGTCACACGTTCTCCTGCTGGGTTTCCTGATCTGTCTTCCTGTTGCGTGCTCCAAGGTCAGCATCGAGGACAGCCTATGGCAACTGCCTCAGAGCAGCTCTGTCCTCTGGGGATGGAGCAATCAGGTTGGCTTGAAGGGCCTCAGCTCTCTCTCACTGGTGTCATGGTCATTTGAATTGCTGTCATCTCGTAAACCTTTTCTGAGTGCTTTCCCGGGGTTGGGCCCTGTGTGGGGTCCAAGGACCCAATGACTCAGGCTGTTCTTACTTCCAAGAACTCACAGTGCCGTGAGAGAGGTAGACTGGGCAGAACAGGGTCATTCCAAAGACCAAGTAAGTGAGGTGGTACAGATGAAGCGACCGTCCCACTTGATGGTCCTGGCTTGGGTCATGGAGGAAAACATCCACCGCTGAATCAACAAATCCACCCCCAAACTTCTAGGGAAGGCAGCTCCAAACTTGGAAGGGCTTTTGTTTGAGCTTCCTGAAGGATGCCTGGGCCTGAGACTAAGGCAAGGGGTCCTGGAGAAGTGCTTAGCCTAGCTAACAAGATGGGGGGGTGGGGTGTTCCAGGGTTGTGAGGAAGGGATGAGGCAGAGAGTGGAGGGGGAGAGGGGATGGGAGGTGGGGTGAGGGGTGCAGCGTGAAGAGGCCAGGCATAAACCTCAGTTAAAGCTGGGTGCCTGGCTCCCCCGTCTCCTTAAACCCTAGGCAAAGGCCACTACCTCCTCGTCCGCCTCAGGTGAGTGTTTTGTGGAAACTAGGGGGAGGGGTGGAGTTTCTGTCCAAGTTCCCTGGCTTGTGACAGAATCAGCCCCCACTGGCCGGTGAGAGTGTCCCAAGATTAATCAAATACAGCAGAAGCAGGAATTTGGAATCAGAGGTGATGGTGGAAATGTAAGCCAGCCCCTGGAGAATTTGCAGAAATGTGAAATGTGGAGAAGTTAGCTTCCAAGGGTGAATGGAGGGTTTCTGGCGGGTGATCTTATTTAAATCTAAGTGGTGGGGGGGGCGCCTGGGTGGCTCAGTTGGTTGAGTGTCTGCCTTTGGCTCGGGTCATGATCCCGGGGTCCTGGGAAGCCCCCCGCAGCATTAGGCTCCTGCCTCTCCCTCTCCCTCTGCCTGCCACTCCCCCTGCTTGTGCTCTCTCTCTCTCTGACAAATA
The DNA here is from genome assembly GCF_964656455.1 of Halichoerus grypus. NCBI lineage: Eukaryota > Metazoa > Chordata > Mammalia > Carnivora > Phocidae > Halichoerus > Halichoerus grypus. The sequence goes on along the minus strand of NC_135716.1, from coordinate 144,660,188 downwards.
AATAAATAAATAAAATCTTAAAAAAAAAAAAATATATATATATATATATAAGTGGGTTTTGTAGCAGATTGTAGTTTCCCAAAATGGCCTCGGTAATATCCTCCGTCCCATATGCTCCTCTTCAGTGTGACTTTGACATTCCTCCCCTCGATTCGAGGGGTAGACCTGTATGACTCCTTGACCAACAACGTGTGGTGGAAGGACATGATTTTTATGATGAAGGCCAGGTCATAAAAATGCCATGCCCGTCTGCTTTGTTTTCTTGGGAGACTCATCGTGGTGGAGGCTACCGCCATGCTGCGAGGAGGCCCCAACTCGTTCACACGGACAGGCCCCGCAGAGGGGTCCCGAGGTTAAACGAACCCAGGGGTGCTCGGCCCACCCCAGCCGCCGGGCCCTCTGCCAGGCCGTCTCCTCTGGTCACTGCCTGACCGCAGCACCTGGGGGGGCCCCGGGCTGGACCTGCCCAGAGGTGTCCTTTCCACGTGTCTCACCCACCGAAATCCTGAGAGGAAAGAACGTGATTGTTATTTTAAGCCACGAAGGTTTGGCATGATTTGTTACACAGCAGTAGATAATCCAAACAGGTTTATACTTATTTTATTGTCTGTCTTCTCTGGCAGACTCTAGTTTTTGTTTTCAGTTCTATTATCAGCCCTGAGCCTGGGACATACTATGCTTTGCAGATATTTGTTGGATAAATGGATGAAAGTTGACAATCCATAGCAGCATGGTGTTGGGGGGAACCAAAGGGTTTGTGGGAGCTCAGGGCAGACTCCTAACCCAGCCTGGGAGATCTGAGAAGGCTTCCTGGAGGAAGTGATGCTGCTCTAAGTTCCTGGGCAGGGCTTGGCACTTAAGAATATCTGTTCCTCTTCTCTGGGTGCTGCTTGTTTGTTTCTGGCCCCCCAAGTGTGGCTTCCTGGCTTGGTTTGTGTCCAATAGGCCCATCCCTGTGTCCATGTAGGGGGTCCTCCTTCCCTAACCCTGCTCCTGCTCTCTTTTCTCCCTCCCTTTCTGGGCCTGCAGCCTCACTCCTGCCTTCTCTGACTCTGGGTCTGGTTGGAGAAAATTAAGTCAATGGGGAGGGAGGAGTTGACAAATAGTCGGTCTGGTAATTGAATTTTTTTTTTTCCTCTAGCCCTCTCTCCACCCCCCAGAGAGCAGGAGGAATTAGCTCTCTAGACAGTGGTTTTCCCGGCTAAGGAGCTCTGCTGTTGCAAGCCCTTCCTAGCCTAGACCAGCGGGAAGAGAGGGAGGTGGCAAGCAGGAGCCTTCTTAGGATCCTCTGGGGCTCAGCGGTGTACAGAGGAGGAAAGGGAGGCGCTGCGAGGGGAGGGAGTCTAAGGATTCTCTGTGGGCACTAAGTGGGTGGCCACCTGAGCCGGGACTAGAAGGGCAAGGCCACCTGGAGGCAGCCCTTGCACTGTCCCAGGAAGGTGGGGAACAGGGACTGGGAAGGGTTTGGTGGGAGACACACTAGGCGCAGTCAGCTGCAGAAGCCTGGGGCTCCTGGGTCCCCGGCAGGAGGCGGCCCCTTTCCCACAGGTTGGGAGTTCCTTGGTGGGGAGGTTGGGGAGTAGGTAGGGAGGCCAGCCTGTGGCCCCGCACGTCCTGGCTACCCTGCGGGACCGGCTTCACATAGAATGCCCTCTAGGGCGGAGGTGGGGGCTCCTGGGTTGGTACTGACCTTGGGCAGAGGGTTGACAAGTCTGACAATAACGCAGCTACGTGCTCTATGTCTCTCCATTCTGAAGAACGGGGCGGCCTCAGGGACCTTACAGAGCCGTGAGAGGTAGGGAAGGTACTGGCTCGTAGCTGGCCCTCAGTCCATAGGGTCTTTTATTGCCTCATTATAGAGACGAAGCCACCGAGGCTCCAGGAGGCCCACGTGGCAAGTGGCAGCTGGAGGATTCACACCCTGGGTGGCCTGGACTTCCAAGCCCCCTCCACACACAGGCTTCTAGGCTCTGTTGGAGAGGGGGCCGCGGCCGCTCTGTGGGGTACGGGCTACAAGCTGGGCCCCCGCGGGGTGGGGATGCAAGCCTGGCTCCACAGGGCAGGAGGGGGCGGGTGGACCGGCAGGGGTTCTGGGCTCTCCCCTGCCCCCCAGACCCAGCAGGGGTGGGCGCCGCAAGGCCCTGCCTCATGGAGCCGTGGCGGCTGCGGGCTCCGGGAACGCCTGATTTATTAAACTAATGTTCTAGCACATTTTCCCCATCCCATAATGAGCTGTTTCCACCAGGGGGTGTCTGCAGAGCGACGGCGGGCTTCCGGCCGCTCCAGGAGGGAGGCAGGGCTGGCTGGCGGGGCGGGCGGTCTGGGGTGGGGAGGGGGGTCGGGGTGTCTGGCCGCCCAGGGAGGGGAGGGGTGAGGTTGGAAAGTCTGGGTTGAAAAATCACCCCCTGGTGGTGGTGGGGGGGGGCTGTTGAGGGGAGGCTGGAGGCTAGTTCTGCCCGTGCAGCTTGGAAGAGATCCCACGTTTCTCCCTGTGCCATCCTGGCTCAGCTTCCCACCAACCCCAGGGGCCTGGGAGGGAACACTGGCCCCAGCACTCTGGCCTGGCTCCTCCTGGCCTCCCTCCTCCGCGAACCTCTGAGCATTCTGAGCTCAGCCTGCCTACTGCCTGCTTGTTATCCGCCCAGAGCAGGCGTTTCTGTGGCTTGATGTGACCGTTATGTCCTTTGCAGCCAGATGGATCTAGGTTCAAATCCCAGCCCAGCCACCTCCTAGCTCTGTGACCTGGGGGCCGAGGGCAGGGGGATCCCTGGCCTCTCTGGGCCTCAGTTCCCCATTTTAAAATTAGGATAAGAAGCCGTATGTTGTGGGGTTAGTGTGAGGATCAGCGAGAACGCAGGTAGAGCTTTGTACCGGGTGATAAACCCAGCCTTGGCCACCTGGCCTACTGACGGTGGGACAGACCTGCTGGGGAAATGGGATGACCAGCTTGGGTCTCTTGAGATCGCTACTCCCTAACATGGTGTGCAAGGCCCACTGACCTTCCCCAGGAACTATTGCCATGTGTTAGAGAGCAGGGTGCTTGAGTGACTTGCCCAGGCCCCTAGTACTTAAGTGGTAGAGCAGGGCCTGGAACCCAGTCTGCTGGACTCCTAAACCAGTGCTCCTTCCTCTCCTCACTAGAGGTCACTGAGGGAGCCTTCTGGCATTCAGCAAGCCCTCAGGACAAAGGTGAGTTCCCTCAGCTTCCTCCTTACAGCAGGTTAACCAGCCTTGGGCTCTGAGTAAATACGGAATTTTGTGGACCCTTTCTGGGAAGGGCTAAGTTTGGAGGAAGAGAGGCTTGGAGGGACCCGGCCCCCTGGGTACCTACACCTGTTGTCTTGGTTCTTGTTTCTTCCTGCATTCAGAACCTCCCTGAGTCCTCCCCCCCACCAAGAGAACTGAACCACCCAAAAACATTAACAAGCAAGTGGGATGGACTGAAGGTTAAAGCAGAGATGGACGTGGCCATTTCTGCTCATGCTTAAAGCAAAGAACCTGAGAGAACCTGTGTTAGATGTTCTGCTCTCCCAGGCCCCTGCCCGGCTGTCTGCCCTGGGGGCTGCCGCATCCTGCCCTCCCCACATGCTGCTCCCTGCCTTGGTGGCCTCTCTCTCCGCCCCCTCACCAGGCCGGCCTGTGCCAGTGCTGTCTCCTCCTGATGGCTTCCCTCCTCAGGGCTGCTGCCTTTGAGCATTCTGTCCTCTCCACCGCTTCCTTCCCTGGCCACCAGCTCCAGAGAAGCCTTCTAGTCACCCCCACTGTCTTGCCGGCTTCTATTGTGTTGGGGTCACCATCTGAAAGGACCTTGTTAATTGCCTGCTCCCCTCAGGTATCGAAGCTCCGGGTGCCTCATGCCCAGAATACCCCTGGGAACGCAGTTGGCAAATAATCCGTTTACGTTCCCTTCTTCTCAAATTCACCTGTGCCCCAGCTGCTTGCACACCGAAGTGATCTTAGGACCCCAGGGACTTGATGTCAACAGCGGCCACTTTCCTCGCTGTTGCTAACACCTGTTGGTCTTGCTGGTAACGGGCACTGTGGGGTGCTTGCGTATATTAACTCACTGAGTCCTCACCACAACTCCTGAGGTAGGTCCCGTTCCCATCAGCATGACCATCTTACAGGTGACGGAACTAAAGCCAGAGTCCGCTGGTCCTGTCTTACACAGTCAGCAAGTGGCTGAGCCAGGGACTGAAATCCAGATGGTGGTTCTTTGGAATCTCTACTCCAGACTGCTTCTAGAAGCAGCGTGATGTTCTCACCTGCCTCTCAGAGGGCACCCCCCACCACCACCTGTGGAATGTACACAAGCCCTTGGAACTTGCACCCTCAAGTCCCTGCTGCACCCCAAATGGTTTTTCAGAGAATTTCTTTAGGGCACATGTAATGTTTGTTCCTGACTATACATGTTTGGGTGAGCAAAATTTCCTCCATCTTTTACACATTTAAAAGAAACCAGAGTATAAGGGAAGGACAGTGTTTGAAGGAGACGGAGTCTTTCCTGGAACCCATTGGAACTGGGTCCCGAGTCTTTTGTCTCTCTGTGCTCCTCTCCTTTTCCTTCTTCATGCCCCCCCCTTCACGTGTCCTCTCTGATCTCCAAGTGGGCGATAACCCCCCCTTGGCTCCTGAGCACTTACGCACTTCCACACCCGGGAAGCCCAGCTCCCATGGGAAGAGAGAGCATTTAATTGGCTGAGCTTGGCCCAGGTGGGTCCAGCTGAGGCCCAGGCACCTGTGACCGGGGGGAGGGTTTGAGGTGCGAACATGGCTCCTGTGGACTTGGCCGTAGTCTTCAGAGAAGGGGTGGGTGTGAGCTGTGAGGCCGGCACTGAGAGTGCCCGGCGTGGTCATGAAGAGCCTCGAATGTGACACTAAGGAGCTCATCCTTCAGGTGATGACGGCTCTAAGCCAAGGAGTGGCAGAATTCAAGCTACAGCTTTGAAGGCTTGTGTTAGCTGCCAGAGGGTAGAGGGGAGCCACAGGGAGACCTGTGAGGGGGACATTGCTGCTGTGGAAGGTGGCACTGGATCCCTCGAGGAGGAGGCAGCATGCACGCACTGTCTTCTTCTCTGGGCCATGTTTACGTCCTCCTTCCTGGGCCAGCTGGAAGGCTCACCCTCTGATTCTGAGCACTCACTGCCTGCCAGGCCTGAGCTGAGTGCTGAGGCCCTGTCCTGAGGTGCTCACTGCTGTGGGAGAGACAGGACAATGACACAGGCCTCAGTTACACCAGGGAACTGACGTGTGACAAAGGGGTTGGGGGGCAGAGGAGATCCCAGGAGGCCAAAATTACTTGGCATGGGGCGTGTGGGCTGGGAGAGAGGATCCGGGCCATCCTCCCTAGCCCCCATGCTCTGTGGTTGCAGGCCTGGAAGAACAGGTGGGGATTGAAGACGAGGAGCTGTGGGTGAAGGGCTCTCCCGGGGAGGGGCAGCATGGGCAAAGGCAGGAGTCAGAAAAGTACGTGGTGTGGCCGGGCCGGCAGGCTGTTCTGTCCCTAGGGTGTGCAGAGCTGAGTAATGGGAGATAGAGCTCGAGGAAGGTGGGGAAAGTTCCTCTACAGGCGTTCCTTCATGGAACATTCAAAATGCCAAGCTGAGGTGCTTAAATTTATGCCGTGGCAGTGGGGAGCCATTGACTGTGAGAAGATAGTGATGTGGTCAGTGTTTCCCTTCAGGATCCTGACAACATGGGTTCTATAAATTAAACCGATGGGGAAAGTTCTCAGGTCTTCAGAGTGCTGGGGCCTGGGGGACATGCTGGTGCCTTGAAATGCCCCTCCCCATATCCTAGGGCCTTTGGGGGCACAGCGGGATGGTCCACGGGGCCAAGGGAGATGTGTGCAGGCTTGGGGTGTCCGTGGCAGTTGCCACATGGCTGATGGCCTGCAGAAGCTGCTGAGGGCCGGGAGGTAATTAACAATTGTAATCACTCCTGTCCTGACATCATTAAACTCAGATCTCGCCGGCTGGGCAGCTGCCGGCTGGGCCTGGGAGTCACACAGCTCATGGGGAAGGCAGGATCATTTGTCAGCAGGTAGAAGGTCAGCGGCAGGGGCCCAAGTTTCTGCGTGTGGGATGCTGGCTGCCATCCCAGGCCAGGTCAGGGCAGGTGAGGCTGGGCTTGGACCCTGACCTGCTCCAGCGTTTGATGACAGGTCTGAGCTGGAAGATCTTGAGAAATCATCCAGTGGACATGCTCAGGAGCCCTGGCGGGGAGTGGAGGGTGAGGGGGTGCTGATTGGGGCATAGATTGTGGGGCTCCAGGCATCCCCTCCTTGCTCCAAACTTCTCTCTCTAACTGGAAATTTTCTTATTGTTGATTATACGTGAGTCTTGAGAAAGAAATCTATGCAGTATGGAGGCAGGCTTTCATGGTCCTGTTCCTGACACATAATCATTGTTAAAGTGTGGTTTATGTTCCAGTTCCCAAGGCCCCTGGAGCCACCACCCAGCTTCCTGCCAAGATCCCTGCCATTCTGTGGGCTATCCCAGTGGCCTCCCAAGAAACCCTCCAGTTTGCTTAAATATAGTTTGATGCTTTTCCTTCCAGGTGTGGTCAAACTCAAGGAATAGGAAGAAGTTCCTGCCCACCTCCCAGCCTCCCCACCCCTAGCCTACCCTCCCAGGGCTGGTTCCTAGGGTAGGCGGCCACTTTCATTCAGGGAGCTCAGGGACAAGCTGTAATGTCCCAACTTCAGCTGTGTTCTTGTGCAGAAGCTGAGGCTGGACCGTGTTTAGCTGGGCCCTATGCTTTTACATATGATGGCTTGGAGGCGGGGGGAGGGGGGCGGCTGGGGTGGGGTGGGGATGGGGTGGCAGGGAGAGGAGGAATTGCCAAACTGCTTGAAATAGCCACAGGAATTGAAGGTTGTACCCAGGGTGCTGGGCAGAGGGGTGGGGAAAACCAGGCACAGCGTGTGGATGATCCCCAAACCAAGTGCCATAAAACCATCCTGCAGTCTGCTCACAGACTCTGTGGATCACAGATTCTGGGAACTTCAGGCTGGGCATTTCTTGTCTCGGGTCTCCTCCAATGGAGTACAAGCAGCCTCTGGAGCGGATTCTCTCTTCTTTTGGTGGTTGTTGTGGGAGTGGGGCGACTGTCATCTTACAGTGTGTGTCAACAATGGGGTAGGTAGGAGACCCCTCATTCCCCAATCTTGCCCCACCAGCAATATTCTTTTTATTTTATTTATTTATTTTTTTACTTTTTTAAAATTAACATATAATGTATTATTTGTTTCAGGGGTACAGGTCCGTGATTCATTAGTCTTACACAATTCACAGCGCTCACCATAGTACCTACCCTCCTCAATGTCCATCACCCAGCCACCCCATCCCTCCCACCCCCCTCCACTCCAGCAATCCTCAGTTTGTTTCCTGAGATTGAGTCTCTTGTGGTTTGTCTCCCTCTCTGGTTTTGTCTTGTTTCATTTTTCCCTCCCTTCCCCTATGATCCTCGTCTTCTTGGGTTGTAGGGTAGCTCTATTTTCTTTCTTTTTTCTTTTCTTTTCTTTTTAAAGATTTTATTTATTTATTTGACAGAGAGAGAGCAAGAGAGGGAACACAAGCAGGGGGAGTGGGAAAGGGAGAAGCAGGCTTCCCGCCGAGCAGGGAGCCCGACGTGGGACTCCATCCCAGGACCCTGGGATCATGACCTGAGCCGAAGGCAGACACTCAACAACTGAGCCACCCAGGTGCCCCAGGGTGGCTTTATTTTCAACTTTTTGAGGAACCTGCTTACTGTTTTCCAGAGTGGTTGTACCAGCTTGCATTCCCACCAATAGTGTAGGAGGGTTCCCCTTTCTCTGCATCCTTGCCAACATCTGTCGTTTCCTGACTTGTTAATTTTAGCCATTCTCACCAGCAATATTCTTCCCTGATTCTTCCCTCTTTCCCTCCTGGGGCCGCTGTCCCCACGGTGCAGCGGTGATGATGGGGGCCCCCCTCCCTGACCCCAGGAGTCCCGTGAGTTTGTAAGAGGAGCATGGCTTGAGAGAGGGACAGTGAGGGCAATGGCTGATGAGTTTCCCAACAGGGATGGCTAGTAAGGGCTTTACAGACATTTCCTGCCCTGGGCCCCGGGCCTCAGCTGCCCCGAATTCCTGGTACACATTATTACACACCACAGTCTCACGTTAGGGGGATTTGGGAGGTGGTGGTGGTGGCGGTGAAGGAAGAGGGGTGTGTCAGGGTGGGGCCAGGACTGAGGATCAGGCAGAATGGACAATCTGGGGTGGAGAGGGCTCTCATTAAACTTCCTGTGGTAGCCGGCCCTCGAGATGGCCCCAGTGACCCACATTGCCTGCAGGAGTGTCTGAATCGGGGCTGGCCCTGTGTGGACAGTAGAATTAGATGAAAGTAGAATTAGATGAAAGAGATAAGAAGGCTGGGGCAGCCCTGTGGCGAAGCCCCCATGGGGCCAAGACCTTCAGCCAACCCCTAGCACCACCTGCCAGTCACAGGAGTGGGTCACCTGGGAAGCAGATCCCTGGGCCTGGTCAAGCCTTCAGGGGACCCCAGCCCCAGCCCACATCTGACTGCAACCGCACGGGAGACCCGAAATGAGAATTGCCAGCTTCCTGAAATCTTGACCTACAGAACTTGTGAGCATAATGAAATATTGTGTTGTGTCACTAAGTTTTGGTCTGATTTATGACATAGCATTTGATAACTGATACCCCATCTCCAAATACTCCAAAGGAAGATGGGAAGGTGGTCCTTGTGAGGGAGATGGAGGGAGGCAGGTAAAAGGAGATAGAGGGATAGATAGAGCTCTCACATCCGCTCCTGAAGCTGGGGAGAAACCCAGCACCTGGTCAGACTGGAGCCCTCCAACATGGCGGTCTCCTATGTTGGGTTAATGCAAGAGGGTTTTGTAAGGGTTTCCATGGTGAGAGGGGGCAGGAGTTCTAGCATAATTAGGCCAAAGTTACATTATCACAAAGAATATGTAGACGTGATGAGGGTTTTCAACAGGAAACTCGTTTTTGAGGTGTGGAATGTGTCTGATTTTTTAGGTGCACGGGGAGGGAGCAAACTGCCACCATTTCCAAGACTTGCCTCCCTCACTGAGGGATCCAAAGTTCCTGCCTCCCCTCAGCACACAACCTGGCAGGGAAGAAAAATGCCTTTGACTTAGAGGATGCCGGGGACTGAGGAATTCAAAGGATTCAAAGGGGTTGTGGGACACCTGGGACTCAATGGGGTGTGGGAGAGGCCTGGTTTCAGGAGGGGGGCAGGGTTTGGAAGCCAGACAGAGAAGAAAAGCATTTGAAAAAAGTCATTCTACTAGAAAAATATTTGACAATCATCCATCTAGTTGAACTCCCTCAGGCTTCCTGTACCCTCAAGTTACAGAAGAATGGAGGGGATACCTTAAGTTGTATTTTCCTGCAAGCAGATCCTGAGACAAGGATTTGGATGTAAGCTTGTTTGAGGGGTGATCCCAGGAAGCGGGGAAAGGAAGGAGGGTAGTCACAGGGCAGGGAAGGCAGCCAGTAAAGGGTGTGTTATCAGGCCAGTCGCTACGGTGGGCAACTGGGTAGAACAGGCCCCACCTTGTCATGCCACCCACGGGGCCAGGAAGCTGGCATTTATCCTCAACTTCCCTGGGCCGGTGGCTGGGGCTGCCTCTGGACCCTCCTGGCCTGTCCCCCACCACCCCTGGGCAGAAAGAAGCCTCAGGAGAGTTGGCTGCAGGCTTTCAGCTTGTCCTGGAGTGAGCATGAAGGGATGTGGCTGGGGCCCTGGTTTCTGTGTAGATAGAGGAGGGGGGCTCTGACGGAGTCCCCAGCCTTTGAGGTTTTTCCTGTGCAGTCAGGAGGCCGTGGGGGCCCAGACTCCTGATGGGTGGTCCTCAGACCCCGAGGAAGATGGCTAGCTCCAGATTGGAGACCTGGAGAGTGTTGCTGGATGCTTATCCAGGAACGGGTTCAAGGTGGAAGTGAAGAGGAATTGGTTAAATCCTGACTCAATCCCTTACTGTCTGTGTAATCTTTATTAGGCTTATCTCCTTTCTCATCCTCAGTGTCCTTAGCTGCAAAATGGGTATTCCTCTCCCTGCCTGCCTTGAACGCTTAGAACATCGTAGTGGGTATCGGTAGCTTGCCTTGAAGCCTTCCATCTATTCCCCCTCTTCTGACATTTAGGGATCCCACCTGCCCCTGCTCTCAGGCCAAGTGGTTTGGGTGGGTCTTGGGTGGGACGCCCCTGGCTCCAGCCCGTCTGAGCAGGACATTCCCCCAGCCATGGTGATTGGTTCAGAAGTGGGCATGTGCCCTGAGCCCATCCAATCAGAGCGAATCCCAGTGCTTCTGTAGGTGCTCTTAGAAAAGCATAGTTCTCCTAGTGGATTTGAATCGGCGAGGAGAAGCTCATCACCAAGTGGAGCCTTAGAATGAAGTCAACACACGGGAGAAAGTAAGAACAAGAGGTAGAGAAAGGCAGGTCCTCGTGACTTTGCTTGAGCCCCTGAATCGAGCTGTTCCTAAAGCTGCCCAGCACCCCTTGACTTCCCAGTAATGTGAGCCAATACATTCCCTCTGCTGCAGCTTAATTGTGTTGGACTTTGTGTCACTGGCAACAGAAAGTATTTTTTTTTTTTTTTTAAGTAAGCTCCATGCCCAACGTGGGTCTCAACTCACAGCCCTGAGATCAAGAGTCGCAAGCCCCACGGCGGAGCCAGCCAGGCATCCCGCAACAGATTTTAACAAAGTACTGGATTCAGCTGATGTGAGCTGGGGGTTGAGAAGCAAGTCACAAGTCTTGTTGCTGTTGTGGTGGTTTATTTATTTATTTGTTAAACCTTTTATTTATTTATTTTTGTGCGCACACGAGAGAGAAAAAGAGAGAGTGCGCACAAACGGGGCGGGGAGGGGCAGAGGAAGAAGCAGACTCCCGGCTGAACAGGGAGCCTGACATGGGGCTCGATCCCAGGACCCTGGGATCATGACCTGAGCCGAAGGCAGACGCTTAACCGACTGAGCCACCCAGGCGCCCCTGTTGTGGTGGTTTAAAGGAGTGTTTGAGACCACCCAGTCCTAGACCACAGGGATGCTCTGGAGTAGTTGTTGAATAGATGAATAAATGAATCACCCAACTGTTGTCCCCCTTTATCACTTTGGTGAATGGCATGAGGGGAGGCTGGAAGAGGGATCTTGGAGAATTTTCTTTTTTTCCCCTGAAATTGAGGAAACTTTCAGGCTTGTTCTGTGGGGTAGGCCAGATCCAGCAGTCATTATGGGGATGAGGAAGGGTGTGAAGGGCCAGGGCAGGATCCCAGGGAGAAGGCCTGAGAGAGGAAGGGAGAGGTCTTGGCAAGGAGTCCCAGCGGTTTGGGACTTGGGGAAAGCTTGGGCTCTCCATCCAGATAGCCAGTTCAAATGCTTGCTCTTCTGGTGACAGCCGGTGTCACTCAGCCTGCCTCACCCGGCTGTCAGCGCAGATCTAATTCACCGTGTGTCCTGAGTGCCTGCCTGACACAGAGGTGGCACCAGGGCAGACTTGTGGGATGAAGACCAGCGACAATGACATTGGTGATAGAGTCCCAAGTGTGTGTCCCCTCTCCTCCCATCAATCTTCTTTCTCATCAGTGTTCAATTTTCTTTTTCTTTTTTTTTTTTTAAAGATTTTATTTATTTATTTGAGAGAGAGTGAGAGAGAGCATGAGAGGAGAGAGGGTCAGAGGGAGAAGCAGACTCCCCGCTGAGCAGGGAGCCCGATGCGGGACTCGATCCAGGGACCCCGGGATCATGACCTGAGCTGAAGGCAGTCGCCCAACCAACTGAGCCACCCAGGCGCCCAGTGTTCAATTTTCTTCTCACCTCTGTGGCACAAAGCTTGCGAGCAGTCCATTTTCATTCCGTAAGCAGTTGGTCCCCCTGAAAGGAGGTTATTTTCCCAAAAGCCCACCAACTGCAAGCAGATGAAAAGCCCCCTTTCCCTTCTCCTGCCCCCTGAAGCATATGGTCATGGAGGTGTGAGGATTAGTCCACCTCTGCCATTTACCAGCTGTGTGACCTTGGGCAAATGTCTTGGCTTCTCTGAGCCTCAGTTTCCTCATTTGTAAAGTGAAGATAATGCATTCTTTGTGAGGTTATTTGAAGATTAAATTAAATGATGTACATGGAAGAACTGAGCACAATGTTTGCCACCAACAATGTTGGGTGCAATACAAGATAATTTCCTTCCTCCAGGCTCCACCAAAGGCAGGACTTGATTAAGAAAATTTCCCCCTGTGGAGGGACGCATGGGTGTCTGACTCTTGGTTTCGGCTCAGGTCATGATCTCAGGATCGGGCTCCGTGCTCAGTGGGGAGTCTGCTTGAAGATTTGCTCCCTCTGCCCCTCCCCCACTCACGCTCATTCGCACGCTCTCTCAAATAAATAAATCTTTTTTTTTTTAAGATTTTATTTATTTTTGACAGAGAGAGAGTGTACAAGCAGGGGGAGTGGCAGGCAGTGGGAGAGGGAGAAGTAGGCTTCCCGCTGAGCAGGGAGCCCAATGTGGGACTCGATCCCAGGACCTTGGGATCACGACCCGAGCCAAAGGCAGACACCCAACCATCTGAGCCACGCAGGTGCCCCAAATAAATAAATCTTTAAAAAAAAAAAGAAACTTTCTGTGGATTGATTCCTTCTGACCCCACGTGTCCACATGTGTGAATGTGCATGTGCACTGTGCTCATAGGTATGTGCACGCTATGTTCGTGAGCATGTGAATTTGTGCGTGTGAACAGAAATGTACGCACACGTATGTGCGCTTGTGTGTGCACATGTGGTTTCCCAGCACTGTTAGGTTAGTGGCAAGTGTAATGATGCTTTAGGGCAGCAGCAGCAGCCCCATTCCCCTAGCCATTAAGCTCCCTCCTTCCTCTACTGGGGGGGCGGGGATTAGCTGCAGCCCGGCATCCTCCCTCCCCCACCCCTGCATGCTGCAGGAGCACCCGGCCACCCCCCTCTCTCACCATATGCCTGTCTTTTACAGTTCTTTGGTGCGTGGTGCTCATCGAGTGGCTAATTAGCTAAATGAATTAATTGACATCCATACGTGTAATTAGCAAATGGTTATAAGCAGCTATTCTCCTTGGGATGTCTACAATTTCTAGGGGTCAGATGCTGGGGGGCGGGTGCTTTAGGGAATAAATAGGAGTGGCCAGTGTGAGTGCTGAGGACCGGCCTGGGGGACTAGGCATGCCCCACAGCCTGGCTGTGGGGGAACCCCTGGGGAAACCCCAGGGAAAGAGGGAAGAGGTGCCCATGAACCTGACAGGGTGAAACCACTGGGGCACTGGAAGTCAGGAGGTCTGGGTTCTGGTCCCATTCATGCGACCTTCTCTGTGACCTTGGGTAAGTCTCTTTCCCCCTTTGGGCAGCAGTCTCTACTTCTAAGAGGGATGGATGGGACCATCTGGTCTCTTAGGACTCCCCCATCTCTCACATTCTTCCTTACCTTAAACCAAACTTTCTAACAACAAACAGGGCTGTGTAAAGATGTGGTGATGTGCCCCCCTTCTTTATTCCAGAGCACAACATCACCAGGCTCTCTCACAGCGGTAGGATGTGGTACATACTTGCCCTCTGTTCCAAATGTCTTGTCTACCTTCTCTGCCTTTAAGGTCATCCAGAACAGCACGGTCCAATAGAACTTTCTGAAATGATGGAAATGTCCTATATCTGTGCTGTCCTGTAGGGTGGCCATTAGCCACATGCAGATACTGAACACTTGAAGTGTGACTAGTGCAACCAAGGAACTGGCATTTAAACTTACTTACTTTGATTTTATTTAAGTTTCAATAGTCACATTGGCCCGTGGCTATTGTATCAGACAGCACAGCTCTAAATCCTTTAAGTCCAGTTCATTCATTTATTCATTCACGAATTCATTCATTCATCCAACAAATATTTATTGAGTGCCTGGTGTGGCCAGGCCCTGTGGAGGCTGTTGAGAAGGGGCTGGCATGATCCCTGCCCCCATGACACATTTATAGTGGGAGGAGATAGGAGCGAGAGAAGAGAGAAAAACGAATAGACAACAAAATGATCAGAAATTATAATAAGGACTATGAAAGAAATCAACTAGGGACTGAGACAGAATACAAAGCTTAGGAGAGAACTCCATTACATGGGGTAGTCAGAAAATGTGTCTCTGAGGAGGCGTCCCTTAGGCTGGGACCCAAGGGATGAGAAGGAGCCCTCCCAGGAGGAGGGGGGAGGGAGCAACAGGTCGGGAGGTGGGCAGGCAGAAAGAGTTGGTGAGTTTGCTGCAGTCAGCCGCGTTGGGGTGTAAGGGGTGTCGGGGAGGGGCCAGGAAGTGAGGGGGGGGGCCTGCCGCAGAGGCCCCTGGGGAGGACTGTGCACTGAGCAGTAGGAGCAATGCTGGGCGTGCTTGCCTCGGCAGCACATATACTAAAAAAGAGCAATGCGGGGCTCTGAGGGGCTCCAGCAGCCTGAATGCACACCTTCAGACGCTGACGTGGCTGCTCCGAAGGGGAAATGGAGGAGGCATTAAGGGAAGCCAGAGACTGTCGCCTAGGAGAGTGGCCCTCCCAGGGTGGTGTAAGCAAGGAGCGCGGGTGGGGAGGGGGGGAGGGGGTGCCTCCACCGGGAAGCACTCCCTGGCTCCCCAAGCTGGACCAGGCACCTCTCTGTGATTATTCCACCTGTCACAGCATTTTCACCTCCCGTCATTCATTGCCTGTTATAGTGGGACCCACCAGATGTGGGCCTTTCCCCACAAGGCCACGTCTGATTCTGTGTCCCCATCTGGACAAGCCCAGCCTGGCGTCCTCCGTCTCTTGGGAAGAGGCTGCCGTAGGAAGCTGGCAGTGGTGGTGGGAGAGATGCCCCAGCCCCTACCTCCCCTGCTACTCCTCACTTTGCAGCTTAGAGCCTCTTTCCCATGCTTGGCCTCAGCTGACTCTCCCAACAGTCCTGACAGGTGGAGCAGTAATCCTCCTCTACCCATTTTAGGGATAAACAAATAGAGAGACCAAGTGCCTTGTCCTGGAGCACGAGTCTCTCTTTGAGGACACAAAGAGGAGTTACCTCTTTGGAGGTTACAGATTATAGAGGTTTCCTGTATAGCTTTAGGTCAGACAGCCTGGATTCGAATGCCGGCTCTTAATTTCTTAGCTGTGTGACTTCAGGCAAAGTAGGTAACCTCTCTGAGCATTAGTGTCCTCATCCCTAAAATGGTGGGAACAACCACATCTATTTCCCAGAGTGGTTGTGGGGCTTGAAAAGTGCTCAGCAGAGTGCCCGGCACACGAGAAGCATTTAGTACTGTTAGCAATAGTTATTTGGGAATCTAATGGAAATTCTGTACTTCCACAAGATGCACATACCTTCAGAAGGGTCACAAAGCTCCTGGAGCCCAGCCATGGATGCCTTGGTAGCCATGAACCCCAGGTGAAGAAAATATGATAAGAAAGACCCTAACAGCAAAAGTAGTAGCTCAGGAATAAAGTACCTAAGGAATAAAAGCTGTGCAAAACTAGCATGGAAAAAAATTTTAACACTTAACCAAGGGGACATTAAAGAAGACTTAAATAGATGGAAAACTTAACATTGATGAAGGTGCCAATTCTCCCAAAATTCATCTACTTTTTAAAAAGATTTTATTTATTTATTTATTTATTTATTTATTTATTTATTTGAGAGAGAGTGAGAGAGCGAGCACGAGGGGGAGGAGGGGCAGAGGGGAAGGGAGAAGGCGTGAGAGAATCTTTCAGGTGGACTCCTCACTGAGCTCAGAGCCCGCCTGACTCGGAGCTAGATCCCACGACCCTGAGATCATGACCTGAGCAGAAACCAAGAGCCAGAGGCTCAACCGACTGAGCCACCCAGGCGCCACCCAAAATTAATCTATTAATATATAAATATATTTAATGCAACTCCAATCTAATATTCCAATAGGGATTTCTATGGAATTTGACATATTGATTCTGAAATGTGTGTATAAGAATAAAGATCCAAAAACTAGCCAAGCCACTTCTGAAGAAGAATTAAGGTGGGTAGACTTTCCCTGTCAGATATCAATATTTATTATAAAGCTCTAATAGTTAAAACAGTATGGGGTTGGCACAGGAATGGACAAACTGACCAGTGAAGTAGAACTGATAGCCAGACACAGACCTCTGCATGTAATTTACACGATGGAAGCAGAAGGCGGTATAGAAACATGGATAAAAGTATGGCAGATTCTGGAGCCAGACTGCTTGGCTTGGTATCCTGGCTTTGACACTTACTAGCTGTGTGGTCTTGGGCAAGTTGCTGAATCTCTCTGGCCTCAGTTTCCCCAGGGGGGAAAGAGGGACTATACAATAAATAAAGCGGACGACTTAGTTACAGATATGGAAAAATGAGATTGAATTTGAGCCCAACTTTTTACCAAAAAGTCAATTTCAAATCAGTTAGGTACTTAAATATCAAAAGCAACACTATGAAACTTTGAGAAGAAAATATAAGTGATCATTATTGAAACTTGGGGTAATTCTTTAAAAAGACCTCAGGAGCACCTGGGTGGCACAGTCGGTTAAACAACCAACCGTTGGTTTTGGCTCAGGTCGTGATCTCAGGGTCCTGGGATCAAGCCCCTCGTGGGGCTCTCTGCTCAGCGCAAAGTCTGCCTAAGACGGTCTCTTCCTCTCCTTCTGCCCCACCCCCCACCCCTGCTCGCTCCCACTCTCCAAAATAAATAAGTAAATCTTTAAAAAAAGTTTAAAAAACCCTCAAAAGCACTCACCATAAAATACCAATATATTTGACTATGTTAAAATGTAGAACTTCTTTTTTTCAAAAGAAATCTTAAAGAAAGTAAAATATTACAAATGCAAGAATATATTTTAAATGCATGTAGTTGATAAAAGATGAGTATCAAGAACATGCAAAATTGGTATGAAAGGAAAACTAGCCCAATCAAAAAATGGGAAAAAAAATGACCAAGCATTTCTTAGAGGAGGAAACATGTATGGCCAATAAACATCTGAAGAGATGCTCAACTTAACTAGTAATCATGGAAACAAAAGTCAAGACAATAATGAAATATCGTTTTACATTTGATTGGCCAAAATTAAGAAGTCTGGCAATACAGCAGGTGTGGATCAGTGGAACTGCTTCCTCATTGCTGTGGGACCACACACAGGTATAAGCACTTTGAGAACGAGTTATTATCTAACATTGGTCATTATCCCAGCCTGTACCTCAGCAATTCTACTAGGTATATACCTAGGGGTTATGTACGAGAATCTTCATAACACCAATTTGCAATAGCAAAACAACAACAAACCTCCTCCTCCAAGCAAGGGAATGATAAATATAAAATTTAGGATAGTGATTCCCTGAGGTGGGGAGGGACGCGGGATGGGGAGGACAACATAAGTAAACGGAAATTATTACTAATGCTCTAAAATTTGAGTGGTGGGCTCACAGATCTTCATTACATCATTAAAAATAAACCAATGAGCATTAGAAGACAAGCCAGAGACTGGGAGAAAATATTTGCAAAAGACACATCTGTTAAAGGACAGTTATCCAAAATATACAAAGAACTCTTAAGTCTCAACAAAAAGAAAACAAACAACCTGATTAAAAGATGGGACAAAGACCTTAACAGACACCTCACCAAAGAACATATACAGATAGCAAATAAGCATATGAAAAGATATTCTACAGCATGTGTCATAAGGGAAAGGCAAATTAAAACAATGAGATATCATGACACATCTTTTAGAATGGCCAAAATCCAAACACTGACAATACCAAATGTTGGCAAGAGTGTGGAGAAGTAGCCTCCCTTCCCTCTCCCATCCCTGAGGCAGATAACCCTTAAGTCCCTTACAACTGCAGCATTAAGGGAAAGCCCAGGGTTTCTGGATGGTGCACAGAGGTCTCAAAGTCAGGGCCAGATGTGGCTCATCCTAACCTGGAGCAATGAACCAGGGAATGAAGACATGGTACCTGCTAATCCCCTACCAATATAAATTATGGAACTGGGACATGGTCATTATAATAAACACTCTTATTCCAAAAGGGAAAGAATGGGAGACACCCAGCAGTAGACAGTGGCTCCTGGCAATTCTCAAATTCCATTAGGCAGACATTTTTAGGGCCCTCTTCCATGGAGATGGAAAATAATGTTGGGTAGGCCCAGCTTCTGCTCCCTAGATAGCTCCTTTATGCATTGTTCTCTGTGGCCTCTGCAGCCCTGTGTCTGCGGACTTTCCCATGATCCTCCTTGGCCACATCTGAAAATGATGTTGGGGAATATACCCAAATTGGGGATTGGATCATTGCCTCAGTCAACTTTCTGCCCACAGATGGCTCGGAACCCAAGGGCCATTTTATTACTTAATTGTTACAATCTCTTAGCCCAAGCTGGTAGTTCTTTTGCGACTAGAACTCTCTTGAAAATGTAGTCGGCTTCTCATCTGTTTGTTTCTGGTTAGTTCCATGTGCCACTAAGCCAAACCCAGAGTTCTTTCCTAGAGATTCTTAGATATGCTATGCTTCTTTGTTTTCTCACCCCCATAAGTCCTGGGTTCAAATGTGGGTATCTGGGGCCAGCATGCTTTGCTGGGCGTGCTGGCTGTTTTCCTGTTGTCTCTCAGCTCCAAGCTCACCTGTGTATATTTTGGTTCGTGTTGAATGGAACTCAGCAAACCACCACTTCCCAGGTGTCCTTGCCTGATGGCTTCCTGTTAGGTTCTTCCAGGGGGAGAATTGGCGGGAGATGAAAAGGTGGCCAAAGGGGAGGCAGGACTTTCTTCCTCATTTCAGCACCGACTAGCATCCCTCCAGGAGCAAAGGACAGCTGTGGAGTCAGCTTTCAGCTTCTTTTGGCCCTTCCAGCCCCAGACACATCATGTCCCCTCAAAAGTTTCAGTACCAGCCAGCCACGCCTTTAGTGGTATGAAGACAGGTCCCCCAGAGGTCCCGTCATCGGCTGCTGGTGTCCCCCTCAGATGTCCACACACCAGCTAGTGGTACCCCCCTGCCAGGTCTGAGTAGCAGCCAAGTGGGATTTCCCAAACTTTAGTTCTGGCATCCACACCTCTTCCTTTTTATTCCCCACCTAAAGACTAGCTGCTTTTGACAATTACAAGAATCTCCTTACTTCAGCCCTAGGGGTGGTAGCTGCTGCTTGGAGTTACTAATATCTGGGTTATATCAGCATCCTCTTTTTGTTCCTTCAGACTTCCAACACCATGGAACGCCAACTCCCTGAATTAAATCTCCTTGAGACTCCTGGTGTAGTTTCTGTTTTTCTAACTAGACCAGATACAGTGGGAGAGCCACAAGGCTACATCCTTTTTGCTGAGCTATTTTGTCCAATTGAAAGATTTGCTGGGTGCTGTGCCCTTAGCGGACCTTTACTGCGGTACTGACCCCATAATGCAGTTAGGGGTTTTCACAAGAGGGTGATGGCAATACCCGTGTTTTCACTTAGCCTTTCCACTCAAAATTCTTCTTGGTTTCATCTTTTATAGATGGAGATTGAGAAGCAGTCTTGAAAGTCCCTGAGTGTCTTGACTCTTTCTGGTCCATTTCATCCTTACTTGCAAACTAGTCAATTATTTTCTTTTACATTTTTTTTAAGTTTTAAGTAAACTCCATGCCACACGTGGGACTTGAACTCACAACTCCGAGATCAAGAGTCGCATGCTCCACCGATTGAGCCAGCAGGCGCCCCACCGATTCTTTTCTTAAAGCATATCTTTCTTGGAGTACCTTGCCAAATGTAGCTAACAGCAACCAATACACACTGCTAATGTTCTATTTCCAACCTCTTTCATTGAACTACAAGTTTATTAGACCCCTGATCTGCCCTCCCGCTTACTGCAGGGCATAGTTTTACCAAATGTTTCATCACTGCCTCCAATAACAATGTATTTGCTCCTCCCTGCTCCAACGCAAAGTCAATGCCATATATTTTGGATTACAGCAGCATTCCATCTCTGGTACCAATTTTCTTTTCTTTTCTTTTTTAAGATTTTATTTATTTATTTGAGAGAGAGAGAGTGAGAGAGAGCAAGAGAGCACAAGCAGGGGGAGGGGCAGAGGGAGAGGGACAAGCAGACTCCCCACTGAGCATGGAGCCAGACACAGCGCTCCATCCCAGGACCCTGAGATCATGCCCTGAGCCAAAGTTAGACGCTCAACAAACTGAGCCACCCAGGCGCTTCTCTGGTACCAATTTTCCATGTCGGTTGGGAAAAGCTAGGTTATGAAGAGGTAACAAATATTCCTGTATCTCAGTGGTTTAGTCTCAGTGGTTTAACCCAACAAAGGTTTATTTCTCACTCAGGCCAATGTGTCCATCATAGGCCAACTAGGGACTCTGTTCCATGTTCTCATTCCAGGACTGTATTGAATGCTACACCTCACGATGAGGGGAGATAAAGGGAGGAGGGAAACCATGCACAGACTCTTAGAGCTTCCAACTAAAAGAAAACATGTAACTTGGCCAAAGCAAGTCACATGGCCTAACTTTGGAGGGGTCAGGTACATGCAATTCGACTATATATCTAGGTGGAGAACAGCACTAATCCAGTAAGCCACAGAACAACCAGACCAAATTAGAATGGGAGAATGGAGGGCTCTGAGAAGAAAAAGAGTGGATGTGATAAATCATCTGATATGATAGAGCAGTGATAGAGATAATGACAGAGATAACCACAAGTGTATGGAGAGCACAGAGAAGTGAACCTGTCCAAATCTAATGAGTGAGAGTAAATTAAGGAAAACAGTACAAAAAGTAATTAGAAAACAAAAATAATTAGAAACCCTAGGAAAAACAAACAGCTCTGTAAGAAAGGAAATGTAATAGTACCCAATTGGCTCTAAAAAACCAATATTCCCCTAGCTGATAATAATGTAAACACTGTATATTAGTATCAACCTGTAGTCAAAGCTTAGAAGATTTAATTATGGTCACAGGACAGAATTTAATGTTAACAACCTTTACAATTAAAACATTCAGACAGGGAGGCTGAGAGGTCAAAGAGGGAGAGGGAAGCTGAATGGGAAAGGAAGGGCCCTAATATCCTCAGATTACAAAGTGGGGCACCAGGCACTCCTGTCTGTAGATTATGGAACAACGGAGTGTATGGGTATTACTTGACTTTACAAAGGTCACCATAGATAGAATACTATTGGGGTGGGAGAGGAGAAGGATTACGGCAGTGGTATATATTAATTCATCATCTGTCATGGCAGGACACTTATAGATAATGTTTAAAACTGATAAAGCGAGAAATTGCTGTATAAGCACATTATTTATAAAATTGTAGATAAAACTAGAAGAAATAGCTGAAAGAATTAAAAAGTGGTTGCCTCTTGGGAACAGAACTGGTGGTTAGGAGGAGGGGGGCAGAGTACAAATGCCTTTCATTATAAATCTTTCAGTACTGTTTAATTTTCAAACCATATGGATGGATATAAAAAAATCATTAAAATACAATTATGTTTTTAAAAGGGCTTTTACAGACAAATGAAACTGAAGATCAAGGAAATTAAGTAACATGTTCAAGGTCATGGAGCTTAGTGGTAGAGCTGGATTCAAACACAGTTCCTTTGACTTTCAGTCTGGGGTTCCTTTTGCTTGCTTACACAAGCCATTTAACAAACATTTATTGAGCGCCTATTTTTTTTTAAAGATTTTATTTATTTATTTGAAAGAGAGAGAGAGAGCGAGAGAGAGCACAAGCAGGGTGAAGGGCAGAGGGAGAAGCAGACTCCCCGCTGAGCAGGGAGACGGATGTGGGACCCGATCCCAGGACTCCAGGATCATGACCTGAGCCAAAGGCAGATGCCCAACAGACTGAGCCACCTGGGCGCCCCTAAGCGCCTATTTTGGATATGATATCAGGTGTAAGGGCAAAGACACAGAAGTCCCATACTGGTCAGAGGTTGCTCATAGTCTACTGTAGGAGGGCAGACACTTCAACCAGTCCTTACAGTGCAATGTGGTTTACATGATCATGTGTGCAAGATTTGAGAACTTAAGTTATTTTAACCACACTCAGTTGACATTGTTGCCTCTTTCCATTTGGACTTCCTCACTGTAATACTTACACTTGTGTCAGGTGGTGGTGGGATAGCCGTGGGCTTCTGTGGGGTGACTAAAGGAAAGTTGTGTTGGAAATCCATTTAGTGGGATATATTTATGTGCTTCTCAGTCATTTCTGTGATTAGTTAGGTTGTTGCTAGCCATGCTAGTGTAGGAATGAAATTATAGTAAATGCTTGAGTAATTCAAAAGAAGGCAGAAAAAGAGCAAAAGGGGAACAAAGGGCAGATGAGACCAAAAAAACCAAACCAAAACAAAACAAAACCCTAGCAAGATAGTAGACTTAACCGAATCACACCAATAATCACATTATGTGTGAGCAGCCTTAATACTCCAATTAAAGGGAAGAAATTGTAAGACTGGATTCAAAAAAGCAAAACCCAAATAATTTTATACTATTTATAAGACTATAAAAATATTTTATATATTTTTTATATATATACTTTAAATATTAACACAAATATGTTAAAAGTAAAAGGATAGAAAAAGATATATTATGCTAACAGTAATCAAAAGAAAGTAAATCTAAGAGCAAAGAATATTACCAGGAATAACGAGGGTCATCACATAATGATAAGGGTCAATTCATTAATTGGTCATAACAGTTCTAAGTGGTTATGCACTTAGTAGCAGAGTATCAAAATACATGAAACAAAGCCTAATAGAATTGCAAAAAGAAAAGGACAAATATACAATTACAGTAAAGTATTTCAACACAATCAACATATTTGATAAAACACCTAGACAAAAAGTCAGTAAGAATATAGAAGATTTGAATAACACTCAACTGACTTAATCTGATGTTTATAGAATACTCTACCCAACAACAGCAGAATATGCATTCTTTCCAAGTGCACATAAAATACTACAGAAGACCATATTTTGTGCAATAAAACAAGTATCAATATATTTAAAGATTTATTTATTTTATTTAAAAAATTTTTTAAAGATTTAATTAAATTAATTAATTAATTAATTTAAGAGAGGAGTGGGGGAGGAGCAGAGGGAGAGGGACAAGCTGACTCCATGCTGAGCACAGAGCCCGACACAGGGTTTGATCCCATGACCCTGAGATCATGACCTGAGCTGAAATCAAGAGTCAGATGCTTAACTGACTGAGCCAACCAGGCGCCCCTTTATTTATTTTATTATTATTTTTAAAATTTTTAAATTTTATTTATTTTATTTTTTTTAAAGATTTTATTTATTTATTTGACAGAGAGAGAGCACAGGCAGGCGGAGTGGCAGAGGGAGAGGGAGAAGCAGGCTGGGGCTCGATCCCAGGACCCTGGGATCATGACCTAAGCTGAAGGTAGATGCTCAACCCACTGATCCACCCAGAAGTCCCTATTTATTTTATTTTATTTTGTTTTGTTTTATTTTATTTTATTTGAGAGAGAGAGAGAGAGGGAGGGAGAGAACGTGAGGGAGAGGAGTGGCAGAGGGAGAGGGAGAGAGATAATCCCAAGCAGACTCCACGTTGAGCAAGGAGCCTAATGCAGGGCTTGATCTCACCACCCTGAAATCATTACCTGAGCTGACACCAAGAGTTGGAGGCTTAACTGACTGAGTCACCCAGGCACCCTTCAATATATTTAAAAGTGTTCTAGTCATATAGAATTAAATTAGAAATTGATAACAGAAAGATATTTAGAAAATTTCCACATATTTTAGGACAAAGAAATGCACTTCTAAATAACTCATACGTCAAAAAGAAATCACAAGAGATATTAAAAACAAATTTGACCTGAATGAAATGAAAACACAATATTAAAGTTTGGGGGATGCAGCTAAAGCAGTACTTGAGGGAAATTTATTGCATTAAACACTTATATTAGAAAAAAGGAAATAAATTACCCAAACTTTCACTGTCACAGAACCAGAAAGTGGAAGCAAACTGCCTCAAAGTTAGCAGAAGATAGGATATAATAATGATAAGGGCAGAAATTAATAAACAAAGAACAGAAAAACGGTAGGAAAAACAAATGAGACAAAATATGGTATTTTGAGGAGATTAACAAAATTGATCAACCTCTAGACAGCCTGACCAGGAAAAAGAAGACTTAGGTGGCTCAGTCAGTTAAGCGTCTGCCTTCTGCTTAGGTCATGATCTCGGGTCCTGAGATGGAGCCCTGCGTCAGGCTCTCTGCTCAGCAGGGCGTCTGCTTCTCCCTCTCCTGCTCTTCCCCCCTGCTCATGTTCTCGCTCACTCTCTCTCTCTCTCTGTCTCAAATAAATAAATAAATAAAGGGGAGCCTGGGTGGCTCAGATGGTTAAGCGTCTGCCTTTGGCTCAGGTCATGATCTCCAGGTTGTGGGATTGAGCCCCATGTCAGGCTGCCAGCTCAGGGGGGAGTCTGCTTGTCCCTTTCCCTCTGCGCCTCCCCTCCCCCTGCTTGTACTCTCTCTGTTTCTCTCTCTCTAAACGAATAAATAAAATCTTAAAAAGAAAATCTCTAAAAAAAAAAAGAAAAAAAGAAAAAGACAAATTACCAACCTCAGAAATGATAGAGGGGAGATCACTACAAATTCAACAGATATTAACTAGATAATAAGGGTATATTATGAATAACTACATGCCAATAAATTAAAATTTTTTTGAGACAATGGAGAAAGATAAAAGTACCAAAGCTCATTTGAGAATAGTTAGGTTAAATAACTCTATATGTATTAAAGAAATTTTATGTGTAGTTAAAAAGCCTCCCACAAAGCCTCCCATCAACTTTACATATTGATGGCTTCACTGGCAAATTCTACCAAACATTTGAGGAAGAAATAATATCAGTTTACAAACTCTTGCAGAAAATGAGGGAAAGAATGCTTCCTAACCATTCTTCAAGTCCAGCATTATCCTGATATCAAAACCAGATAAAGATATTACAAGGAAGGACATCTGGAGAACAAATATTCATAATGAACAGAGATGCAAAAATTCTTAATAAAATTTTAACAAATCAAAACCCACGATATATAAAAAATAAAATATATCACTATGCAATACATATTATCCTAGGGATGAAAAGTTGCTTTAACATTTGAAAAGTAATCAGTGTAATTCACCGTATTAACAAATTTAAAAGGACAAACCATATGATCATCTCAATAGATGCAGAAAAAGGATTTGACAAAATCCAACATCCATCCCTGATAAAAACTTGCAGCAAACTAGATATAGAGGGAAGAGAACTTCCTCAATCTGATAAAGGGCCTTTATGAAAAATCTAATATCCTAATGTCTTACTTAATGGTGAAAGATTGGGTGCCCTCTCCCTAAGATCAAGAGCAAGGAGAGGGTGTCAGGATCTTACCATTTGTATTTAATGTTGTGCTGGGAGTTTCTAGTCACGGCAATTAGGCAAGGCAAGAAATAAGAGGCATAGAGATTGGAAATAAAAAGGTAAAACTGTCTTTACTTTCAGACAACATGATCATCTATGAAAAAAGAATTTTTTTTTAAGATTTTATTTTTAAGCAATCTCCATACCCAATGTGGGGCTCGAACTCATGATGCTGAGATCAAGAGTTGCACGCTCTACTGACTGAGCCAGACAGGTAGCCCAGAAAATTTTAAAGCATCTATAAAGTGCCACTGAAAATGAGTTTTAAAAGTTTCAAAATATATGCAAATATAGTAATATACAAAAAGCAACTGTATTTCTACATTTTAGCAACATTCTGACTGAAAGTGAAATTTTTATTTTTTTAAAGTTTATTTATTTTTAAGTAATCTCTTCCTTTAACATGGGGCTTGAAGTCATGACCCCCTGAGATCAAGAGTCGCATGCTCCACCAACTGAGCCAGCCAGTTGCCCCTGAAATTGAAATTCTTAAGGTACATTAATAATGGTATAAGTATATGAAATGCTTAGTAATAAATTTGACAGAAGATGTGCAAGGGGCGCCTGGGTGGCTCAGTCGTTAAGCGTCAAATAAATAAAATCTTAACAAAAAAAAAAGATGTGCAAGACTTGTAGCTGAAAATTATGAAATATTGCAGAGAGAAATTAATGAAAACCTGAATAGATGGAGAGATACACCATGTTCATGGATCAAAAACTCAATATTATAAATGTCAATTCTTTCCAGATTGATGGATCCGACACCATCCCTATCAAAAGGGATAAATAAAGCAAGCTTTATTTTATTTTTGAAAATGTATAAGCAGATTCTAAAATTTATTTATTTTTATTTTTTTAAAGATTTTATTTATTTATTTGACACAGAGAGACACAGCGGGAGAGGGAACACATGCAGGGGGAGTGGGAGAGGGAGAAGCAGGCTTCCCGCTGAGCAGGGAGCCCGATGTGGGGCTCGATCCCAGGACCCTGGTATCATGACCTGAGCCGAAGGCAGACGCTTAACAACTGAGCCACCCAGGTGCCCCGAAATTTATTTCTTAAGGTAATTCTTTTTTCTTTTAAGATTGTATTTATTTATTTAACATAGAGAGAGAGCGAGAGAGCGAACGAGAGAGCACACAAGCAAGGGGAGCGGCAGGCAGAGGGAGAAGCAGGCGCCCCCCACTGAGCAGGGTGCATTTGGAAAGCAGCAGTTGGAAAAATGTAGTCAGTGGCCCAAGATAAATACGGCTCATCTTCTTGGAGTGTTGATTTTACTCAATCGTTTGGGGAGAAGGAGAGGGTAACATTATTCCTCTGTTAAAATTTCTATCAGGGCAAAATTTACATGGAATTTAAACTTAATAATATTGAGTTTTTTGATCCATGAACTACATCCATTAAACAACTGCTCTGGCAACCACCATTCTACTTTCTATCTCTATGAATTTGACTACTCTAGGAACCTCATATAGTGGAATCGTACAGTATTGTCTTTTCGTGATTGACTTATTGCACTTAACATAATGTCCTTGAGGTTCATCCATGTTCTAGCATGTGTCAGAATTCCCTTCCTTCTTAAGGCTGAATATATTCCATTGTATGCATGTACCACATTTTACTTATTCATTCATCAGTCGACGGATATTTGGGTTGCTTCTACCTTTTGCCTATTGTGAATAGTGCTGCTATGAACATAGGCTGTATAAATATCTCTTGGAGAACCTGTTTTCAATTCTTTTGGATATATAAAGAACTCTTATAATTCAATAATAAGACAATCAATCCAGTTTTTTTTTTTTTAATTGGGGAAAGATTTGACTAGACATTGTACCAAAGAAGAAACAAAGATCATGGTAAGTCAGCATACAAAAAGATGCTTAACAACATTAATGGACAGGAAAATATAAATGAAACCCACAATGATAAAGCACTCTGAATCCACTGAAATGGTTCAGATTAAACTGACTGAATGAGTGCTGTGAGAGTGTGGAGGAACTGGAACTCTCATAGGCTGCTGGTGGGAATGTGGGCCAATACCACCAGGGTGGAAAAACTTTGGCACCTTAAAAAATGTTAAACATACATCTATCATATGACTTGGCCATTTGACTCCTAGGTATGTACCTGAGAGAAATGACAGTCTATGTCCACATGTGGATTTGAACATGCACTTTCTTACCAGCTTTATTTGTATACTAGCCAGCAACTAGAAACAATCCAAAGTCTGTCAATAAGTGAATGAGCAACCAAACCGTGCTATAACCATAAAATGGCACTCAACTCAGCAATAGAAGGGGACAAATTATTGGTGTGTGCAACATACATATGAATTGTAAAATAATTATGCTGAGTGAATGGAGCCGGACAAAAAAGAATGCATACTGTGTGATTCCATTTGTGTAGCATTCTAGAAACGCAAACTAATCGAGAGTGACAGAGGCAGACTATTGTTTGCCTGGGGATGTGGGGGAGGGGGCAGTGTGGGGCAGAAGGGAGAGATGACAAAGGGCCATAGGAAGTTTTGGGGGTGATGATATGTTCATTACCTCGACTGCGATGCTTTCATGGATATATATGTGTATATATATTTATATATAATATGTATGTCAAAACTTACCAAATTATATACTTTAAATATGTGCAGTCCATTGCATGTAATAATATTTCAATAAAGCTATAAGGCAAAAATAAATAAATTCAAGTAGACCCATAAAGAGAAATACTATGTAGCAACGAAAACTGTGGAAAGATATTTGTGATAATTGTTGAGAGAAAAAAAAGCAGATTACAAAACAGTATATCCAATATGGTCACTTGTTTTTATTTTTTAATTTTTTATTTATTATTGTTATTATTTTTTAAAAGACTTTATTTTTAAGTAATCTCTATACCCAATGTGGGACTTGAACTCAAAACCCTGAGACCAAGGGTCGCATGCTCTACCGACTGCGCCATCCAGGCGCCCTGGTCAGTTGTTTTTAGAGAACTTGAATATCTCCAGCATTCACCATTTGATTATAAAGACTACCATAATTAAAATCAAATCGTGGCTTATGCCAGCCCAGAGCCATCCTGCCAGTGTGGGAATTCCCCTGCAAAGTCCACTGCCCTGCCTGTTTCTGGGTGTCCCCAAATGTGTCTCATTGCACTCAGAAAGCAATCTTGGATGTCATTTGCTGTTGGTGACAGCGGGAGCCTCTGCTGAGCTGAGGCTCCTGCATTAACACGTTGCTAGCTGTGCCAGAAATAGGCCTACTCGTCCATGCTGCTGCCAGGCCCCAGGCGTGGGGTGCCTGTCATTCCGGCCCTGACACTCTTGGACCCTTAGGGTGCTCTGAGAGCATAGCCGGAGCAAAGTGACAAGGGAAAGTGCCCCATCTTGTTACACGGTCAGGAGGCTGGCTTGGGCCCCAGGGGGGCAGCATGGCAGCTCTATGTCTGCAGACTGTCCTTTTCTCAGGGGAGGGGCTGGGGCAGGAGTTCAAGGACCAGCCTCTGCGAGGTATCTGCAATGGCTGATCCTCCGCCTCTCCCATCCTGGTGTGGAATGCAGTCCTCCTGCCAAGCTCCTCCTCCCAAGATCCAAGATCCAAGTCTTTCAGGGACCACCATCATCCTCTGTCAGGTCCAGATGAGCGTGTCTCCCCAACATGAATACTGATGGCGATTTTTCTAGGCAGCTCCTTACGCCTAGGATCATATCATGTATTTCATATTGTATCATATTACATTATACAACATAACATACCATATGTAGACACACACGGTGGGGGAGGAGGGGTGCCTCCACCTCCCCAGTTAGCATGTCTGCATCTTTCAGCTCTAGTCTAGTTGGAAGCACATACCTTAAAATATTAACAGTGATTCTCTCTGAGGGAAGAGACCATGGATGGTATTCATTTTCTTTGTTCTGTTCTGAACTGTCCGTTGTAATTTTTTTCTCTGGATACTCATTAGGGCAAGATGGTGTGTGCGGCTCAGAGGCTCGCCTCAGCACCCGGCTGAGTGTTTGGCACGCAGTAGACGCTCCATAAAGGTGCGAACGAATAGCAGGGATTACTTGTCCAGAGGGTGAGGAGCTGGTTTAGCAATAACAGGCAGACGGCTTTGGCACCCTGGCGCCTGCCCTGCTCCACGTGGACCCTGCCAGGTCCGGCGCCCGCGGTTCCGGCTCTGCCAGGGGCGCCCCCGCATTGACGCCTGGCGGGGCGGGGTGTCTGGCGCCGGCCCGGGTGTCCCGGCCCTCTCGATCGCGGCCGCGCGGGCAGCCCCGGCCGCCCCACCCGTGCCGGGGAGGGGAGGGGACCAGAGTCATCAGGAGCTTGCCCGGCCGCTTCCGGCGCCTCGCGCAGCCTCCCCCATCAGGCTCTGCTCTGGCACCTCCATGCCCGGTTCTGAGCGTCTCCCCGCGGAGCTGCTTCTCCGACGTTCCCCGCAGGCTCCCCCGGCCTCCGCCCTGCAAGCAGGGTCGCACCTCTTGGGTAAGACCGGCCCCTCCCCCCCCCCCCCCCCCCCCCCCGCACCTCGCCCGGCAGTTCCTCCCCTGCCTCCCTGCCTCGAGAAGGACCGCACTCTCTGGGACCCTGGTGCCCCTGGCTCCTCGTCAGTCCCAGCACTCTCTTTAGGCAGAGCTGCCTCTACCCCCGGACTGGGCGCCAGACAAGCCGCCTGGTGCCTGGTGCCCTCTTGCTTGGGCAGCCTGAGGCATAAAGCATCCTGGGGTTTGAGCTGAGATGGGCCTGCCTCTCAGTAGGATCGGGGAGGCTGGCACCGGGTCAGGACCTGTGGACCCAAGCCTCAGAGTCCAGAGGGTGCAGCCAGTGTGACTCACTGGGACATGGGATGGGTGGGGGAGCACTAGCCCTTGTGAGGGCAACCTCCCTGCAAGGATCCAGTCCAGGAAGTGAGGCTGGGTCCTGACCCGCAGCAGCTGGGCCCAGGAGTTGGTTCTGGCGCTGGCAGATGCAGGTGGTGAGAGAGGAGCAGGCAGGTCATGTTGGAGCCTGCTAGGCAGGATGGAGTTTAGGATTGGCTGGGCAGGTCCAGTATTCTGCTCATGCATCCCGCGTCTGGCCTCCGGGGCTTGTTGGCACCCCCACCTCCCCATCTCCACCCACTGCTTTCCTTGCCCAGCTGCTCTGTAAAGGGCTGTGGTTCTGAGAGGGGCCTGGCCTTGGAGCAATGTTGTCACCTCCACTTCCTGGCTTGCGGGTATCACTACGTCGCTCCATTGTTCCTCCCTCCTGTCCGCCTCCCCATTTATCCCACAACTTCCTGTATTCTGCCATGCCGAGGCCAAGGGGCCCCCAGAAGGAACTGGAGTCTTCAGCTTGGAGAACAGGAGAAGATGATTCATTCATTCATTTGATCATGTACACATGTATTTGCTTCCATTCATTCATTCTTTCCCCTTCAATTACTCCTTCATTCATTCTCGGGACGCTTACTGAGCATCTACTATGTTCAAGACCCTGAGTGTTTGGTGGGAGTGGGGGCAGGATACTCTGATGAATCAACTCCATCCCTGCAGCCAACCGTTCAAGGTCAAGAAGGGGAAATTAGCACAAATCAGCCCAATTTAAGAGAAAAAACAGTGTGAGAGAGAAATGAAGGGCTGTGAAGTGTGTGGGGGGGAAGTGGGGGGGGGGAACAGAGGGGACTGAGGAGGAGGATGGAAGTCCCACTTAGGAGGGACACAGAAGACTTCCTGGAGGTGGTGCCGTTTGAGCCAGGCCTGGATGGGGGACAGGGTTGGGATGTAGAGCTCTCAGAGGGCATTAGGACAGAGGGAACAGCAGGAACAGAGGGACCCCCAGGTGTGTGAGGGAACAGTTGGGAGCTCTGTTCATGGCTGGAGACAATTAGAAGAAATGAGTCTGGATGGGGCAGAGGACAGGACATGGGCTCCCATCTGTCTGCCTTCTGTCACAGGCCAGGGGAGCAGCCTTGTTCTGGGTGACCCAGAGCCACGGTCATGGGGTAATGGCAAGACCCTTGTGGCTATTAGAGCTCTTTAATTGTTCAGTCAGCCTTAGATGGAGCGAGCCCTTCAATCTTGGAGGTATGTAAGTGGAGGCTGGGATAGTAGGGGTGTGTGTGTGTGAGTGGAGCGGGGGAGAGTTATAGGTTCTGAGCCATGGAGGGGTTCAGCTAGGGCAGTTCTGAAGGTGGGAGTTGGAGT
This sequence comes from Halichoerus grypus, assembly GCF_964656455.1. Classification (NCBI taxonomy): domain Eukaryota; kingdom Metazoa; phylum Chordata; class Mammalia; order Carnivora; family Phocidae; genus Halichoerus; species Halichoerus grypus. The sequence goes on along the minus strand of NC_135716.1, from coordinate 144,628,589 downwards.
GGATGACATCAGAGGTCCCTTCCTACCCAGAGTTTGGGGTCCTATCTGCAAAGGCTAAAAGGCCCAGCAGAGGGAATTCCTGGGAGTTTGGTTTTGTATTCACTCATTCATTTCCTCATTTGACCCTATGCCACTTCCTCCCTCCTTTCCTTCCTTCCTTCCTTCCTTCCTTCCTTCCTTCCTTCCTTCCTTCCTTCCCTCCTTCCTATCATTCAGTCACTAAACCCTTATTCTGGGCAGACCCCATGCTGAGGACTCAGTCCGATGGGGGAGACAGACCATGCCGGACAGTGACAACCTGGTATCACTGTGGCATACAGATGGAGGTGACTTCGCTGTGTTTTGTCACTGAGTGGGGCAGTAGAGCTGGGACATGGGCCTGAAGAATGAATGCAGACATGTGTCTTCCAGCCAGGAGGGCCCCATCTGTGGGGCCAGATGAAGGACGTCACGTGGGGAAACAAAGTACTTGTGGGAGAAAATACTCAGGGTCCGGGGCCTAAGAGGCAGGCTTTCTTGATTCACAGGACTCCCCAGAGGTGCACTCGGGGACCAGGCCTTTGGGTTACATGAGCCTATGGGGTTCGGGCACTCCTAGAGAAGTCCTTGGTCTGCATAAGCTGTAAGAGGCTACGGAGAGTGCTGGTTACGCCGTGGGCTCTGGACTTCGATCGGGGTTCAAATCCTTATGCTAACTCTTATCAACTGCATGACTTTGGACGAATGACTCTTTGCCTCCAGTTTTCCTCTGTAGGAGAATGATAATGGTAGTATCTTCCTCCTAGGATGAGGCCCAAATGTGGTACCGTATCTGAGGTGCTTGCACAGGGCTGGGCGTGCCCAGAAAGCTACAACGACAGTGACGGTGGCCATGAGAGGGATGGACGGTCACGAGCCACCTCAACAGTCTCTGGGTCTCATTCTCCCCACCTGTGTCTCCAGCTCATTGGCTCCCACAGTACAGTCCCTGGACCAGCAGCATCAGCATCCCTTGGGATCTTATCAGAAATGCAGATTCTTGGGCTCTCCGGGAGCTTTTGCTTTCAGCAGTCTGAATTTTAAAATGCCCTCTGCATGATTCTGATGCAGGCTGAAGTTTGGGGACCACCGACCTCACTCTCACTTAAGACCTCCTCTCTACCCACCTTTCCAGGACTGTGACTCATCCAGGGGTGTGGTGTGTTTCTCATGTTTAGGGCCCTAGTCTGGGGGCTGATGGGGAGAGGGCACAGAGATGAGTAGGATGTGGTGTCAGCCCTCACGGGGCTTCCAGGAGGGTCGAGAAGGGGAGGCAGATACCCATGGAAATGTTCATTGGAGCCAGAGACCGAACAGAGCTGCCGAAGAGACACGAGTCAGTTCTGTACTAAAGAGCAGAGAGGAGAGAGACCTTTGTGGGCTGCAGAGCCCTCTGCAGAAAGGTCTGGCTCTCTGTGCCTTGTTCCTGACAGTATGCTGATTCAACCTTGCTGGGAGTCCTCTTGTAAGTCTCACTGAAGCCTCTCTTATTTTGTGCTTTGCTGTGGGGTGAGATGGACTGGGCTCTAGGCTTGAGGTTAGGAATAGTGATTCTAGACAACTTCCTCATGGACTTTGGGTGGCTCACTTGTCATCCCTGGGCTTCAGTGTACCCCTCTGTAAGATAGGGGGACTAGACTGAGTCCAGTGAGTCTGAGACATTGTGGGCCACTGGCGAGCGGGTAGGCTGGGGACCAGAAGCTCTCTGGGTTTCATTCCCCCCCTCTGTACCATGTGGCCCTGAAATTGCCCTGCTTGGATGCCGTGTGATGAGCTGTCCCTTCTCTGGGCTGGTTTTCTTACCAGTCCAGGGAGGTCTCATGATTCTGTCCTGTTCACTTCACATGGCTTTTATCATGTGGAACACGTTCTTCATTCTTAGAGGCTTCCTGATACCTCAGCCCAGTTGCCTGGCATTCGAGGCCCTCCTCGACAGATTCCCAGCTTTTTTTCTGCAAGATGAGGATTCTGTTCTGTTCTTGTTAGGCCTTCCATCTCACCCCTCTTTTCAGACTATCCAGACCCATTCAGTGTTCAGGCCAGAAAGCACCACCTCCTCCAGGAAGCCTCCTAGATTGCCCCAGCCCTCAGGGCCATCCTTGGACCATCTTGCTGTCTTTATAGTGTGACTTTAATTTCTCATTCGTTAATACCGAACTGCTGACAGACCCCTAAGCTCTTCAAGGGAAAGGCTTAAGTTCACAGGGATGGACATGAGAGCCCTTGACTCCTAGAGCAGGGAGGCTCGGAGACAAGAGGGAACTTGTTCAGAGGCACACAGCACATTAGTGAGAGAACTCGGCCCAGAGTCCTGGTGTCTTAGGCCCAGGGGGAGACATCAGTAGGTGTGTGGGGAGTGAGCTCGAGGCAATGAAGGACAGAGGCCTCAGATTGGGCTGACCGTTCCAACATGGCTCTGCACTCAATAGCTGTGCCACCTAGGACCATGTCATGTGCCCTCCCCAAGGGACCTCCTGGTGGGTTGGAGTGAGGACAGCACTAGGCCTTGGACACAGCAGGTGCTCCGTTATCATGAGGTGCTCATTATTACTCCTGATCCATTTGTCTACCCCAGCTCCCCTGCCTGGTTCTCCCCTGCCTTCTTCTCTTAACCACTAAGGACTTTATTTTATTGGCCCATCACGAAAAGTCCAAGTGTCAGTGTCAAGGCCTCCTCGTGAAGCCTCTTGCAGAAGTGAGAAGGACGAGGGAGAAATCTGGGTGGTCTCTCAGTCGGTGGTGGCTACAGAGGGCCTGGGCTGGGTGCCCAAGGGGCTGAAGCCTGTGGAGGTCATGAGGTGGAATTTGGCAGAGGTCACTTTAAGAAGTCACACTGCTTATTTTAAGGAAGGAGGGAGTGTGCCCTGTCCCTGGCCAGTAGCTACACTGGGCTGCTCTTGGGGGCAGCGCTCCTGAGGGTGAAGAGTCCTAGCAGGTGGGTCTGATATCTCTCTGGGAGGCTGCTGGACGCTCCCTGGCTTCCTGCCACCTCCAGCCTGACCCCTTGTGGACGGATGGAAGCCTGGTGACCGGTGTGCCAGTCTAACTGGCTGGGGCTGGTGGGGTGGGGACTCCCGGCCCCTGGGAGGGACCCCGGAGCCAAGAGGCCCTGTGAGCAGGATGTCAGGGGCTGGAAGTGGGGGTGACTAAGTTTGGCTGTGGCTGGAAGTAAAGCGAGTGTCCCGCTAGGTGCCCAGTGGGCAGCCACAGGGCCCCCTGACGTGGCCGGGGCCCAGTTGGCAGCCGCTCTCCTTCCGCTCTGCCAGGCGGGCACAGGAGCCTCGGAGGGGGGTGCTCCGGGCGAGGGGGGGCAGAGGGCAGTGTGAGGAGAGGCAGGGCTGGGTGATAACAGCTGGGCTCAGGAGGGGCGGGAGCTCGGGAGGAGGGGCCCGAGGAGAGGCTGACCGGCTTCATTTGGAGTCGGAGCCTGGCCGTGGCTCAGGTGACCAGCGTCTCTCTCAGAGGGTGCCACCGACTGTGCCACCGGCTAGTGGGGTCTCGGCCGCAATGATGCAGAATGTCGGAAATCACCTGCGAAGGGTATGCAGGGTGGGCGGGGGTGGGGGGGCTGATTGGAGGCCAACGGTGGGCGGGGGAGGGGGCTGCAGGCTGGGGATCCTGAAAGAGAATTGAAGTTTCCGTTTTAAGTCAGAAGTTCTTCGTCTTTGCTCTCATTTTCCACGGGCCATTTTCTAGCTCTCCTTGGAAGGAGAAACTGCAGAACTCCTAGGCTGGTTTATTAGAGGTAACAATCCCCAGACAAGCCCCAGGGGCCGTGCTGAGGGGAAGTTCTCTGCGTCTGGAATTCTATTCCGGGGTGTGTGTCTCTCCCAGCCGAGTCCTGTGTGTGCTTCTGCCGGACGTCTGTGCTCCGTGCCTCTGTGGCGTGCTGGAGTTCAGGGCTCGAAGGCCCGGAGGCCGCTAGAAGTTACAGGGCTGGGTGGGGAGGGGGTCTGAGTGGGTGAGGGAGGGTGTGGCAGCCCGCGATTCTCGGGGACAATGACCTCTTTCAGAGAGCAAGCTCAGGACCAGGCGTGGGCTCTTGGACAGGTGTCCTGCTAGGTGGCCTTGCAGCACACGTTTCCCTGGAATGTCTTACCAGGGACTTTGGAGCTGAGATTAGATATTGAGGCATGGGACAGAGCCAAGTGCTCATCACCGCCTGGCGGGGGCCTTTGATCTGGTGAACGGGAGAAGGGTGCAGGACAGACGGGCGGAGGTTGTGCTGGGCGCAGAGTAGGTGTCCTCTGAGGACGTTCTCAGGAAAAGCCTTTTTAAAGGGGGCGGGGGCAAATAAATCTCTTACCTATCCCCTCCCTCCATCTGCATGACCAGCGCTCAGCTCAGACCTCAGCGCCCTCCCCCGTCCAGGGCACCTTCTCCCTGCTTCCCCGATTCCACATCCAGCCCCTCCCATCCCCCTCCACTGGAGGGTTGCTTCTAATAGGTAAATGTGATTATCCCGCACCTGCTGAGCCGGCTGTCTTCAGTATAGCGTTCCTGTTCCTTACCCGATACAAAAGGCTCTTGGTAATCTGCTTCGGCCTGCCTCTCCCTCCTCATTCCACCTTCCGCACCCCGATAGATTCAGCCATACTGAACCGCTTGCCACTGCTTCAGTATACCACCTTTGTTCTCTCCTCTGTGCTGTGGTCCCTACTGTGCTTTCTGCTCGGGTGGCCCCTAGCCTCCCCCCGGTCCTCCTGGAAAGTTACCTCTGAGCCTTCAGATCTCAGCTCAGATGCTGGACTCCTCCAGAAAGCCTTCTCAGATTTCTCAGGGCACAGGGAGCCTCTGTGTTAGTTCCTTCTCACACTGGATTGTGTGGTGCACTTGCACGTCCATCCCTCCCACCAGCCTGTGAGTTCCACAAGCCTGCTGTCAGTGTGCCCAGCAGAGGGCTGGGCATGGTCAGAGCTCCAGACAGTGTCTAATGAATGCATGGGCACAGGCAACTTCTCACTGAGGCCGAGAGTGGGATCTGAGCAGCAGGACCTCTTGCCCCCCATCTCTTGAGCTTGGAGCAGACAGCATTTTCCAGGTGGGGCTGTGTCTTCTCCTGTGCCTTTCATGATTTTTTTCCCATTGATCCCCATCAATAATTGGGGGAGAAGGCAGTAGAGGAAGGATGTATCCTTATCATCATTCTACAGAGATAACAATATCGTAGTCGCAAATCTGTATATAGTGCTGACTATGCTACGCACTGCACCAAATGCTTTGTATATATTAATTCGTTCAGTTCTCTATGAGGTAGGTAAAGTTATCATCCCCATATCCAAGATGAAGAAACTGAGGCTCAGAGGGGTTGAGGACTTGCCCAGGCTCAGGATCACACTGGCAGGAAGTGGCAGAGCTGGGATTTGAACTCAGGCAATCTGGCTCCCAAGTCTGAGCTCTTAGGGAACCTGAGGCTCAGCCCTGCGAAAGCCAAGTGAGACTCCAGCCCACATGTTTCGAGTCTGAGCCCACAATGCATTTTGCTTCCCTACACTCTCCCACCCACTCTCCTGAGTCTGGGAGCGGGGGTAGGTGTGGGGGTGGAATTGGGCCCATGAGGTGACATGGGTGACCTCATGCCGGCTGAGAACACTCTAGCCTTGATTGCCACCTATGGACCATTGCCTGCATGGCAGATCTCCTTGGATGCCCCCATTTCCTCCCGAATTCCCTTGGTTCCCCAATGATACAGGACAGTTTGGGATGGTTTTCTGAGTTGTAACCAAAGCTGTTTTTAATGAAAAGCAAGCAAATAAAAAAAACCAACCAAACTCTCTTCACGGGGGACACAGAAAGCCAGGTAAACTGGGAATAGAAGCGGGCCCTCAGATAACCCACAGCCCTGCTTCCCAGAGTTTGGGGGCCCTTGTCAGTATCCCGTGACACTGCAGATGGCGAACGTTTTGGAGTTAGGTGGTTCTGGCTCTTCCCTGCCCCTGGGGACCCATCAAGGCCTCGGAACACGTGAATGAGTGAGGGAGGTGGTAAGCCTGCCAAGCTGAGGGAGCGAGGTGTGTGTGTGTGTGTGTGTGTGTGTGTGTGTGTGTTGGGGGAGGGCACTGATTCCCTGTCTGCGGGTGCTGGAAAGGTCCTGCTGTCCCGTCTCAGTCCTTGCCTCTCTCAGTGGAGACCCTCCCCTCCCCCACCCAAGTCTGTACTGGGCCCTGAGTCCCACACTCCTGGGCTGGTGAGGACCCATTGGTACCCTAGTGGGAGACTGGGAACCTCTGCTCAGCCTCAGTGTTAGCCGGGTCAAGGTCACCTCCTGGGAACTTTACTTACTCTGGGAAAGCTGATGGGGCTGTCGATCCCAGCTCCCCGGAGAAGCCCCGCAACCCGGCAACGTCGCTGACAGGGAGGTGGCAGGGTCAGAAACAGCTGCGGGCATCTGCGCACGCGCTTGTGCAGCCACGGACGTACATGCTCCTCCCCACGCGTGGGGGTGGGCCCGCTGCTTCGCCTTGAACCTGTGGACAGCTGGAGGTTCTCCCTAGCCCACCTCCCTGGCCTCATGAAGGATCTAGTTCAGACTCTGAGGAGGTTTCAGGCACTGTGTTTGGCTCCCCCCCCGGATTAGAATCTTATCTTCACCCCGTTGCTGTAACCTTGGGCCAGGTGCTCCCCCTCTCTGAGTGTTCTCTGAGGTCCCCACCAGCTTTGACATCCTGGGGGCCTGGACTTTTGTGAAGGGTTTGTGCACCATCTTGAGATTGGTCCTGACCGCGAAAGGCAGGGGCCTGTCTGCCTTGAGAACCCCGCTGTGTGGAAGAGGAGGGGAGACCCACAGGAATATAACAACCTGCCTATCATATAGTATGAGTGCAAAAACTACTGAATGAATGAGTGACTGTGGGAGCTTGGAAGGGTGCTGAAGTAGTCCCAGAGGGCTTCCTGGAGGGAGAGGCAAGACTCAGACACTTAGCTTCAGCCTGTTCAGGAGCCCCATATGAACCCTGGTCTCAGCCATGGACAGACACCCTCAGTGTTTGTAGTCTGTCTGGAGGACTCTTCTTCATCTTTCAAAACCCAGCTCAGCCATCATTTCCCATTCCCATCTGCATCCTGCCTGCCCCAGAATGAATGGCGTCTCCTCAGGATATTGTACTGATTTCAGTTCTTCCCTGCCCAGGGATTAGCCTGTGGCAGGTACTGAGTACTCTGTGATGAACCCAGGCTGTTGTGTGGAGCTGACAGCTAATGAAGGAGACACAGTGAGAAAGTAGTCGAGTAAATATAGGATCCGAATCTGTGCCAAGCCCCACGAACAGTAATAACAATAAGAGTAAATGCCACGTAGGTGCTCCCTGTGCGCCAAGCATGCATTAACTCATTTAGCCTTTATAACAACGCTGTGAAGTAGATAACCTTACTATGCCCGTGTTGAGGATGAACCTGAGATACAGAGGTTAAGTAACTTGCCCAAGGTTACACAGCTATTAGCCTCAGATTGCAGGAGAACAGGGGACTGTGAAAGAATAACGGGAGAGGTCAAGGGAGGGCTCTCTGAGCTGGTGACAACTGAGCAGAAACCTAGCAGTTGAGAAGGAGACAGCCAGAGGAAGGCCTGGAAGGGTATTCCAGGCAGAAGGAACAGCATTCATTGGCAGGCTCCAAGGTGTGGGGGGCTTGGTGCCTCTGAGCTACTGAGTGGAGGCCGGTGTGGCTTGGACAGGAGCGAGTGAGGGCAGAGCAGGTGGGAGGGCCTGAGACAAGGCTGCAGTAGGCTGGGGGTCTGGGCCTTGCAGGCAGGGTTTGGGCTTTGGAGTGCTAGGGGTTGTATTGTCCTGCCCACCAGACTGTGTGGTACTTGGGGATGCTCTGGTCCCCAGGCTTAGTGCCAAGGTACATAGTCCCTGCACACTGTGCTCAGAGAAGCTCAGAGACCTAGGGAGACACATCATCATGGTTCCCGTTTGTATGGCCAGCACCACGAAGGTCCTGGCCACCTTCCCACCCACTCCCTGACCCCTCACAACAGGCAGGTGGGTGATAGGCTCAGGCCCCTGGTACAAACGAGGCACGGAGAAGTGAGATGATGTGCCCGGGCTTGTACAGCTGGCGAGAGACTTAGAATCCTTACCTGCCAGGCTGAGACCCCTTTCCCAGCACCTGTCCTGGCCAGGGAAACATCGGGAACCTCTGCACATCCAGAGAGTGGTCTCGCTGTCACCCTCAGACCCACCCCATCACAGCCTCCTAGCCCACCTGACAATGCAGATTCAGGGCCGATCACCTGCCCCCCTGCCTCACACATACCGGGGGCTAGCGGAGGCTGCACCCCTGCCCTTCACCTGTGTTGGGTCCAGGCCGGGCCAAGCCGGCCTCCCCAGGACCTCTGCACAGCTGCTCATGAGTCTAGAGACCTGCCTTACAGACACTAACTCACTTGACCCTGTAGGCCTTGGTTTCCTCCTCTGTGAACCCGGGCTGTTCCTGTGGATCTTGCTAGATCACAGGCAAGCTTAATGGCTTTGGAGGAGTGCGGAGCTTGGCACACAATTAACCATGGTAGATATGGGTCCTTCTCTTTTCATTTCATCCGGACTTCTGTTTCCTCAGTGTTTCAGAGACAGGGTCGGTTGGTTGGATGAGGTGGTAAAAACTAACTCGTTGAGTACCTGCTGGTGTGAGGCGTACTTCAGCTTCCTGGTAGCGCTGCTACTGGGTATCCGTCTGGCTTTGCATCTAATAAAACGAACGCTCTGGCTTCGAGCCACTTCGAGCTGGTTAGAGAATTCAAAGTCTTGTCTGGGCCAAGCTACAGCTGGGCGGGGGCCCTGGTGCCATGGCTCTTCTCCGTGTCCTGGGCCGACCTGGCTAAGCAGAGGAACTGACCCCTCTGCCTTGTGCCTCTCCTGTCCTGTGCCTCCAGGGACAGATGGTGCCGCCGGCTGGGAGCTCCTGCCACTCTCCAGGAGCAGCCTCCCTACGTGGAGGAGGGGGTATCGGGGCGGGAGGGAAAGGACCAGAGTCTGGCACTTTGGGGACACTGGGATGAGTCAGACTGGACCTGTCCTCAGGTGCCCCCAGGCTGATGTGGAGACAGAGAGAGGTACAAACCACTGATGACAGCAGAGTGTGGCCAGCTGTGACAGAGGGAAGCCCAGAGGTGGCCCTTCACCAGCCTCAGGGGCAAGGCAGGCTCCCTGGGGGAAGTGATGGGTTAGCATGGCCTTGGAAGTCTTTTCGGGTCGGGAAGCCTGGTCCAGGCAGAGGCCTCTGTGCGTGAGATGTGGGAAAGGAGCTTGTTCTGCTAGCAGTGGGGAAAGAATTCTGTAGTGACTCCTTGAGGAGGCCCCTCCGGCCCCCTTGTCCATGTAATATGTATGTCCTGCCTGAGGCTTCTTCCATGGTAATAATTTGCCCTCAGCAAATTAGACATTAATTAATGAATGTCGGTAAACATTAAGCATTAAGCATCTCTTTTGGAGATGCAGCTTTGGTAGTGAGAAAAGCAAAGTCCCAGCGCCACCCCTCAGGGCACAGGGCCCTTAGGCAAGTCCTTCAGATAGCCTGGGTCTCAGTTTCCTTTTTTGTGCAAGTGGGATAATTGTCCCCCACAGGGGAGGATTACATGATATTATGGATACAAAGCCATTATATAATGTATATAAAGGCCTGGAACATGGTAGGTACTGGAAAAATTATGTCAGGGAGGCTGGGAGAAAGGCGAGATGTGGGTCAAAGGGTACCAACTTTCAGTTACAAGATGAATAAGTTCTGGAGACCTGGTGGACAGTGTGGGGACCACCGTTAACAACAATGTATTACCTACTTGAAATTTGCTGAGAGTAAATCTCAGGTGTTCTCATCCCCCCGCCCACCGCCCCAAACAGGGTAACTGTAAGGTGATGGATTGTTAATTAGCTTGATTGTGGTCATCATTCCACAATGTATACGGATGTCAAAACATCACGTTGTGTGATCTAAATATATACAACTTTTATTTGTCAATCGCTGGGACTCTAGGGAGCCATGGGACCTGGTCACATGCTCAAGGAGTCTCCTATTTCTGCATGTCTGCACCCACTTTACAGTCTGGGAAGCGCCCTACAAGCTTTATCTTGTCTGGTTGTTCAGAAGCCCAGCGAGTTGGCAGGCAGCCCCCAGTGGCACCTCTGTTGTGGCCCGTCCCTCACTGCCCCACGGCGGTGCCGAACCCCAGCCTCTCCACTCCTTGCCGGTGTCCTATTTGTGACCTCTAGAACAGGCTGTGGTCTGCCCCCGGGGGTGCGGCCCTGCCAGATGTGGCCCATTCCCAAGCCTGGAAAGTGGTCAGAGGTCGAGAAGGGGTGTGGCTCTTAAGCCTTCCTAAAGCAGCCTCGGGTTTCCAGCGTTCGCCAGGGCCGAGCTGAACCAGGTGGGTCTCAATTTCCATTGGATCCCTTAGGGACGGTGTGGCGAGACCCAGCTCCTGTCCTTCTCTGGGGATACTACCCTGTATGAGCGGTGGCAGGGACAGACGGGGGTTCTGCAGTCAGAAGATTCTGGCTGGCTCTGGGCTAGTGGCTAGTGGCTGGCTACTCCTTTCTCAGCCTTAGTTTCCTTGTCTGTAACATGGGGCTGTGGGGTAGTAATGGGCCTGGTCATATATGCCAGGCAGGTTAGTGCCATGCTGACTTTTCCACAGAGAAGACGAGTTTTAAGAATGAGTGGTGTGCCTCCAGGCTTTGAGACCGGTGGGGTACGTGGGGGAGGGGGCCGGAGAGAGGAAGGGGCCCAAGGACTATGACTTTGGGGCAAGGGAAGGGGCAAGCCCCACATTGCTCTCAGCACTCCTCACCCCGCCTCAGGGCCCCGTGGGACTCTGAGTTTACCTGATCCCCACCCCCTTGCTTAAGACTAAGAGAAGGTGTGTCTCACCATGCAAACTGGTTCTCAGCAAGGCAGGCAGGAGAGTGGGATGGACTTCTGAGCCCACTAGGCCCTCTGGATAGGCCATTGTGGGGGTGATGATGGTTGGGGTGCTGAGATCCCTTTGGTGCCGGCGGGATGGACTGTCAGAGACCACAGCACTTCCAGCTCTTTCTCCATATCACCTGGAAGGCAATCCATGGAGGGTCTCCAAAGTGCCAGGCTCTGTCTCAGAAGTCCCACGGGCTATATGATCTAATCTGCCTCCAGGGCTGGTGTCCCCCCTGCAGCAGCCCGGCCAGGCTCTGGAGTCAGAAAAACCCAAGTCCACTCCCCCCTCTGCCTTTCTTTCTCTCTCTCTTTTTTTCTTTTTAATAAACTCTATGCCCAACGTGGGGCTCAAACTCACAACTCGGAGATCAAGAGTTGCATGTTCTTCCCACAAAGCCAGCTGGGCACTCCACCCCTCTGCCTTTTACTGGCTGCGTGTCTTCCAGTGGATCTTTCCGTGTTCCTTGTCTGAATTTCCTTTTCCTCAGCTATAAATGAGGACTCCTGCTTCAGAGTGGACTTAAGAATTCCCAAGGACTAGGCCCGGCATACAGTCGGCGCACAATAGATGGTGGCCGTAGATTTATAAAATGGCGTCTTCAAGCTTCTGCCGGGCCAGTTCTTGGGCAGCCCCTGTCTGTAGGCAGCTCTCTGGCTTGGGGAGATCCCTCTCCTCCTGGTTGTGTCCCATCAGCTGCCAGATGAGACCTCCGGTATCTCCCAGCTTCTAAGGCAGACAATACCCCTTTCCTGTACCCAGGTCCCCTTCCAACTACTTCCTGGTTTCTTTGCTCCCCTTTCCCAGAAAAATCTCTGCAGGAGTTTTCTGTGGTCTCTGCTTCCACTTCTTTACCTCTCACCCTGTCCCTAATCCATGACTCCTCTCCCTGCCCTCCCTCCAACCCCTTATAGCTTCTCTGCTCATCTGCTGGGACTGATCAGCTCCTTGACCAGCAGGCACCCTTGCGGAGACCCACCCCACCTTAGTGTCCTTCCACCTCACCTGACTCTCTCTGCTTCCCTCTGTAGGCTGCTCCCTCCCACTGACCTCTAAATAGCTCTGTCCTTGCTCGCTCCTTGGACGATGTCTATTCTATCTGCTGTGGCTCTGTGAAAAACTATCCCCACACCTTTGTGGGTCAGGAATTTGGGCAGGGCTTGGCAGGGTGACTGTTCTGCTCTCCACGGTGTGGGGTGGAGGTTACTTGGTGGTATTCAGCTGGTGGACGGGCTGGCCTAGGGAATCCAAGATGGCATCCTGGTATCTGGTCCCTCGGTGGGAATGGTTGGGGGTTGGGCCTAGCTGGGACTGGCCGCCCTGCTGTTCCTCTGGCAGCCAGACTTGTCCCAGATCCTCCTTGGGCTCTTTGCACCCTCTGTTCCCCTGCCTTGGAACCCTGTGCCTCCAGAGCCTTGCATGATCGCTCCTGCTTTCATTCATTCAGAGCTGGGCCTTGAAGCCTCCGTGATTACCTAGGCTGAATTAGCATCTACCACTCCACCACCTTCTCTTTTCATCACATCTGCTGTTTCTCATAGCACTTTTCAGTCTCTAAAATGATCATGTTCCTTTGCTTGTTTATTGTCTATCAGAGAACACATTTAATGTTGTATTGCCAGCATCTTAAGGGAATGAATGGGAGTTTTAAAAAAGATTGATGTTGATCCCCAGGCAGCACTGGCCTCTTTCTAGCCTTTTGCACCCCTGTATGGTCTTGTTTTGTTTTTTTTTTTTTGAAGATTTTATTTTTTAAGTAATCTCTACCTCCAACGTGTAGCTCAAACTCAGAACCCTGAGATCAAGGGTCACATGCTCTCCCGACTGAACCAGCTATGTGCCCCTTGTCTTGGTTTTATCTCTCACTGACCCCTCCTGTCCTCTGACTCAGCCAGCCCTGAGATGTGTAGCAGGAGGCCCATCATCAGGCTAAACATAGCCCTACGCCCTCACGGTCTCCCTCCTGCCTGGTTTTCTTCCCATGCTACCCCTGCCCTCAGCTCCCCCTCACAGGGATGGGCCTTGTGCTGCCTACCACACCCCAGCTGCAGGCTGCCTCCTCCCTGTCACCGTGTTGTTCCTGCCCTAAGCACGTCCCCACCCTCAGCACCGCAGAAACCTTCAGCCGGAATCGGCACTGCTGTGGGCCGATGAAATGATGAAATCGTGCGGCCACTTCCGCAGATCCAGCCATGAAGCTAGAGCCTCCCCAGCAGCCATATCACTTAAAACAAAGTGAGAGTGACAGAAAGACAAAAACGCAGGTGGAGCCCATGAATCCTGTGCATTTCACCCCTTGGTCTTGTGTTCATAAGTTACAGCCTTCCAGGTAGCCACCTGCAACCAGGTTTGTCTTCGTCCCGGCCGTTTGATCACGTGTTGAATGGAACAGGCAAATGTGGTACTCCACTGGAGACCCCTCCAGGTTCAATCGAACACATTTTCACATTTTTACTGAGCATTTACAATGTTCTGGGTCTGTGCAAATGCAAACTGCACAGAATGTGTCTATTCCTGCCTCGCCATCTCTTTCCTTGCGCCTGGGATGCCGTGTTCCCAGTGAGCCTGAGCTGGTTTCCAGGGATCGCTGCCTTCTCTCCCTTTGTGAGGGGTCTCGAGCCTTTCAGGGGCCTGGGAAAGGAGATATCCCGGCAACCGTTGCGTCTGCTTCGACTGTGTGGACATCCGTGGGAGGCCTCTGTGGCGTGCCACAGACTTTTGCCTATTCAACATCTTGGTTCGTGGCTGAAGCGAAGCCCTGGTAGTTGGTAGACAGATGGCAGGTTCAACTGGCAGGGATTGTCACAGAGCAGGGCCGAGAGGGCCATCTGATGCTACCGCTGCTGGAGCTTTCCTGCCCCTTTCCTGTCCTCCCAAACCCTGGGTCCTTGTCCTCAAGCTCGGCGTGGCCTCTGCGAAGGCTGCCGAGCCAGTCGTGACAGGCGTCTCTCACCCCCAGGCACTGTGCAGGCTCCTGGCGAGGCTGATTTCCTGGGTCGCTCATCATTGCCTGGATTTGTAGTAACATGAAGAGCTGACACTTTTTAATTACTTTCTCTGGGTCAGAGTCTGTGCTAAGCACCTGGCACGTATAATCTCACTGAATCCTGTCAGTGATATTCTTATTCCCATTTTATAGATGTGGAAAGTGAGGTTTACAGTAGCTGCAGTACTAAAGGGCTTCAGGTTATCCAGGGAAACAGGAGGGGCCAGGACTCCAACACAGCTTCTGTCCGCTGGGCCTCGCTGTGGCCCTCCTGCCAGCTCCCTGGCCTTCCTGTTTGCTTCCTTCTTCTCTCTCTGCCCTGCTCATCCTTTCCTCCACAAGCCCTTCTCGAATTCCTCGGAGACAGTGTAGGGCACACAGGGACAGGTATGAGAAGGCCACCTTGTGGCTGGAGAACTCGGGGCTCAGGGAAGGCCCTGGGAGTGCCCAGGGAGAACCCGCGGTGCACCTGCTCAGCGCGGCAGCCTCTGCCAGAGCCCAGGCCCAGCTCCGCGTCTCTGACGCTTCCACCTGGCCACTCGGGGCCTCCAAAGCAGGCTTTTGGAGTTGGCGGTCCTTTGCCAGGCTTATTCTGGCTCCTGGTTCACTCCTTGCCAGTGTAAGGAATGCATCTGCGGCTAAAGTCATAGCTCTCACTCGGGCCACTCCTCTGCTTTGGAATGGTTTCTTGAAGACTTTGGGGGGGCAAAAGTTGGTGTGCTGTGTGAGGGGAAGCTGGGCGAGGTGGGAGAGAAGAGATGAGAGGACTGCAGACCCCGGTGGGGGGGGGGGGAGGAGAACTGGGGGCATCTGGGGCCTCCCGCCTAAGCGTGGGAGAAGGGGCACCACCTGCCGGGGAGGACAGGACCCCATCCCTCAGCACGAGGGGCCTGCAGGGGCTGGAGAAGCAGCTGGAGCCTCAGAGGGGCCATGGTCTGCCAGCTTCCTGGGGCAGGAAGTCCTGGCTGTGTGGCCAGAATCCCTCCCTCAGGGCTGAGAGCAGCTCAGGCCTGAGGAATGTGTGCAGCGGGGGGAGGGAGGGTAGAAGGGGGCCCCTTCCTGCCTGTTACTTCTCCCTCTGCCTCTCTTCTACTTCTGTTCCCTACCAGCCTCTGTGCTGTGACCTCATGGTTTCCCATTCTCTCTCCCCTCCCCTTCCCTTCTTTCCCTCCTTCTCTCTCTGTAACCTCTCTCTTCTTCTCCCCACTTCCCTCTTCTGACTCTTTCTCCCTCTCCGCCTTGCCGTCCTGGAGGGGCTTGGGGTGCCTGCCGCTGTGCCCGGCTCCAGGGTGAGCGGGGCGTGCCCGCAGGAACTGGGGTGCCCATTGCCATGGTGACCCAGAGGCAGGTTGGAAGCAGTTTTGGCAGTCTGGCAGGGAGGGTGGGGAGGCCTGTGCTGAGGGGAGAGGCTGGGCTTGTTCTCCCCAGTCCCCGAAGGGCCCACCTCACCGCCAGGGGCTCCAGCATCGGGGTGTCACCTGTGAATGTAGGTCTCTGGCTGGATGCTATCCGAGCGTCTCCCTGAAGAGCCACCTCGTGCGGGCCAGTCGCACTGGGGGTCAGATTGCCTGTGTTCGGATCCCTCCTGCCTCTTCCTGGGGTTTGCTGGAGGCCGGGAAGGGGGTGGCAAACAGCCCCAGGGCGGGGAGCTACGGGGAGGCAGGTGCCAGTGGTGTTGGGGGGGCGTGGAAGAACTCTGACAGGCAGCCCGGCTCCTCACTGGAAGGGTCCGTGTGCCAAGGGAGTGAGCCCCTGTCTCTGGGACTGAGCAAGCTCATGCTGGACGACCACTGAGGGGGTGTGGTAGCTGAGATCCTGAACATGGGTAATCTCACTGACGTGAGGTTTCCTTGCACTGCGGAGATCTGAGGATTTACAAAGGACAGCGTTCAGCTCAGAGAGCTTGGGGCGGCCACCTCCCTCCCTCCCGGGCTGCTGGGCCTTGAACATCCAGTAGGACCAGTGCTATGACCGTGGGCCGTGGGGCGGGGGGGCAGGGGCACGGATACCCTCGCTGTTTCCTGCAGAGGACCTCAGGGGAGGGGAACTTGTGCATATGGATTCTGGAAGGGCCGGTGGCTGGCGATGTATGGGATGCAGCAGGAACTACCCTGCCTGGCAGACGAGAGAGGCAGTTACAGCAAAGCGGCCAAGCAGCCTCAGCCTTTAAGTTAAACAGACTTGAGTTCCGGTCCCAGCTCTGCGCTTACTGGCTGTGCAATTTTGCACCTGTGTGCACGCGTGCACTCGCCTGTGTGTGTGTGCACGTGTGTGTGTGTGTGTGTGCACGTACAAGTTCCTGACCCTTTCCAAGCCTCTATTTTCCCATCTGTAAGCTGCAGATAATAGCAAAGCTGATGACTGGAGCTGTGTAAAGAGGCAAAGAGATAATGCGATAATGCACACAACATACTTAGCACACTACCTGGCATATAATAAATACTGAACGAAGGGGGTTGGCGATTGTTCTCACTGTCCTCTGCACGCCTACCCCTGCAACTTTATAAATGAGGAAACTGGGGCCAGTGAGATGAAAACATGTGCTCCCATCCCATAGGTCCTCAGTCTGGGGCGCACGGCACGGAGCGTGCCCAGTCAGTACGGAGGGGCGGGAATGGGGGTGCGGGCGGACGGGCCGCACACAGCCAGTCCCTGGTCCGCAGCTTCCCCGCGTGCACGCTCTGCGGGCCCCACCACCTCTCACTGTAACAGCCCCTCCTAGGTTGCCCCGTCTAGACCTTGGCTCCTGGAGGGCAGGGCCCCACTCAGGCTTGTCCACCGGGCAGGCCCTACTCAGCCTCGCAAGAAGCGCTGGAGTAAAAGGGAGGCAGAACCCCCACAAATTACAAAGCACTTGTCTCCCTCCTTTATAGCTCAGGACAGCTCTGCAGGGGGCTCATTAGTCTCATCTTACCAATGGGGAGCAGGTGCGTGTTGTTGAACACGTGAGTAACTGGGTGGAGAGGAAGCGAGTTCCCCGGGGCCCCTGCACCTCTGAGGGTAGGTCTGGGACTCCCGTGCAGTCGGCCCGCCTCCAGAACCCACTGGCCCACACCGCCTCCGCTCCCCACATTTCTGTTTCCCCAAAGTGAGAAACAAAGGCTGGGGGCGTCTGTGGTGGTTCAGGAGAGACAAGTCCCCATCCAGCCAATGGCCCCCTCACAAAGGCACAGCACCTCACAGTTAGCTGGGTGCCTTTGGTTTGGGGACCTCCCTTAATCCTCACGCTACTTTTGGATGGAGGTGGGGTGGGGGTATTTGTCTTCCCCCCCCCCCAAGGAGGAAATAACTTCTCAGTAACTTACCCAAGGTCCTGACTCTAAAGACCTTTGGACAGAGATCCACCCGTGCCTCAGTTTCCCCACCCACACAAGCAAGCAGTTGTAATCAATCTCCAAAGCCCTTCTCACTCTCATGGTGGAAGAAGGGTCTGTTGTGTAGATGGAGGCAGGAGGCCAGGGTTCTGTGGTTCAAAGCTGGGGGACCGTGGGCAGGACTTGGGACTACTCTGGGCTTGGGTCCCCTGTGTACCTTGCCAGGGACCGCGCCTCAAATATTTGTCCATGGGACAGATGAGGTACAGATGGGAAAGCATTCAGAAAAGGTCCTCCTCACCCTGGCTGGCTCCGGACAGCCTTCTCAGTGGGACAGGGGGAGTTTTCAAGATGACCTAGCCGAGGGGAGGTGTCAGATTTCAGACAAAGTTATTTTTACCCTTGGGGGCGGAGGGTGTCAGGTGATGTTTAGGCTCTTTCCTAGAATGGGCTGAGGGGGCAGGGGTGGGAGTTAGGCCTCTGGTGGGGAACCTCACCTGACCTCATGGCTGACATTCTCCCTGGTCTACATGGGGTGACACTAGTGGAGATTGGGGACCCGCTGACAAACTCATTCATTTGGTCCACAGTGAGCCAGGCACTATGCTGGGCCCTGTGGATACCAGGAGTAGAGAGACAGGGCTCCTGCCTGGTCGGTCTTCAGATCCAGGCCACCCAAATACTCCCACAACTCAGTGAACGTTGTTGGAGTGGACAGCATTAGAGAGGGGAGGTACCTGGTGCCAGAAGCATGACAGTGGGGAAGAGGTAATGGATCTGAGGGGTGAGTAGGCTTTGCAGACACAAAGAGTGCTCCAGGCACAGGGAACAGCATGGGCAAAGGCCCTGCGGTGGGAGGTGTGACAGGGCACTCTGTGGGGCCTCATGGGGTTCTTCCTGTAAGCCAAGCCCTTCATGGTTGGAAAGAGTCTTGGAGACTATCTAGTTAAACGTCCCACTGGACAGATGAGGAAACTGAGGCCTACATAGCTAATAATGAAACCTATCATTTTTACCATGCCAAACACGCCTACTTCCGATACCTTTTTTAAAAAAACGTGTTTGGCATTTTACATTTAATTTATGTTAAATTAGCAGACTTACCTGATATTCGTCTAAAATGGTTTCTCTTAAGAATTAAAAAAATAATTTATCAAGGTGACATACACATAATATCTAATTCACCATTTTCAAGTATACAGTGCAGTGGAACTTGGTACATTCACAATTTGGGCCACCACCACCTCTGTCTAGATCCAAAACATTTCTGTCACTGCAAAGTAAAGCCCCTTACCTTTAAGAAGTTTCTCCCCTGTCCTCCCCTCCCCAGCCCCTGGCAACCACCAGTCTGCTTTCTGTCTCTGTGGGTTTGTCTGTACTGGAGACTTCACGGAACCATGCAGTGGGTGACCTTTTGTGTCTGGCTTGTTTCACTCAGCATGATCTTTCTGAAATTCAGCCATGTTTTACTTATGGCTGCTTCGTTCCTTCTCATGTCTGACTAATGTTCCATTGTATGTACATACCATAATTGGTCTATTCATTTATTCACCGATGGACGTTTGGACTGTTTCCACCTTTTGGCTATTGTGAATAGTGCTGCTATGAACATGGGTGTGGATACATTTGTTGGAGTCTTTGTCTTCCGTTCCTTTGGGTCTCTACCCAGGATTGGAGTTGCAAAGTCATATGGCGTTTCTATGCTCAGCTTTTTGAGGACCTGCCAAACTGTTTTCCATAGTGGCTCCAGCATCTTCTATCCCCCCCGCCCCAGCAGTGTACTGTGTTCTCCAGACCCTTGCCAACACTTGTTATTGTCCATGATTTTGCTTATAGCCATTCTAGTGTTCACTGTCTTTTAGAATCCTCACTGTGAGCTCAGGTTCTTTTGTTTATCTTTTAGGCAGATGAGGAAGCTGAGTCACGGAGAGGTGAAATAACTTTTTCCAAGGCCTTCTGGGAAGGATGAGCTGGTGAAAGTTCCATTAATATTCACTTTTACAGGAAGACAACTAAACTGAAAATGTCCCGTGAGGCTCTACTTCCGAAGGAGGGATGGGGCTACCCTGAGGAAAGCTTGTCCTTACCTCAGAGTTTCTATTATGCTCTGTATCCCTCCTCCCTTCCTCATCAGGTTGGGGGTGTAGGGCGGGATTAGAAAGCTGGAGGCCCTCCCATCTTCCTCTTTCATGCTGGCAGAGCACAAGAGCTGGCTGTCAGAAGAAGGGAGAAACCCAGTGCCTGATCAGCCCACACCACACTGTGTGCTCTGGACAGAGACTCGGGGCTGTGGCCTCTGTTCTCCTTGGTCACTGACTGGCTGTGAGACTTGGAGTCATTTGCTTCCTGTCTCTGAGTCTTAGACTGGAAGAACTTCTTTCATCTTCCCCAGCCCCAAGGCCCCGTGAAAGTTCTAGAGAGATGTAAATGTGGACTTCGGCTGGTGGGTCTGGGATTGCCTTAAACTCTACCATTTCCCAGGGGCTGCTCAGAAGCAAGGTATCTGAGTTGGCTCATCAGTAAAATGG
Source organism: Halichoerus grypus (assembly GCF_964656455.1). Taxonomy (NCBI): domain Eukaryota; kingdom Metazoa; phylum Chordata; class Mammalia; order Carnivora; family Phocidae; genus Halichoerus; species Halichoerus grypus. The sequence goes on along the minus strand of NC_135716.1, from coordinate 144,608,840 downwards.
GTAGAGTAATAATGCCTCACAGGGTAGGTGTAAACATTACTGAGATAATCCCTATGAAATGTCCTAGCACAGAACTCCATACATAGCAGGTGTTCAATAAATGTCGAACCAAGTGAATGGCACGTAGGAGGTGCTTACTACAAAATACTGGTTTAATTTTCTACCTTTCCCACCCCCTAATCTGGACAAATGTGAAGTACCAGCACAGCTTGTAGCCAGAAGTAAAATGGGGATGTTTGTAGAGGGCGCTGGGGACCATTATTTATCCTGTAGAATGCAGATATGAGCTGATGTTACACGACAATCAGAAACCAATGGAGCAGCCCACTGGGGTCCTCCTAGCCCTTAGGCTGGATTCCTGGATGAGAGCTCTCTCTTTTTATCTACAAGTTTGGTAACCACTGCTACCCCTTTTCGCCTTTTTTTGTCTGCTGGGAACCTCAGGGCAAAATGCAATTCTCTATGGCAGCATTTTTGAGCAATTGGATTCCTAACATAATCCTCTCTTCCCTTATTTGGTTCCTCAGCTTTGTTTGCATTTTGGCTCTGGGTGCCAGATGGGGTCTGTGTGCTGTGCACATGCAGACTGCCTCGGAGCCTTTTTTGGGAGGAAGGTAGGGCATAGGCCTGAAGGGGAATTTGGGAGGTTGACAAATGCTCCCGCTTTTGCTGGTGTGGAAGCCGCCAGGAGGACACCCTGGTTTCTCTGAGAGGCTGGATCCCTCTTTGTGGGGATGGGCCGTCTGGTTTGGACAGCTTCCTTTCAGTGCTTAGAGTGGCCTGGCTCAGACAATCAGGCCTTTCATGAGACCTGGCCAGTGGCTCCTGGGGCAGTCCAAAGCTGCTTCTCCCTGCGCCCCACCTCGGGGCCTGCCTGCTGGTCTCCACCCCCTCAGGAAGTGGGGAGGGAGGAACAGGGGCTTTGCAGTCTCCTATCCAGGCTGGAATTTTTGTTCCACTGTCACTGGCTTGAATCGTCACAGAGCCTCACAACCTTTCCCCTCACAGGGTGGCCCTGAGGTTCTGGTGAACTCAGGTGAGAAAGTACTCTGTTTGGGGCTCTCCTGGCTGTATTTCTGTAGAAAGCCCAAACTCAGCTTTATGATGCTAACAGTAAATGCTCGGTCAATGGCCCTGTGGTGGGTGTGCACGAGCCTCAAACACTCAGTCTCGTTTAATTTCATCCCCACAATGACACTTAGAGGTAGGTGTTAGAATCCCATTCTTACAGATGAGGAAACTGAGGCCCGCAGAGGTTGAGCAGCTTGCCCAAGGTCACACGAGTTAGTTGTGGAACCGAACTTGAACCCAGGCCAGGCCGACTCCTAAGGCCTGTGTACAGACAGCCTCATGTCATGGTGGGTCGGTTGAGAGGTCACGCAAGCCTGCTCCTTCCTGCCAAGACAGGTGGGTCTCCTCTGCTCTAGGCCTGTTGTTCCAGATGGTTCTTGAAGGCACTAAGATCTCTCTGCTGGCTGGTCTCATTTCCTGGCTCATCACTGTAGGCCATACCTTTCTCCAGGAGTCTTCCACAGTTCCTGGAGACTCCTTGGCCCCTGTCCCTCTGACTCCACCTAGTACTTTCCACCCACTTCCTTTGGCCCCATGGGTCGCATCACCCAAGCCACTGTCATTCTACTCTCCCTTTCTGCTGTTTCTTCATGTCCTTTCTGCCTCGTCTTCAAGCCTCAGCTCTAGAGCCACCCTGTCTCTCGCGCTTTCCTTCCTTTTCCTCTTTCGTAGGTGTTTTTTGGCATCTGCGCTGTGGCAGGCCTGAGTCTGTCCCTGTCCCGTGGGAATGCCTGTCTGATGGCGGAGGTAGCTCACAAAACAGTGACCACACAGCTTGGTTAGGGCTGTGATAGAGACAGACGAGGTTGCGGGGCCAGGGAGGCCCTAACTCTCTCTGGGGAAGAGGTGGTGGTGGCTTGAAGAGGGTGGACGAAGGGCTCACCTGGCGCATAGGGCAGATAAAGGGATCCTAGGCAGAAGCAGCACCCACATGGTGGGGGGATGCAGCTGGGTGAGAGTGGTGCTCTGAGGAATGGCATGTGGTCTCTAGCTTGGGAGAGCAGCTGCAGGACCCGCAGAGTGGGGCCTTGATCCTGAGAGCAGCAGGGAGCCATTGAGGAATCTTGAGCAGGGGAGGTGTCTGGTCAGGCTTGCTCTTCAGAAAGGTCTGTTTGGTCCTGAGGGACAAATGAAGTCCCACAGTGGGGGGAGTTATAAAGACTGGACCTAGTGTCCCTGCAAGGCAGAATACGGAAAGCTATGGTTGTCATGTTGGTGGATTTGCTGTTGGGAAACATGGGCCTGGTGCTTGTGGAAGCTAGAAGGAGGTGGAGAGACTGGAGGCCTGTGGACAGGCTGTGGGAACAGTCTAGTGAGCTAGCAGTGCCTAGGGGGGGCCTGAGGGTTTAGGGAGGTGGGTCACTGGGACTTGGGACTTGGAAGAGAGAGGAAATCGGGGTTAAGTGTGTTGGTATGGGGTGGCTGTCACAGGAGGGCTCGTCCTGGCTCCTCAGCTGTGTGCCCCAGGCCAGCCTTTCCCTCTGTGTGCGTCGTTCTCCCTAGCTATGAAGGGATTGGGTGAAGTGGTCCCTCCTGCTCTGACCCAGCAGATCTGTGACATGGCTGTGGCCCAGGAGGAGGGACACAGGGCCCATGGTGTAGCCAGCTGAGGCCGGGTCTGGGCTGACCAAATCTGGCCAGGTCTGCTGTGGTCTGGGGCCAGTGTAGGCACATCTACCCTCTGAGAGGGCACAAACTCTGACCCCCAGATGCCCTCCCCACCCTCATAGCAGGCTCTGCCCTCCCAGTCAGCTGTCTTGGCTCAGCCTGGCCTGGCCGCCCCAGGCCTTGACTCCATCCAGGGCCTCTGCTCTCCCCGTGACTGGCCCTGGGAGGAGTGACCTGGCTCTGGGGCCCCATTGGCTGAACCTGGTCTGGGCTGCACACGCCCCTGCCTCCCAGGCTGGCTGCCTGCCCAACTTGGGATGGGAGGAGGGCCAGCCCGGCCTGCCATGACATGGGCAGACTGCCTTGGAGCTAAGGAAGGAGTTGGAGTCTGAGAGGCCGTGCCTGGGGCCACTGGTGCTGCTCTGTCCCCTCCACTCATGCTCCAGCCCAGGGGCTCCGCGCCCCTCTCTTGGATGAGAGTGGGGGATGGCCACAGTGGGTCTTGTCCCGCAGTTTGCCTGGGAGCTCAGCCCTGCTCAGAGGAGCATGATATTTCCTGTCTGATAGCGTGGCAGGACCTCTCAGCTTTCTCAATGGAAATGTCAGCTGGGCATGCGAGAATCCTGTAGGGGCAGAGTCCAGTCCTGGAACCAGGACCGGGGGTGCCTTAGGGATTGGCAATCTTCCCCTGCCCCTGCCTGCCCAGTGAGTGACAGATGAAGTTCAGGAGAGGCGGGGACGTGCTCAGAATCACATAGCACCAGAGGGACAGGGCTAGGATTTGAACTCAAGTCTGTCTCTGCTCATCCCTCCACAAACCTTTGATGAGGTCCTACTGTGGGCCAGGCCCTTCTAAGCATGAGCACTAGAGTAGGAGCTTCTCAGAGGGAATGGACCAGTTTATCTTTGTTCTCTCGACGTTTGGTCTCAGGGCACAGAGGAAGTGCTCAGTGAATGAATGAATGAATGAATGAACAAATAAGGCAAAGATCCTGCCTCCTCCAGGCCTGTAGAGTCCAATGGGAGGGTAGCGACTCCTTTTCATAGAACAGGAAATAGGAGGCTGTTGAGAGTGGAGACTGACCAGGTGAAAAGCAGAGGGAGGACTGGAACTCAGATGTCCCACCTGCTGGTCTAGGGCTGTTTCCATCCTCACTTTCCACATCTGTAAAATGGGGTCAACAGTCCTCACCCTCTGCCTTCCTTGTGAGGATCCAGTGGGGTGGTAGACATGAAAATCGGTTTGTGAAGCAGGGACATTGCGTGTAGGGCTTCCTTGTGTGCATGCCTGGAACTGCCCAGAAATCCCATTATGTTCTGCTCCCTTTCTTCTGACCGCTTACCCTTTGCATCTTGCTTCCCCCATTTCCCTAGCTTGCTCTATGGCTTCTTTCTGGAATGTTCTGCCCAGAACCCCTAGCTGTGGGACAGGTTTGGGAAGAGTACGGGTGACTGGAGTCTCTCTGCCTCCTCCCTCTACCATCTCCCGCACCCAGAAAGGCAGCCATGCAGCCACATCTATGCGGGCCTCAATGCACAACAGGCCGGAAATGCCTTGGCAGTGGTTACCATGGTGACGGGTCCTGCTGCTTGGACCACAGTGGTCTGCCAGACACCTGCAGGAGCCTGCAAGCCTGGCAGCCTGGCACCCTGCAGGGCCTCTTCCCAGGCTGAGTGCTCCTGGGGCTGCCTCGTCTCTCTCCTTGATGCCGAGCACTGGACCTCATACCCAGGGGTTCTCAGGAATGAGCTGCCTCTCTGGGGACCCATAAGCTGTTCTGGGTCAGACAGGCCTGGTTCGAATCCCAGTTCTGCTACTTGGGGGTCGGTGACCTTGAACAAGTCACCTTGGTGTGTTTTGAATTTGTTAAATTGGCTATGGGAGCCTCATGGGGGAACTTAGCCAAGGAGGACAGACCCCAGCACAAGAGCCATCCTTGCTCCCGTCTGCAGCTGTGGTGGGGTCAGTGTTGGGTCGTGGCACTGGGGCATCTCAGCCCCAGCAGTGGACAGTGTAGTGTGGGGGGTAGGACCTCAGACTCTGTAGCCAGACCTTGGGCCACAGCTGTGCTCGCCACTTCCTGGAGCCTCCCCTGCAGAGTGAGGGTAGCGATGAACCCACCTCAGGGGTTTGTTGAGTGGATAAAATGGAATTGGGACATGCGAAGTGCTTAGAAGAGTATTTGACGCCTAGGAAGTGTGCTGTAAATGTTGGCAGCAACTGTCACAGTGGCCACGAGAATTGGAACTCGTGTCACTTCTCTCACACAGGCAGGGGTACTCAGCTCTCGTTCACGGCCTGTTAGGGAGGGTGGGCCAGAGAGACAGGAGGCCCCCTTCCTCATCCCACCCCATCCAGAGTACTGCCAGGTCCCCCCCATCCCTTCTGCCTGGGGACAGGCAAGCTAGGCCCTGGGCAGAAACTCTACCTCCAGTCCGAGTTTGAGGACTTTCTCTGCTGTTCCTCCAGCCGGCCGCTGCTGTCACCCTGGCCTGGATCAGACAGCTGGTTGGTGGCGGCCCAGAGCCTCCCGGTCAGGAAAGCCAAGTGCTGAGGACAGATGAACACCCAACGGAGGAGCCACCTCTGATGTCATCTGAAGAATGAGGGAGCCCGAGGAAGGGCGCTCGGGGGGTGAAATAGGAGCTGCTTCTGGGAACACTATATTGGGAACAGATCCCCAGACCTGACTGCTAGAGTGCTCACCAGGCCTCCCTGCATGGGGGGGGGGCGGGGATTTTTCAAGAATGAAGGTCAGTCTGAGGTACAACTTTAGCAAGCTGGCCCACGAGCAGAAGGGAGGACTGAATCTCTCTCCCCCTCCCTCAGGTTCAACCAAGGTCCTGCTAACATGGAGTTGGTGTCCAGAAGGAAGCTGGGCGGAACTGGCATCCAGTGAGCCCCCTGGGCTCCGAGTGCCTGGGCTGGAGGGTGGTGGCCGCTCTTGGAGTTGGGGTCTGGTGGGAGGTGGCCCCGGGGTGCTCTCCGCTCCCCCTCTGGCACTCAGTCTTGGGACGCGCAGACCTGGGAGAGCCTGCAGCGAGCTGACCTTTCTGTCCCCACCTTTTCCCAGGGCATCGCGTCTGTGTTCTCGGGCCGCACATCCCGGAAGTCAGCCTCTCGCGCAGAGCACGCCGACGGTGCCATGGTGGACGGTGAGGGCTACCGGAGCCCCACGGAGGTGCAGATGAGCCAGATGGTGCTGCCTTGCCACACCAACCAGCGCGGCGAGCTGAGTGTCGGGCAGCTGCTCAAGTGGATTGACACCACCGCCTGCCTGTCCGGTGAGGCTCCGCCTGGCACAGGCGTCCTCCCGCCGGTGCCCGCCACCCCGAGGAGAGGCCTCGATCATCAGAGATGGTCACTGTCCCCCCCGAGCGCCACGCTCATTCCTCGTCCTGCTCTCTGCTCACGCTGGTCCACCTGCCTGAAATGTCCCCTCCCAGTTCTCGATGCTCAGCTCGGGCCCACCCTCTCTCCCCCACAGCCCACAGCTCTGAGGGCTGGCCTGCACCCTCGGGTCCCTGCTCCAACACAGTGCCGCCTCAAGTAGGGCTGCCCCAGGCTGGCCTGAGGGCGCCGTGAGCCAGGGCCACGGCTGCCTGCCTTCCTGAGTTGAGTGGAGCTGAAGCGAGCTCATTCCTCTCCTTTTGGAGTCTGAGTATTCTCCAACCCACAGGGAGCTCGCAGCCCAGTGGGGGCACAGACAGGTGACTTCCCTGCACTGCTTGATGGGGGCTGCGCAAGAGGCACGGTTGGGTCTGTGGGAGAACAGATCAGAGGCCCTGACCCTGCCCCAGCAGGGGAGGGATTCCCAAGGGACTAAGGCGGCGGCGGTGAGCACGGTCCCGAGGGTAAGAGTGACTCAGCCAACAAAACAGAGGTGGGTGAAGCCCACGGCAGAGGCCAGAGGCGTGGCACCTGGGAGAGCTGGGAAGTGGAATAGCCCAGGGTGATCACTCAGTCATTCAACAGCCGCTCATTGGGTGTCTACCTCGGGCCAGGCACTGCTCCCGGCCCAGGGCCCAGCAGTGAACAAGACGGGCAAAACTCCTGGCCCTCAAGCGACTTGCCGTCTCCCAGCAGGGAGAGACACCAGACAGACAAAACCCAGATAAACAAAGAGGGTCAGTGTGTATTAGTAATTGAGGTGAAGAAAGTAGAGGAGGGCAGGGGTGTGGGCCAAGAGGCACAGCCTTAGCTCGGGCCACCTGACCATTGCTCAGAGGCCTGGTGACATGGGGATGCTGCTAATGCACGGCTTTCTTCCGATACCAGCCGAGAGGCACGCTGGCTGCCCCTGCGTCACCGCTTCCATGGACGATATCTACTTTGAGCACACCATTAGGTAAGTGGCCCCCCTGCTTCTTGGTCCCCTTGGTCTGCCCACCACAGAGCCAGGGCCCCTCCTCCATCTCCCCACCTGGTCAGCCTGTGAGCTGCCTGGAACCCTGGAATCTGACTCCACTGACTGAGGGCCTCTGCAGAGCAGGTACAGGCCCGTCGGCAGGGGTCTGGGGGACCCATGGGCCAGGAGCTGGCCTGCTGCTGGGTGCTGTGGGGTGGGTTCCTGTGGCCAGGTTTGTGGTTGGACGTTGCTGAGGCGGCATCGTGGGGTGCTGTGTGACTTTGGGGAAGTCAGTCTCTTTCTCTGGGCCTCAGTTTTCTTATCTGCCAAATGGAAGGGATTAGACTTAATCGGTGCTTGTCCTTTGGAACTTGGACATTCTCTGGGGGTTGTTGATCACTGGACTGTAGAAAGGTTTCTAGGCAAGGTCCTTTGGCAAAGCCTGAGTCAGAAGCTTGGGCCATTCAACCTCTGCTTCCATACCTTCTGGAACGAGGAGTTCACTACCTCACAGTTTTGTTTTGTGGTTGCCTTTTAAAATGTCTATCCTGGTTAGAAAACTCTTCATCACCCTGTGCCGAGCTTTGCCTCCATTTAGCTTTGCTGGGACTCATGGAGCGTGCCAAGCCCTTGGCCCAGGACAGGCCGCAGGGGTTGCACACAGTGTTCTGGCCTCCAGGACTGCTCCTAAACTCAGCATCAGTGCCTAGGACACCAGACGCCAAGGGCTGATTCAGGGCTTTCCGGGTACCCAGCATGTTGCGGTTAAGGAGAGAATTTGGCCAATCCCTGTCCTCATTTATTCGGTCCTTTGTCACTACTAGCATCTGTTCCGGACCAAGGCCCATGCTGGGTTTGGGGTATGCAAAGTCAACTGGACCATAGTCCCTGTGCCCCAGGAACTCCCATTTGTCAGGAGGCAAATGTAGAAACATAATTTCAATTCAGAGGGGTACCTGCCTTGCTAATAATGAACTCTCACATATGGGTGCTTTGTAACACTTTTTCTAAATATCTTTTATTTTAGTTTTTGATTTACAAAAAAGTTGTATCTCAGAAGATCGTATGGAGAGTTCCTACATATCTCACACCCAGCACCCAGTTTCCCTATTATTAACATTTTAATTAGTACAGTACCTTTGTCACTATGAATGAACTAATATTGATGTGTTATTTGTAATGCCTTTTTAATACGTTAACTCATTTAATCCTCGGAACAATGCTACGAGGTTCTGGCTATTAGTATCCTCATTTTACAGATGAAGAAACTGAAGGTCATACAGCTAGTGGAGGACCCAGGAGCCCCAGAGCTCTTGTTTTTAACCAGTGGGCCACATTTCCTATATGTCTGGGGGTGAGTGTGATGGCATAGAGGGTAGTCAAAGGGGGCGCCCTGGAGGAGGTGTTCGAGCTGGCTTCAGTACCATCAACACCATATGTATGACACTCTGAAGGCCAGAGGAGCTGTGTCTGGGCCAGGTCTAGGTCTCTGCTGCCAACACAGTTTTTAGCACTCGGAGGAGGCAGGGAGGAGAGGGCTGGGGGTAGGGAGTGGGCATGCATGATGGATGTACCTGCTGCAGGACTCAGAGAGTGAAGGTGAGTCTGGGCCAAGGAGGGTGTGTGTGGGAGGGGAAGCCAGAAAGGATCCTGGGAAGGAGGGCAAGCTGGGGATGGGTCAGGAGCAAGGTTGGTGAGGAAAGGCCTGGCTGCCCCTGAGGCAACCTGCAGAAGGTTTTTTGGTTTGTTTTTGTTTTTGCCATTTCAAAATATTTCAAAATGTATCTCTAAGTGGTAAGAACTCCTTTAAGCATAACCTCAACATCATTGCTACACCTAAACAAAATTAGCAATAATTTCTCGTGAACATCAAATAGCCAGTCAGCATTCAGGGGCTGTCTCCTAATTTTGTTTTTATTTTGTTTTGCTTTATAATTATTTTTGTTGTTCAAGTCAAGATGCAGATAAGGTTGCAACCGATTGCTGTGTCTCTTAAGTCTTTTTTATCTATAGGTGCTCCCCCTCCCCCAGCACCCTGTCCCCTCACCATCTCTCTCCTTTTTTCCTCAGAATTTATTTGTGGAGGAGACCTGGTTGTTTGCCCTCTCAAGTTCTCCACCATCTGGGTTTTGCTGTTAGCATCACTGTGGTGTCATTTAATATGCTCCTCTGTTCCCTGCCAGTAAATTGGTCCCGGGGAAGGGCTTGCACAGGGCTCAGATTGTTTGCGGGAGCTGTCTTTCTGTGATGTGAAGAACACCCAGAGGGTGTGTTGGGGAGCTAGACTAGGCGGAGGCTGGGCAGTGACCCTGGGGAAGGAGCCAGTTTTGGCCTGAGCTGTGGGATGGAAGAGTCAGGAGGAAAGAGGAGCTTGGGAGTCCAAATGGTTGTCTGCCTGGCTTTGGGGGAAGCTAGTCAGGGGGAGGGAGAGCCGGGGCCGGGGGCAAGGGGGGGAAGAGGAGGAGGAGGAAGAAGAAGAAGAGGGGGAAGAGGAAGAAGAGGAGGGAGAAGAGGAAGAGACACAAGTATCTCTTTTTGGGGGTGCCTGGGTGGCTCAGTCGTTAGGCATCTGCCTTCAGCTCAGGTCATGATCTCAGGGTCCTGGGATTGAGCCCCGCATCGGGCTCCCTGCTCGGCAGGGAAGCCTGTTTGTCCCTCTGCCACTCCCCCTGCTTGTGTTCCCTCTCTCGCTGTGTCTCTCTCTGTCAAATGGATAAATAAAATTAAAAAAAAACAACAACAAACAAAAAACCCACAAATCTCTGTTGTTTTTTAGCACCACAGAAAATAGGCTTATTTTTTATTTTAGGGATCGTGGAAATTTTTTCCTAATTTCTTATCATGAAAACTCTTAAAACTCTAGAAAACTTGAATAGTGCAATAATCACCACCAGTGAGATTCAAGAGTTAACATTTTTTTTGCTAAATATGCTTTATCTATATATGGATAAATAAATACACATACTTCTCTCTCTCTCCCTCTTCTCAACTATTTGAAAGTAAGTTGCAGACATCTTGATACTTCATCCCTCCACGTGTCAGCGTGCATCTCCTAGAAATGACAGTCCTTCCATGCCGATTAGGACTGCTGACAGAATAAACAGAAATGGACAAGTCCTTGGCAAACATGAGCTTCTGTTATTTATGGGGGCCAGGCCTGGCGCTGGCTCTGTCACACCCCCCTCTCACTTGACCCTCAGTAGTCGTGCATCTCGGTACTTTACAGACAAGGAGATAGGCTCAGAGAGGCAAAGTGACTCATCCAAGGTCACGCAACTCAGTAGTGTGACAGTCACGCTGGAGCTGGACTGGAACCCAGGCCCATGTGGTTCTTCCCGCTGTGTCCACTGCCGCCCCTTGACAGGCAGGCCCCTTGGAAGGGACCCTTCCTAGTTTTGGCGAGGAGGCTGTGTATTTGAGGAAGAAATTTGCACAGTGCTCTCTATGTTTGTGAGCCAAGGCACAGAGAGATGAAAGGACTTGCTCAAGGTCGTCCCAGCCCCTGTCTGGCTCCTTCTCCTCGTCTGTCCTCTGGGCACCCTCTGCTGCCCCTAGTGAGACACGGAGCAGGCAAAGTGGCTCCTCTAGGGATTCTGCCTGTTCATCTGGACATGGGAATTATTCCAGAGGGACAGGCTGCAGCTGGAAAGAGTGGGGCCACTGGAGTCCACAGAACAGTGTAGAACCCTGGCTCTGTTACCTTTTAGTCGGGTGACCTTGGGCAGACGGCTTACCTGCTCTGATGTTCAATCCCCTACCTGTCAAGCTAATCTGGAGGCTCTAATGAGGTCATGCACGGTGCTCAGCACGGAGTAGTCTCGGCACGGAGTAGGCTCGGCACGGAGTAGGCGTTCTTTAAATGTTTCCATTTTCCTTCCCACCCTCTGTTTATAGTCCCTTGCACTTAGTAGGCATTCAATAGGTGTGGAGTGCATTGATCCAGTAGGCCACTATTTATGGAGGACCTACCCCGTGCCGTGTGCTAGGCCTTGAAGCGTCAATGGGGAGCAGGACAGATGTGATCCTGGCCCCAGTGGAGATTAAGGGTTGTGGGGGAGACAGAGGTGCATCTGTTGGAAGAAATGTCAGGAGGGTGAATCTTATCGAGTGACAGAGGGGCAGGGCAGGTTCCCTGAGGAGGGGACTGTTGAGCCTCAAGCAAAGAGAAGCTTGAACATTCACTGGACAAGGGAGAGATGAATGAAATCGTGCCACTTCTCTCAGCCTCCGCCTCCCCACCTGTAAAATGAGGTGCTAACGCTGTCTCGCCAGCTTGCTTTGAGGACTCAGTGACATTGCCGATGTGAACATGGTCTGTAAGCCATGACATTGCCCTGCCAGTTCCCCCAGCAGAGGCCCTGCAAGTATCTGGGGCCCCTCTTCCTTCCCTCTCTCCCTTCTGGAAGGCCCACCTCCTGCTTTTCTCTCCCCAGTGTCGGACAAGTGGTGAATATCAAGGCCAAGGTGAACCGGGCCTTCAACTCCAGCATGGAGGTGTGTGGGGTCATTGCTGCCTGGCGGTCGGTAGCGGGGTGGCTGGGGTTTCTACCTCCTCTCCCTTCTCCGCCCCCAGCCTGGGCACACTCACACTCACAGGGCCCTCGTGGAGGCAGCAGAGTTCGGGAACAGCTGGCCGGGCTGGGAGGATCCTAAGGCTCTTCCTGTCCAATACCCCATAACACAGAAGGGAAAACTGAGGCCCAGGGAGGGGAAGAGACTTGCCCCAGGTCACCAGGTCACATAGATTCCAACCCGAGACTTGACTCTCAGCCTCCTGGGTCTTCACATCTCACCTCAGACCCTCTTCAGCAGCAGGTGGTCATGGGAAAGCGGGGAAGACGGCCGCTGGGCCTGACCCTGGAGGCAGCAGGGCTGGAGCAGAGAGAGCCTGGACTTCAGTGCATTAGCTTACCTCCCACAGCCTCTGTCTTCCCATCGGTGAAACGGGAGCATGATTCCTGTGCTGAGGGGTGTTTAAGTGAGCCCTGTGAGCTCTGGGGGAGAGACTCTCTTTCCCACCTATGGATGGCAGTCCCGGGCAGCTTCCCCTAGCCGGGCCGCTGGTTACTGAGGGGCCACTGAGGCTGGGAGGGCAGAGTCCTGACTGCCTCTGGGTACCCTCTGGACACCCCCCCAGATGTCTGTCTTTTCAGTGTAGCCGACATTTTACCTACTTTAAGTCCTTTCCTAGATACAGTCTCATTTTCATTCTCTCCTAGGTATGTTCATTCCCATTTCTTTCATTCATTCATTCATTCATTCATATTTTAAGTAGGCTCCATGCCCAATGTGGGGCTTGAACTCACAACCCTGAGATTAAGAGTCACACGCTCTATCCACTGAGCCAGCCAGGTGCCCTGTGCTCACTCCCATTTTATAGATGAGGAAACCAAGGACCACAGAAGGGAAGTGACTTGCCCAAGGCTTTCCAGGGATCCTGGGGTAGAATCAGAACCTGTCTCAGGTTTCTGGCCTCCTAGACTCAGTAGGTGATACAGAAACATGAGGCCTGGCCTGGGGCGGGCCTTCCTGTCTCATGGATTGTGGAGCCTCAGGTTGGGACCTCCATTTCTCCCCTCCTCACTCCTCCTACCTTTTCTTCCTCTCCAGGTGGGCATCCAGGTGGCCTCTGAGGACCTGTGCTCTGAGAAGCAGTGGAGTGTGTGCAAGGCCTTGGCCACCTTTGTGGCCCACCGGGAGCTCTCCAAGGTAGGGGGCTACACCTGGCCACTCCGTGCTGCTGGGCCACCTGGCTGCTTGTCATGGCAGGCCAGGACCAGGGTGATGAGGTTGGGGGTTAGTGGAGGGGTGGAGGTGGGGGCGCTTCAGGGAATTCACAGAGGAAGCTCCCCCCAACTGTGGCCAGACCTCAGGCACTTTCCCTCACTCCTCTTCTCCACCTCTCCGTGTGTGTCTCGTGGGATTCTTCAGATCTCACCACTCCCTTACGTGTCGTATAGACCCCGCCCCCCATCTTCTGTGCCTTTGCCCAAGAAAGGGGTCTGGGGACATTTGGAGAACGAAAGTGATATATCAGTCCACTTGGAGACAGGAAGATGGGGACAAAGAGGGGACGAAGACTTGTAACCATCCAGCAGCAGCCCCAGGTGTGCAATGAGGCACAACCCCTCCTGCTGCTTCAGGAAACCTGTCCTAAGCATCCCCCCATGCCACCCCCCGCCGCAGGTGAAGCTGAAGCAGACCACGCCGCGGACGGAGGAGGAGAAGACGGAGCACAGCGTGGCGGCTGAGCGCCGGCGCATGCGGTTGCTCTACGCGGACACCATCAAGGACCTCCTGGCCAACTGCGCCATTCAGGATGGTGAGCGGCCGTGGGTGCGGAGGGCAGCTGACATCCTGCGTGCCCCCGTCTGTCCTCAGCCCCCGCTGGGCAGTCAGAGGAAGGAGACTCCCACGCACTGGCCTGATGGCCCTCTTGTCTCAAGGTCTCCTTCAGGGCAGGGCATGTTTGGGCCTCTTGCTCAGCTCCTAGGAGCTGTGAAGATGGAATTAGGACCTGAGGAAAACCCTTTGTTGTCCACAGAGTGTATTTGGATGTTTAGGATTCAGGGTATTTGGGAAGGTACTATTGGGCATGGCCTTGAAGACTATAGGATTTTTTAAAAAGCATATATGTATGTGTGTGTGTGTGTGTGTACACATATATACATATAGATATATGCACACATACATAAATAATATAGATATAGATATACATATAGAATAAAAACCGCAAGACTCTCTCTTACCCAGAACCCGGGCCTCCTCCAGTTACTCATTTTTGGGCACCTTTCCAGAAGATTCCCTGCATATTTAAACATACTATGTATTATTTAGCCCTCTCTTTTTACCCAAAAGGGAGCATACAGTACATACTGTTCTATATCTTACTTCTTTCCACTTAAAAGTACATCTTGGAGATTGTTCTATACCAGCACACACAGATCTCCTGTGGACTGGTAGGATTTTGACAGATGGCAAGATAAGGAAAGGTTTTTCTTGACGGAGAACACAGGCTGGGCAAAGGCCCAGAGGGGTAACCTTGGATTCACTCACCGATCTCCAGAGCCGTAGGATGTGGAGTCTTCCTTGAACCCTAGAGGAGGCAATTCTAGGACAATTCAAATGTAGTTCAGCTGCCCAGAGGGGGAGAAAGCAGGTGGGAGCAGTTGGCCCCAGTGAAGCAGCGAAAGGGGCTCCCAGTTCCGTGTACCTTTTGTATACGGAGTCTGGGGGCTGTGGCTGAGGAGGCCCAGTTCTTCCTACTGTCTTTGAGATCCCCCCTAGAGCCATCCATCCACTGCAGCCTCCAAATCCCTGTTGTCCTGACAGCCCTTCCACCCAAGGGTTAGTCCAAATGCCTTAGCGTGGCATCCGGGCCCTTGGCCGGCTACTCAGCTTCACCTGGTGCTGACCTTTTACTTGCCCTTGGCTCCACCTAAACCAAGGCCTCGTTGCTTCCTGTGACTGTCCTACCCGTCCTGTCTCCAGATCTCAGCTCGGGCCCCCCCTCCACCTCCCCTCCTGCCTGTCTGTGGCATCTTGGAGCAGCCTGTAAGCCAAGTGAAAGGCCACCTCTCTGATGGGCCCTCCCTGATGAGGTCTCTCTTCCTGGTCAGTGGGAGATAGACTGCACCTCCTTGGGTTGGGGGGTCATATCAGCATCTGCTCCTCTGACCCCCACAGCCCTGTCCACTCTTGGGCCTCTCCTACTGAGGATCTCCTGATGCCATTCCCCTGAGGGACAGGGCCTGTCAGGGCAGAGAGAGGGAAGAACTATCGTTTTGAGAGTCTGTCTCCTATGTTTGGTGCCAAGCACTCTAGAATCACGATCACACTTCATCTTCACAATCCAATGGGTTGGGCCTGACATCTGCCCTTCACCAATGAGGAAACTGAGGGTCAGAGGGTCAGGTTCCTTGACTGCCTGTCGTACAACCTGTGTAGGGTGGTTCTGGGGTTCAGACCAGGTGTGTCTTCTCTGCAGGTGGGTGTCCCGCCCATTGCCCCGTGACAGCCTCACCTTGCTCAGCCCGAGTCCCCCTTCTCCTCACTCTCAGTGCTGAGTCAATACAAGAATCTGGGTGACCGGGAATGCTGGTGGCGGGGGATTCCCTGGGTTTGCCCCGTGGGAGGGTCTGCCCTTGGGAACCTCTCCGCTTCCCACCTCCCTCCCTCTGCCCTTCCCGGGTCAGATCTGGAAAGCAGGGACTGCAGCTGCATGGTGCCGGCCGAGAAGACCCGCGTGGAGAGCGTGGAGCTGGTCCTGCCTCCTCATGCCAATCACCAAGGCAATACCTTTGGGGGTCAGATCATGGCCTGGATGGAGAACGTGGCCACCATCGCAGCCAGGTGAGGGGAGAGCGCACTGTCTCTGCCTCCCCTCCTTTCTCTCCCTCTTTCCCTTGGCCCGCTCCTCCTGGGGGAGAAACCCCAGCTTGGTGTTGGCGTTCAAGGCTTCAGGAGCTTGGCTGTTCTGTTAGGGAAACCTAGGGCTTTCAGACCCAGAGAGCCAGAGAGGAGTGATTTTTTCCTTGAGCTGGCCGTTCCCTCCGCGCAGTCCTCATCACCTGCGTGGGAAATGCCACCTCCCTGGCCCTGCACTGCAGCCTCCCATTGACCTGGCCCTGCCTGCTTTCTTCCTGTATCTTATGCTCCGCGTACCTCAAGCCATTTGCCTTTCCCATTCCTGTCCTCCGGGTTGCCATTTTGGGCAGGGGAGAGGCTGGTCCAGGCCTGTGGCAGAAGCACTGGGGCATTTGTCCTGTCTCTCCGACCCCTGCCTCCTCCAGCCGCCTGTGCCGCGCCCACCCTACACTGAAGGCCATTGAGATGTTCCACTTCCGGGGCCCCTCCCAGGTCGGGGACCGCCTAGTGCTCAAGGCCATCGTGAACAACGCCTTCAAACATAGGTAAGGAGTGGGACCAGGGCCCCCTGGGATTGAGGGCTCTTCCTGACCCAATTGCAAAGCTGCCAGGAACCCTTTCCCCTGCAGATGAGGCCCATGAGGTCTAAACCCTGCCCAGCTGCAGGGCGCCTTCACCGTGACTGAGATGCAGCTCTGCCCTTCCCTCCTCTGGGCTCCCCAGCCCCGTGGCTCCTGTGGTCTCAGAGCAGACCCTATGCTCAGCGTGTCTCTGTCTCTCTTCCCGGCTCCTGCCTCTGGGCCTGGCGCACTGTGAGTGCTCACATCATAGGGCCCCCTCTTGCCAGTGTTCCATCATTTATCAAATCCTTCCCTTTCTCCTAAAACAACAATTCGTTCCCGGAGCCCTTAATTTGGAATGAAACCTAATACCTCCGAGAAAGCTTACTTTAAATATGTATCTTTGTTGGTGATTTCAAAGATCATAATGTAATTGTTAAAAGTGAGGGAGCCACGGGGCACCTGGGTGGCTCAGTCCATTAAGCGTCTGCCTTCGGCTCAGGTCATGATCCCAGGGTCCTGGGATTGAGCCCCACATTGGGCTCCCTGCTCAAGGGGGAGTCTGCTTCTCCCTCTCCCTCTGCCCTTCCCCCTGTTCATGCTCTCTCTCTCAAATAAATAAATAAAATCTTTAAAAAGAAAAGTGAGGGAACCAGGCTCCCTGGGTTCAAGTTTGGCTCACCTTTTACTGGGTGTGTGGCTTTAGGCAAGTTACTCAACATCTCTGAGTTTCAGGGGTTTTTTTTTATAGCTGTACTCTTTATTTGTTTATTTATTTATTTCAGGGAGAGAGAGAGAGAGAGCCTGCGAACAGGGGTGGGGGTCAGGGGAGGACCAGAGGCAGAGGGAGAGAGAGAATCACAAGCAGGCTCCGCGGTCAGTATGCAGTCCCACACGGGGCTCCATCCCACGACCCTGAGATCATGACCTGAGCCAAAATCAAGAGTCAGACGCTCAACTGACTGAGCCACCCAGGCGTCCCACTCGAGCTTCAGCTCTTTTGCCTGTAAAATGGGGCTCACCACAACAACATCATAGTTGTGAGGATTCAGTGAGGTCTTACTGGTAGCCTGCCAGGGAAACTGTGCAGTGCAGGATTATTATTACTGTTATGGTCATCACTCAGTCTGCCGCTGTGCGGGGGGAAGGGAGGGGACGCCCTGAACTAGGAACTGCAAGGCCCCCCTTCCAGCTCGGCTTCCCTTCCTGGCTGCTGTGTGACCTTGGCCCAGTGACTGTCCTGTTCTAGGTCTTTGTTCCCCCTCCGCAGAACGTCCACATGCTGGGATCATAGAGCTTCCTAAGCGAGGGGGGTGGGTGAGGGTGGCTGCTTTTTATAATTCATGAAGATGGATATATAGAAATAGCAGCAACTGAGCTGTCAGGAGCACGGCTGTTAGAGCTTTGTGAAGATGTGCGTAAGGGACATTTTTCCAGGTAGGCTCTGCACCCCCACCTTCATGCTCATGTCCTTCCAGAATCCTTTGCAGTTTACATTGCATATTATATACATATATGTACACACATGTGTATATTCTTATGTGTACATATTATATACATATATTACATTACATATTATATATACATATATATGTACATACGTGTGTGTGTGTGTATACACACTTCTTTATTGCCCCATTCCCTAGCTGTTAGCCCATGAGCGCGTGGACCGACCCAGTTTATTCACTTCTGTGAGCCCAGTGACTAGCATAGGGCCAGACATGTAGTGGGTGCTCTGTAAACACTGATGAAAGGGAACAGTTCTGGGTTTCCTACCAGAGGGATTCTGATCCGGGCTGCTGGGAGAGCTGCAGGAGTGTGCGTGTGTGCACGGGCGTGCGTGTGTGTTGGGGAGCGGGCACGGGCTCAGGAAGGTCCGTCCAGCATGGGAGCGGCCGTCCCTGTCCTTCAGCATGGAGGTGGGCGTGTGCGTGGAGGCTTACCGCCAGGAGGCTGAGACCCATCGGCGGCACATCAACAGTGCCTTCATGACCTTCGTGGTCCTGGACGCGGATGAGCAGCCTCGGACACTGCCCTGGATTCGGCCCCAGCCTGGGGTGAGTGGCACCCTGCCCCACCACCAGCTCCCCTCTCTCCCTGCCCAGGGGTGGTGGGGCCTGCTAGCCCCTGACACAGCCGGGGAGTGACGGGCTCAGCCCTGCTCCTCTGTCGGGGCACAGCCAGCTCGCAGTGCCCCGTGACCCCCAGAGATGCCCCTTGTGCTAGGCAGGCACCTTGGTCTGCCTGGAAGAACTCGGCCCCGTGTATGGGTCTAGCTCAGTTAGGTGCCTCCCAGGGGGGAGAATTGGCTGGGAAAACCCCGCACTCCGCAGCTGGGTGTTGGCGGGGATGGGGTTGGGGGAGGGGGGCCCGACAGACGAGGGGCGGTGAACAGTCCACAAGGGCCTCTCAGCCTGTGCCGGTTAATGTTGATGAGTGGGGAGACGTCAGAAGCACTGGTTAAGAGGGTGGGCTCCGGGTCAGGCCATCAGGGTTCCGTTCCTGGCCCCACTCCTTACCCCTGCGACCTTGGGTAAGCCACTCACCTTTCTGTGCCTCAGTTTCCTCCTCTGTAAAATGGGGCTAATATGAGTACCAACTTGAGAGGGTTGTGGCGAGGCTTGACATTCTGCACGGAAGGCACTTTAGAAGAGTGCCTGGTAGCAGCAAGTAGCCAGGAAATGTGGGTTCTTACTAGCACTGTCTGTGCAGAGGAGGATGTCGAGGTCCAGCGAGGGTAGGTGGTGTTCCCAGAGTCACTCAGAGAGTCTGGGGGAAGCTAGGGCTGGAGCTCAGAGACTCGGCCCTTTCCTGTCTGGGCTGCTTTGCCTCAGGCTACCCCCGTGAGACCTGAGCTCCACATCAGGGCTGCAGGGCCTCCTCGGGCCTTGGGGGGCAGACAGTAACACGGGAGTAGGAGTGGGGAGCAGGGCACAAGCAGCTCGTCTGGCCCGCACCACAATCTGTCCCTGCGTCTCTCCCCAGGATGGCGAGCGGCGCTACCGAGAGGCTAGTGCCAGGAAGAAGATCCGACTGGACAGGCAAGTGCGGGTTGGGTGGTGGGAGGGGACATGGGTTCAGGGCTGTCCACCTGCTCCCCAGGCCCCAGGGACCACCATTTCTTCAGTGCCGTCCCTGGGTTGGGCACTGGGCTGGGCCCTTTACGTCCACACAGCCTCTCTACCCAGGGGTCTTCCTGGCCCCTTATCCAGGTGAGGACACTGAGCACAGAGGGATGAGGCGGCCATGGGCACACAGATATAGGAATGATGGGCAGAGTGCGAATTTGAACTTGGTGGGGTCCGGCCACTTCTGAATCCTGGGTTCCTTCCGTTGACCCTGATGTGTGGTGGGCAGATGAAGAAAGGTCCCTAGAGGAGAGGCAGTTGCTCAAGACACACAGCCAGGTGTGAACCACTGCTGCCGAAGCACTTTCCAGAGTGGAAAGTGCTGGAAGTACACTGAGGTTTGCTCTCTGTGCGGATAGGAAAAGTGTGCATCTCCGGAGCACTTATCATAGGCTGACCCCCGTCCTCATGATGACCCCACGAGGCAGATGCAACACCCAATCCCACTGTTGAGAAGAGGCCGCTGAGGCACCAGGGCGAAGCTGCTTTAGCAAGAGTTAACCGCTCAGGGAGGGTGCGGGGACTGAGCCTTCCCCCGGCACCCTGCCCCTGGCCTTGCTCTGCTTCTGAATGAGTTTGTATGCTCTCAGCTCCCGTTTTCTGGGTGCCCAGCCTGTCTCCATGGCCAGACAGGAGTCCCTCCCCCACTGCTGGGCTGAGCACCCGGAGCAAAGTCTTCTGAAAGACCTGGGCTCCCCAGGGACCATGGTTGTCCTCTTCCCTCTCCCAGGAAGTACATCGTGTCCTGTAAACAGGCAGAAATGCCCCTCTCTGTCCCCTGGGACCCTAGCAACCAGGTAAGGCCTTCTGCTCTGAGGGGACAGTCCACCGGCCCATGTTGGGACCGGGGAGGGGGTACCCTGACTCTGCATTCTTGTCAGAATGGGTTTGGGAGTAGGCCTAAAGGGGACAGGATACTGTGTCATGACTCAAGATTGGTACAGTTAGCAAGGGACTTTCCTTGGTCCCCGTTTGGCAGGAGGGAGCTGAGGCCCCGAGATGAGCATCACACAGCAAGTCTGCCCAAGGGGGCCTTCTGTCCCAAAGCCCAGGGCCCGGCCCCCACCCCCCTTCACAGCCCAATGTCCTCTCCCCCGGTCCAGCGTGGCCCTGGCCCAGAGCCCCCGAGGAAGGGGAGAAGGTGAGGCTTCTCTGTGTGTTCTGGTCCAGGTGTACCTGAGCTACAACAATGTCTCCTCCCTGAAGATGCTCGTGGCCAAGGACAACTGGGTGCTGTCTTCGGAGGTCAACCAGGTAGCTGACCCCACCCAGCAGCAGAGGTGGCTGATCTCAAGCAACAGAAGTTCTCTCAACCACTCATGTCAAAAGGGGATTTCTTTTTTTTTTTTTTTAGTATTTTATTTATTTATTTGAGAGAGAGAGAGAGAGTAGGTTGAGAGAGAGCGAGCACATGAGTGGGGATGAGGTGCAGAGGGAGAGGAAGAAACTCCCACAGGACCTGGAGTGGAGAACCCCCAAGTCTTTCTCTCCTGCCCACCCACCATCTGGCCCCCAACCCCTCATCTCTACTGTTCTCTGCCCTGCTGCTTCCTCCCTGCAGAGATAGGGCCAATGGAGAAGCCTGGGTTGAGGGAAGACGTGAGCTCTGCCTGTGCCCTGGGGAGAGTCACTTCCCCCCCCCCCCCCGTGACATTAGGGGCTTTAACAGGCGCCTGGCTCCGAGGACCCATTCCATTGTTGCCTTAGTCACTGCTTCCTACTGCACCCTCCTGTCCCCCTGCGCTGAATTCTCTCAGCAGCCCCTTTTCATGGGGATGGGACTGAGGCTCAGAGAGGTTGAGTCACTTTTTCACAGTCACACAGCAAGTCAGTGGCAGCCCTGAGCTGCCAGCCCCAGGCCTCCAGCATCTGAGTCAGCCCAGTCCATCACCCGGCGTAGCTCGGGGACGGGGCACGGCACGAGGCTGCCCTCTGTCCCCTGCAGGTCCGCCTGTACACTCTGGAGGAAGACAAGTTCCTCTCCTTCCACATGGAGATGTCAGTGCACGTGGACACCACCCAGGCCTTCCTGCTGCTCTCGGACCTGCTTCGGAGGCCCGAGTGGGACAAGCACTACCGGTGAGGGCCAAGGTGCCAACGGGGCAGGGTGCTTTGCTCAGGTCTGGTGGGGAAGCTGGGCCCTCAGGTGTCCCTTGCTGAGCCATCCCCCATTATGCTCAGCCCCTCCTAGCCGGCTAAAGCCGGGCATGGGGGGAGGGGGGAATTGTAGTTATGTGTTGGGTGGGTGTCAGAGTCAAGGGCATTCTGAGCCCTCAGGGAAGAGACTGAACCTGGAGTTGGAGTTGGAGGCCTGGGTTTAAGTCCTGTTTCTAGGGGTGCCTGGGTGGCTCAGTCATTAAGCGTCTACCTTCAGCTCAGGTCATGATCCCAGGGTCCTGGGATGGAGCCCCGCATCGGGCTCCCTGCTCCGCGGGAAGCCTGCTTTTCCCTCTCCCACTCCCCCTGCTTGTGTTCCCTCTCTCGCTGTGTCTCTCTCTGTCAAATAAATAAAATCTTAAAAAAAAAAAAAAAAAAGCCCTGTTTCTGACCCAACTGGCTTTGTGACCTTGGGCAAGTCCCTTCCCCTCTAGGCCTGTTTTCCTCCTCTTAAAATGGGTACTTGAGGTGTAGGTCATGCATTTGCACTCTGGGATAGAGCAGTGATTTTCTTTCTTTTTTTTCTTTTAAATCTCCCCTTTTTGTTTTTTCTTTTAAATTTCCCCTTTTTTTATTTTTTATTTTATTTATTTATTTGAGAGCGAGAGAGAGCACAAGCAGGGGGAGGGACAGAGGCAGAGGGAGAAGCAGGCTTCCTGCTGAGCGGGGAGCCCAATGCAGAACTTGATCCCAGGACCCTGGGATCATGACCCGAGCCAAAGGCAGACGCTTAACCGACTGAGCCACCCAGGCGCCCCTAGATCAGTGATTTTCAAACCATGTTCTGTGGAGTTCTGTGTCCCCACAGGAAGCTCAGGGACCACTTGGTGGGGGTTAGAAGGCCGAGGGGGCGGGTGGGCCCCCTCCCAGCTTCAAGGGAACTAATGGGACGGCCAGTTTGATAAATTCACCCAGTTTGCCAGCTCTTCTTAGGAATATGTGCGTGTATATGTTATTTTTGAATGTAGTGAGTTACTGAATATAAATGTTATTCCTAGGAATACGTTTGTTCCCCGAATTTACTGATTCTCCATGTGAATATTTTCTTCCTGAATTTAGCCAAGGAAGATAAATCTGTTCTTAGGAAAACAAGCCAAAATTTCAGTATTTAATATGAGAATGTTAAAGTTGAACCTGGTATTTTTTCAAATTCCTTTAAAGTCATTTTCTGTTGTGCCAACACCTTACTTTGGTCATTTCTCCCGTGGCTGCTTTACGAGGAGCCTATATTCCCAAGTATATCCATAAGGAGGGTCTGTGTGTATGGAAGTTCAGTGAGCAGGTTGTCTGGCGAGTTGAGTTTTGACAAATTGCCTTCCCCTTCCTACCCCCCATCTATCTTACCAGAGTGGGCCTACTTGTGGTTGTTTTTACACAGGCTTTCTGTTTAAGATTTGGTGCATAAAAGGCTATTGCTTTAAAAAGCCTTGGTCAGGGGATGCCTGGGTGGCTCAGTTGGTTAAGTGTCTGCCTTTGGCTCAGGTCATGATCCCAGGGTCCTGGGATTGAGCCCCTCATCTGGCCCTTTGCTCAGCAAGGAGTCTGCTTCTCCCTCTTCCTCTGCCTCTCCCCCCACTTGTGCTGTCTGTCTCTCAAATAAATAAAATCTTAAAAAAAAAACAAAACAAAGTAAAAAGCCTTGGTCTAGGTGACCCCAAGCCTATTGGTAGTGACATTCTACAAAGCTGGGAGGTAATTTGGTGGTGGATGTTGGGGGCATTGGGCCTATGGTAGGAAGGCTTCTTGGAGGAGGCAAGCTGCTGTGGGCCTTGAAGGCTAAGTCAGATCTCCATACTTGATGGGATTGGAGCGGGGGAGTGTCCAAGGGGAAAGGGAGCCCTTAGCTGCTTCCCCCCACCCTGCCCATAGCGCCCTGTTCATGAGGCAGCCTCTGAGGGTGGGTGGGAGAGCAGGGAAGAAGGTGGCAGCGTCGGACATGGTCATACATGTTTCTGTGCGTGCGTATTGGTGTAAGCCTGTGTGTGTGTACCTGGACACATATGTGCAGTGTGCCTGGGCCTGAGGGGCAGAGCTCTGGCCCCCGACAGTCTGGGCACATCCCAGCTCTGCTTCCTTAATGCCTATGGATCTGTACAATGGGGATGCTGAGAGGACCTATTGCATCAGCTGCTGTGGGATTAAATGAGAGAGTACGTGGAAAGCACTTGGAACAGTGCCTGGCACACGGCAGCTGCTCCTACCCAGTAAACTGTCACACATCTGTGTGGGGCTGTGTCTGCACTGGTGGGTATCTACGTGAGTCTGTGTGTGCTCACAGGCGTGCCTTTGTGCTTATCTTTGTTCCCGTGTCTGTTTGCATTTGCGTGTGTATGTGTCTATGTGTGTTCCCGTGTGTTCATGCGTGCTTGGCCTGGCCTTCCTGCCCTCCTGTGGCCCCTGCTGAGCACGGTAGGGGGTAAAGTGTCCCCCAGACATCTGCTCAAGAAGGAGCCCGAGTCCTGACCTCTGGGCCTCCCCATAGGAGCGTGGAGCTAGTGCAGCAGGTGGATGAGGACGATGCCATCTACCATGTCATCAGCCCTGTCCTTGGTGGCGATGCCAAGCCCCAGGACTTTGTGATCCTGGCCTCTCGGCGGAAACCTTGTGACAATGGGTAGGTGCCGGCCTGCGGAGGCGGGAGGCGGGCAGGAGGGGTCATCAGCTTAGACTCAGAGCTCTGTTTGCTGTGTGGGACTCCAGGCACCGCTTGGCTTTTAGGGGCTGCCCTGGCCTTGCTGTGGGTAAAATGGAGGACGAGGGGACACATCTCGCCTCTGGTCACGGGTGCTCTAAGGCAGGGTGGTCTCCATCCCTGGGGTGGCAAGGCTGCCTCACCCCAGGCATGGCAGGCCCTTGCTCACGTGGCCACCTCCTTGGCCTCCACCCTCTGAAGGCCCCACGTTGACTGAAGAGGGATAAGGCCGCCAGCTCGCCAGGATGCACCGTATCACTTCTGCTGGAGACAAGCACAGAAAAGTGAAGCATGAAATCCCAAAGCGTGAGACTCCTTTGAGCATCTGCAGTGGAGGGGCTTTTCCAGAAAATCTGCAAGGAAACCACGCTGGCTCCTGGCAAATTCAGGGCTGCTAACGCACAAGCACGTCCTCTCTCTAGCCTGGCCCAGAGCCAGCTGTCGGGCCTTTTAAGAGTTTATGTGCCTCAGAGTCTGGTGAGGGGGTCTGTGCGGAGGGGGCTCCGAGGCCTGAACTGGGCGGAAACAGGCCCTCACCTTCTCCTCCTGTGCCCTTGTCCTCCCTTGCTCGGCTCCAGGGACCCCTATGTCATCGCGATGCGGTCAGTTACGCTGCCCACACACCCCGAGACACCAGCATATAGGCGCGGGGAGACCCTCTGCTCGGGTTTCTGCTTCTGGAGAGAGGGGGACCAGCTGACCAAGGTGAGGCCGGTGTTCCCTTACCACCCCCCCACGTCCCCCCAAAGCCACATGCATGTCCAGAGCTCTGTGCTGTGGGCTCAACTCCATACCTGGGTCCCACCTGCAGGCTCTCTTCTAGCTCGGGGGAGCCTAAGAGTGTTAGGGGCTGAAAACATAAGATCTGTGCAGAGATAAGACAGTAGGGTTTTGGAAAAAGCTCTGGATGCTGAGGGCAGAGGCCTGGGTTCTGACCTAAAATTCATCTCTTTACTTGTATACCTCTCTTGTCTGGGAAGGCTTTATATGGCTCTCAGGGCCCATAAAACTCAGCAGGGCAGTCAGTGCTAATTGAAACTGTGGGGGAGGAGGCCGGGTGGGGGGGAACTGCAGCTCCCCGCCTCAGGGCCCAGGTAGGGATGAGGCTGGTGTTCGCTAACTTACAATACACTTACCTCGGACTTCTCAGCACAGTCCCCGAGCTTATTTCTAACTTGCTTCCATGACCCTAGAGCACCATTTGTATGTGCTGGGCTGTGGAGACCCAGCCGTCCTCCAGAACCTCCCGCATCTGAACTGTGTGTGGTGACTGAGGGAAGCGGGGTTGTCAACCCCCAGAAGAGGGGTCACACCATGTCATCTTCTAGGGCCCCAGGGTGCTGGCTTGGATCTGCTGCCCTTCCCACCTGGCTCCTGCCCACGGGCTCCCCGCCCCCTCCCCCTGCCCAGCTCCCTGAATGTGGCTTCCTTCCCATCCTGCAGGTGTCCTACTACAACCAGGCTACCCCGGGCTTTCTCAACTATGTGACCACCAACGTGGCTGGTCTCTCCTCAGAGTTCTACACCACGTTCAAGGCTTGTGAGCAGTTCCTGTTGGACAACCGGAACGATCTGGCCCCCAGCCTGCAGACCCTCTAAGCCCCCGGCAGTGGCCACTGCACACCCAATCCCCCTCCATCCTGCCCCCAGGGACACACATGCAGCGCACTGAGGCAGGCAGGGGCATTTATTCCTTGCTGCCTCCCCCGTGGGAAGCCTGGAGCCAGGGGCCCACCGGCCCAGCACCCATGGGTGCTCAGTTCCCTCCAGCATCTGCCAGCAAGTCTTCGCGGTAACTCGGGGGCAGCCGGTAGTAGACTCGGGTCCTGTCCACAGCCCTGGCTCCCAGCAGCCCCGCCCGCACCGATGCATAGTCGTCCCCCTCAGGACGGTGCTCCACCGTGACAGTGGCCCGGGGGGAGGCCGCCAACAGCCTGGCCACCACCCCAGCCGGGTTCGGGCCCAAGAGCCCGGCCTGCAGCTGGAAGGACACAGGTTGCCAGAGACCCCGGCAGAGCTCCAGCATATCCGCAAGCAGCTGGTCCCGGTAGCCGCCGCCCAGCGCCTCCTCAGGCCAGCCTGGTGCCACCGTCACGTGGGGGAACACCTCAGCCACAGTTGTCAGCAGCTCCCTGCCGGCCACGTGGCCAGGGGCCGCAAAGCTGCCATGGGAGACTGTGGCCCCGATCCACACAGGCCGAGGCAGGTGGCCCAGGGCAGACAGGCGGGCCAGCGTGGCCAGGGCCGGCCGGAGGGCTGAGGGCTCTGCTATGAGCAGATGGACACCCCAGCCCCCGGGCCGCCCGGCCAGCTGCAGGAGGCAGGACTCCAGCGGCGGGGCGGGACCTCCCGGGGCGCGTATGACGGGCACGGCGTCCTTGGCTGCAGGCCCCTGGAGGCCAACGGTCAGCAGGATCATGCCTTCTCCGTCTGAAAGAGGCAGTGGACGGAGGCGGCGAAGTGTCAGGAGTTCGGGTGATGGTGGGCTGTCAGAGGCCCTGTTAAAGGGGTGGCAATGGGGCGAGGGCAGCCAAGGAGAAGCTGGTGCCCCGACTGCTGAGATCTGTCGAGGGTCCGGGCTCCGGGTGGAAAGGCTGCTTTATAAATGTGCCTGGGGCTCATCCGACCATCTGAACGACATGATCAGCTGCTAGCTCGGCTCTTGGCCTTTGACTGGGGCCTGGGCCTGCCTCTCCTGCAGTAGATAGGGCTCAGGGCTCAAGGGCACTGACGGTTAGGGGCCCCTGCCCGATACCACTGCACTCGGCCACCATGGCGTCCAGCACATTGCCGCAGTAACAGAGGCCTTAGCTTCCTGCCCCGAGCAAAGGAATCCCCCCTCTCCCCCCACAGTTTAGCTAGGAGCACAGGGGCTGAAGGCAGGCCTTACCTGGGAGGCTGACTGTTGCTGTTCTTCTGTTGCCCTGGAGGTCAGGAACCAGCCACTCCACGCTCAGACCGTCCCCCCCAGGGGGCTGGAGGAGAGGGATCAGGCTGCCTCCCGTGTAGTAAATGCGCTTCCGTGTGGCATTTGCTGTGGGGCCCCAAATTGTCAAGATGCACTGGCCACCATTCACGGAGCCCCTTCTCTGAGTCCTGTGTCTACACACAGTCTCTCTCAGCCTCACAGCACCCTTCCAGGCAGACGTACTCCCATCAGAGATTACAAGGAGGGATTCCCCAAGGTCCCACAGCCACCCGGGGTTAGAACCTGATGGAACCAAGTCTGCCAGCCCCAAAGCTGGAACTCCCTCTCCCCGCACCGGCATGGCTCCCATGGTAGGAATGTTGAGTCTCGTGGGTTGCCTTTGAGATGGCTTAACTGCAGGCTCTCCTAGGTCCAGGGTCAAGGGAATGAGGGGTCTGGACAAGCAAACGGGTAGTATCTGGGTCTTTGATTAGTAGGTACATTGGTGTGGGGGGGGGCGGTCTCTGAGGAGCTACGCTGTAAGGGAAACGCACATGGGGTTTGGAATTTGCTGGGTTCCAATCTAAGCTGTGCTATGTACAAGGGAATGACTTGGTGTAGATTATTTTACTGGTCTGAACCTCAGTTTCCCTATCTATAGAATGGAATCACTGCTTCCTGGATATTTGAGGCTTACATAGCATACCATACCCACGTCTGGCATACAGTAGGTGCTTAAAAGAATTCTTTGACCCGATTCCACCCAGAATTTTCCCTTCTGATGCCTCACCCCTCCAGCTCTGCTCCACTGTCCACCAAATGCTGCCCGCAGAATCCAGCCCTACCAGCTTCCCTGGCCGCCCCACACCCCTCCTACCGGCCAGTTGCTTGAACTGTGACAGGACAGGCTCAAAGAGGTCATAGTAGACTTGGTGGGAAGCGCTGTTGTCTCGGACATAGAGGAGATCATCCACCGACACGGGGTCCAAGACACCCTGCCACAGCGTCAAGCTGTACCTGGGGCCCAGAGACCAAGCTCAGCACCTGCCTGGGCCCAGCAAGGTCCTCAGTCCCACTCTTGTGCTCAGAACGGGACCCTAGCTGGGCAGGGATAGAGTAGCTGGCCTCCAGCTTCCCACCAGCCCCTTCTCCCTGAGAACTGCCCCCCTTCCCAAGGGCAGAAGAAGTCACAGGGGCTTCAGGAAGGAAGAGTAAAGAGGCTGAGCAGGAGCGGCTGGCCCGCCCTGCCTCCTCACTGGGAGTATCTATTTCTGGTCCTGTCTTAGGAACAGGACAAGGACAGAAAGCGATGGGTACAGGCAGTGGGGAAGAAGTTAGGTGTGGAGGGGGAAGGGGACAGCCCTGGAACTCCTGTGGGAAGTGGCCGAGGAAGGTGGGACTAGGCAGTTGGGAGTCCCCCAATCCCTAGAAGACGATCCTGGGCACAGCTGGCTCCCATGGGAGGAAGACTTGCCACTAGGTCAAGTTATCCACTAATGGACTGGCTGCCTTGGGTGGTAGTAAGCAGCCCATCACCAGAGGTATACAAGCAGAGAGCAGGGATGCTGTAGAGGATGTGAGCACCAGTGGGTATTGGACAGATATGGTTAAGTGGCTGGGATCTCCCCAGGGAGTAACAGTGCCCGGGGGGTGGGTCTGGTGGATCAGGGGCTGTGGCAGGGGCCTGGGAGTTTTCACCTCTTCGATTGGCCCAGCAGCCAGCTGAAGTGGGGCCAGGCCGCCCGTACCATGACAGCCCGCACGGGGAAGGTGACCCTCTGTGGCAGTGTGCCCACCAGCTCCTGCATCCTCTCCACCATGGCTCGGGTGTATGTCCTGTTCAGGAACAGCGGCACGTAGAGGGTGGTCCAGCCTGGAGACAGGGTGGCCTCAGGATACTTCTCCTGGACCAAGGCCAGGAACCTGCGGAGAATCAGAGACACTGGTCTTTGAGAGCCTTGCTGGCCCCTTCCTCATCTCCTGGGTTCCCATCACTGGGCTAGGAAGTGGCAAGTCCTGTTGAATGTAGAGTATAAGGACCGAAGCTGAGTCCTAAAGAACAGAAGTGACTTAAGGTCCTACAAATGGGGCATGGACTTTGGAGTCAGGGGGTTCTGGGTTCAGGTCCTGGACTCTATAACCTTGGGCAGCTCAATTCAACCTCTTTGATTCTCAAAGACGTCATCCCTTCTGGTAGGGCAGGGCCTCTTCAGCATCCCCATTTGGACAGGGGAGACAAGCCAGGGCCCCAGATATGGGGATCTACACTCTGCCACTTGTCTCTGAAGCTTCAGATTTTTAAATTCCATGTAAATTTTCCCTTGAAAGAAACTTTAACAGAGGAATAATATTACCCTCTCCTCCTCCCCAAACTATTGAGTAAAATCAACACTCTAAGAAGATGAGCCATTATTTATCTTGGGCCACTGACTACATATTTTTCCAATGGCTGCTTTCCAAATGCACCTCAGTTTGAGAATCACAATAAATACTGGATGGATGGATGGAGAAATGGATGACTAGAATCAGGAAGGCCTGGCTTTGAATCTTTGCAATTTTTAGACCTAGGCCAGTCGTGTAACTTCGATGAGATAGTTCCTGTATTAATAAAATGAAAATATAATAATACCTACCTCATTCTCTGGATAACTAAAGTACTTTCTGAAACAGTGCCTGGGCACATAATAAACATTCAATAAATTAAATCTCGATTACTATCAGCTTTCTCTTCTGCAACATGAGGGGAGATGCTCCCAACCCGGCACTGCTAGGTAAGGGTCAAATTGGACACACTTTGTCCTTCTGTGTGGCCCTTCGTCTGTTGTTATGTGCAGCTGGTCAATGTGAAGGGTGTTGGTGGCAGTGCTGGGATTTCAGGGGGAGCTGGGGAAGGAGTTAGCACTTTTAGACTTTTCTCTAGCAGGCCAAGCCCTGCCTTGGTCACTGGGGATACAGAAAGGACTGGGCCCTGCCTGCCTTCTAGGAGTCCACTGTGGAGTAGGGGCTATAAACCGGTAATCTGGCAGTGATAGCCCAGTGAAATCAGGGCTGTGTTAGGAGGACGTGTTGAAGGCTCTCAGCAGCGTGGGATGTCAGGGTAGATTTGGGAGGAGGTAACGACTGGGAAATTTGGGCAAGGCATTCGAGGCAAAGGGAACAGCATGTGCAAAGGCTCAGAGGTCAGGTTATATGGTGTGGCTGGAGGTAAACTCAGCAAAGGTGCCCCGAGCAGTTTCTGTGCCAGATGGTGAAGGAAGAGAGCTGGACACAGCTGGGGCAGAGAAGTGAACACTCACTGTGTGGCATTGACCTCGATTGAGATGGGCACATTGGGGCCCCTCAGGATGTCCGCGTTGATCCACACAGGCCTCCGCACTCTCCCGTCCTCTGTCAGCCGCCGCAGGAGGTCCAGCGAGGGGCCCACAGCCTTGAGGCTCTTGAAGTCCAGTTTGATACCTGTGGGGAGGGCCCAAGGGCTTGGGGAAATGGACCCTCATGCTCAGGGCAGAAGGAACCAGCAGACACGACTTCCTGGAACAGAGAGAGCAGTGGGGTTGGGGGCAGGAGGTGGGCAGACAGGGACCAGACTCCAGCTGGGTGTGAAGAGGGCTTTCAAACAAGCCAAGCTACCCACAGAGGAAGGACCTGCCCCTGCCCCTGCCCCTGCCCCTGGGGGGAGAAAGCTGAGGCCAGCCAAGGGCTCAGACAGGGGTTGTCAAGCATCGGAGAAAAAGAGACTGTGGTTCTTGGACAGGGTAGGCTTAGAGCATCCTAAGCCAACTTAGCCTGAGTGCAAGTTCCTCAGCCTGCAGAAAGAGGCATTTGAGTAGAGGAGGGCCATGGAAGTGGAGGAGGGGCCCCTGTGAACAAAAGCCTGTCCTATTCAGGCAGCTGGGCGCTGGGGGTGAATGGCAACGGGGGGAACTGCAGGCAGATGAGGTTGTGAAGTTGGAGACGGCTGTTGAAAGCCAGGCCAAGGAGATGACACTTTGTCCCAGGAAAATGGGGAGCCATGCAGGGCCAAAGAGGGGAGTGACAAATTTGGTGTTTGTGGAAAGCTCACTCAGATGTACATGGTGGTGGTGGTGGTGGTGGAGGGAAGACAGAGTGGCTGAGTCTGGGGGCAGGACATGGTGAATGACAGAGGGGGATGCAGCCTGGGACTGGCCTGGCTTCAGCAGAGGACCAGAGGGCTTGGGAGGGGCTGAGAGAGTCCTTACCCTTCTGGGAAGAGGCCAGCACAGCCTCTAGCCACTGCTGCAGCGTGTTGTCACTGTAGATGGCTGGGGGGTGCGCCATGATGGGGACCCCTGTCTCGTTGGCTGTGTTGAGTCCTTCTACGGTGACGTCTGCCTCCAGGACCATGGCGCTGCCTGAGCAAGAGGCAGAACTTGGTCACTTCCTTTGAAAATTTTTTTCTTCTTTTTTCTCATCATCAAAGTATTACATGTTTATCAAAGAACATTTGGAGAATACAGAAAAGCAGGAAGAAGAATACTCATCCACATTTCCATCATAGTTCACATTTTGTATGTATTTTCTTCCGTTTTTGTCTATGTACGGTTTTTTATGCAGTTGAGACCACAATGCATTTGTAATTTTTAATCCTTTTCTTTCAATGACATTTTCACAATCTTCTGTCTCATTTTTTTTAGAGGCTATAAAAGCTCTGGTTGAGGGTCATTAGCTACCTCTTATTCCTGAGACAGTTTGGTAGCTTCCAATTCTTTGCTACTCAAATGATAACACAGTTTATCCTGGTGTTTGAATTATTTCTAGTCCCTACTTGTGGCATTTGAGTTAGGGCCACACGGGGTCATTTTTAAAGCCCACATTATTCAATTACCGTCCAGAAAAATTGTTCTGATTCATGTTCCTGCCTGAAGTACATAAGCTTGCCCACCTCCCTGCACCTTTATAGCACTGAGCCTTGTTATTTTAATTTTTAAATTTCTAAAACCCTGTCCTCCAGAGTTCGGTCTAGGAGGGAGCTAAGGCCTTCTCAATGGAAGCAGACTTGGAAAACTCTGCCAGGGCCACTGGCATTTGGGGTGTGCAGTGGAGGGAGGGGAAGGAGATCACGTTCGACTCTGCAACATCATAGACCCTTGGCATCAGAAGGGGCCTTTTCTCCTGGTTTATACTCACAACCTTCCGACCTCTCATCTCTAGCCCTGCTCCCCTGGAAGTCCATTCTCTACACGGCAACTAGAGTTTTCTAAACATGCACCTGCTCATGTCACTTTCTGTTAAAAAACAAAACGGCCCCACCCATTGCCCTTAGACTCAAACCCAAATTCCTTAGCATAGCCTCTGCGGTCCCGCATGACCCAGCCCTGACAAAATTTCCAATCTTACCCGAGTACCCCTCTCCCTCCATCTCTAGGTTCCAGCCCCTCCAGCTTCTGCAACATTACTGTGCACACAAATCATCCAGGAGCTGTTAAAATTCAAGCTCCTATCAGTGGGTCAGGGATGGGGCCGAGGTTCTGTGCATCTCACGGCTCCCCAGCCATGCCCAGGCTGCCGGGCCTTGGACTGCACTTCTAGTGAGGCTTGAATTTGTTCTGTCCTCCCATCTCTGGGCTCTTACTCCTGGTTGTTGCCTTGGCAACTCTCCCCTCCGCAGCTTTGCTAGGCTACCTTCTGCTCATCTGTTAGTGTTTGGCTTAAAATATCACTTCCTCAGGGAGGCCATGCCTGAACCCCATGCCCAGTCTGACTTAGTCATCCGCTTCGGGGCTACTCTTTTTGAGTGCTTAGCCCCATGTAATTGCTCACTTAGCATCAGCCTTCCTGAGTATAGGTACCAGGGTGGAGGGTCTGGGTCTGAATTGACCATCACTTGAATTTCTGGTGCCTAGATGGTATCAGGTCTGAAAAAGGAGCTTTAAAAATGGTTGTTGAATGATGAACACCTGAATGACTTAATGATAGAAAAGTCAAGCTCAGTAAGCCTAGGTCCACAAAGGTAAGAAAGAGCTTGGCCAAAGTCAGAGAATTTTTGCAGATTTCTCTAAAATCTAGGTGCCTGGATTTCCAGGAGGGGAAGAAGGTGAGTGCCGGGATGTCCCTGGCAGTGAGCCAGGCATTTCCCATCATCCTGTTTCCTCCAAATGTTGTGGATGCTGCTTCTAGGGCATGGGACTCCCAGGTTTCCTCATTGGCAAGATGGGGATGAGCCCCCCTGGGCCATGGAAACAGGACATGAACATAAAAACACGTTGTTAAACCATTAAGGGCTTTATGAAGGCAACTTTCATTTTCAGACTTGAGCACAAAGTTCTTTCTCATCTTAATTTATGGTTACTTGGGAATGCAGAGAGGGGGGTCTGAAAGGCTTGGGCCGCAGTGAGACCCACAGAAGCCAGGCTGGAACCCGGTTGGGGTGCAGGTAAGAGGGTAGCTCCTGAGAATGGTTGCATCGGAGTCTCCTTCCCATCCAATGGGGGGGCCAGTTCCAGTCTTGGGGGGGTGGGGGTGCATCGAGAGCCCTCTCTGAGTCCCGATGACCTCCTGATGCTGCTGCCTTGCTTAACTTGCACTAGCCAACCTCCCTGAAGACACTGAGTCCCTTGGAGACAAGGTCACATCTCACTCATTTCTAAACCCTTCTCCTGAGATCGACCCAGAGCAGGGACCCAGTGAAGTGAATTGGACTGAAGACCAGCAGAAAGTACATTCTGGACTTAACCTGCCTCCTTGCAATTGCCACCTAGGCCCAGCTTCTTCCTGGAAAAGTCTTCTCTCTTATCGTGGAAAGTTGTTACTTGCCTTCCAGATGCTGAATCTGAAGGTTGACATGTTTGGGTGGGGTGTGAGGGACGCACAAGCAAGGAGGGAAGGATCCATTTCCTGCAGCCCCAGAAGGGGAGGAGGGCTGGCCCCCCAAGGAACAGACAGGAAGTTATGGAGCCCCGCCCCCCAACATGGGGCAGGCCCCTGAACCCAGATTGCAGGCATGAGCGCCAGGACAAACAGCGATCGGTGTTACTCGGGCAGGGTACTTGTCTTTTCTGTGCCTCCTCTTTCTCGTTTACAAGAATTAAATAATAAGATAGCCCTGGTTAGGCATTCACTAAGTGTTAATCATTATTTACATGCAGTAGGCTCACTTAACTAGAGTCGCCCTATCCTCCCCCCGCCCCCTGCCGCCCTTCCCTTTGCCAGGGAGAGTCTGGTGTATTTCTGTACGCTCAGCATTATTTAGTTTGGATGATAAATGATACGGGAATTCTACCAATCCACATTTGGCAGAGGGAAAAACTGAACTGTGGACAGGTGAAGTCACCTGTCCCAAATCACTGTGCCACTAAAGAGCCAAGGTAGGATTTGAACCCAGTTCTGTCTGCCTCCCAGATCTTCGCTCTGTTCCCTTCTCTCCACGTGGAAGTCCGTTCATGTCCAAGATGACTTCACCAGCTCGGCCCTGCCCCTGGGTCTCACCCAGGGTCCCCACCCCAGCTGTGCGCCTCTTCCCAGAGGCCTACCGCAGGGACCTGGCAGAACCCTCAGGGAGGAAACTGGGCCTCTGGACCCCTGAGCTATGCTAAGGGGTACCTGTCCATGCTCCCTGCTGTTGGGCACTGCCTGGTTGGGGCCATTGGCCTTCTTCTTGGCCAAGGTCCTTATGTCGTGGGGCTGGGTCTCTCGTCCACTACCCCAGAGCCGCCATCATCACTCTGAATTGGAGGCTCAGGGGCATTTTCCAATTTGCTCAGCTTTTCTGCTCGTTTTTGATAGCACTGGGCCTCAAAGTCACGTCTTCTGGCTTCCACAGGCTTGGGGGGCAAGGACGTCCGAGCAGGCACAGCTGGCCATCACGGAAGGGGTAGCTGGGGCAGAGGACATCAGACATCTGGGTCGAACCCTAATGCCGCCACATACGTCATGCTGTCTCATCTCCACCTCTGCTCTCCCCCATCTCCTGCACCCCTGCCCTGGCCTGTCCCAGTCCTGGCAGCCAGACTTACTGCTCAGGGCCGCTTCCATCTCCTCCCGGCTGTTGGCAGCGTGGTACCAGGTGACCAGCAGGCCGTCGGGTTGGCTGATCTGGCCCAGGCTCTGCAGGTAATCCAGCATGTCTGCGTCGGGGCGGCAGGCCGCATCCTGCTCACAGTCTGGAATGGAAGCCAAGCGAGCTGTTAGCCTCAATTCTCGCCTCTGCCCAAGATTCCCGTCTGTTCATCCCACTGACCCTCCCTGGGCTCCCAGGGTGTGTCCAGCTCTCCATCTAGCAGAGGGACAGGGGGACCCCAGAGCCATCAAGTGCTACGAGAAATACGTGGGCTCCTGGGCACAAGGAGCCCCCATACCAGCATGGGCAGTCAGGAAGTTTACAGACAGAGGAGGGAACATTTAAGGGGGCTTTGAGGATGGGTGTAAATTTGACAGAAAAGGGGGACAGAGAGAACAGTATCAGCAAAGGCTGGGCTGAAGGACAGAGTGTGGTCACCTGGAGGAACAGCCACTGGCCGGTACAGATGGCCTGAGACATGGAGAGGGCAGGCCTGGAAAGGGGTGTTGTGATCAGGCTGTAAATGGCCATGAACGCCAGCAAAGGGGTTGGCTGTGTGCTGAGGGCAAGGCGGGCTTGTGTTTAGCAAGATCTCATGGGCTGCAGAGTGAGTACTGGCTGGGAGAGTAGGCTGCAGACGAGACTGTGTGCAGGGAAACCGCAGCAGGCGTCAAGGACACCAGAGGCCTGGGAGCTCGCGGGCAGGGAGGGCAGAGGGTGGGAAGGCAGAAGCCTCAAGACGCCAGGCCTGAGGGTACAGACACGAGGCAGAGCGGGGAGTGGAAGCTGCCCCCAGGTTTCTGTGGGAAGGGAGGGGCCCTTCACCCAAAGAGGGCACAGGGAGGAGCGGGTGTGGGGGAAGGATGAATTGAGCTTAGTCTGCTGAGTCTGAGATGCCCACAGGACCCCCCAAAAGGAAGGTCCATTCAGGGGCACGGGAGGGAGGTGTGGGCTGAAGGCAACAAGCCTGGTGGAGGCGGGGGGAAGTTGATGGGGATAGAGTCGGCTGGGGATGGACTCTTAGTGGAGATGGGGGATGGGAGAGGAGGCCGTCAGAGCGGTCCGTGGGGAAGCCAACCAGACGGCATGACAGGGGGCCCTACCTGGCTGGCTGCGCGGCGACAGTACGAAGCTCAGGGTCAATCCAATGGCGATCACCAGAACCACGCTGGCACTGCCCAGAAGGGCCCACTTGGTCTGACTGTTCGAGCACCCCTTCTTGCAGGCCATGATGATCCTCTCTGCGGAATGCCTCCCGAGTCCCCACGGCCCAGAGGCCCCCAAGGCTCCCTGTAGCTGGGATCCGGTGGGACGTGGGAGCCCCGTGTAGCATCCAGTTCTCCACCAAGGCCCCAGCTCCGGCGGGCCAGAAATGTCTCCTGAGGAGGTAGCCCCTGAGGCTCCTCCTCCCTCCCTCCCCACCCTCCTCCCTGCTCCACACCCTTCGAGGATCTTAATAAATCAAGCAGAAAGTCCTACCGCCTCCAAAATGACCTTTGAGCACACCAAAGGGCCAGAAAATGTTGGACCCAGCGTCTGTCTGCTGCCTGTCTCTGCTGCCTGGGAGTTGGGAGACCAGGACCTAGACCCAGCTTGACCTTGCTTTCCCGACCTGGAGCAGGAGTCTTCCCCTCCCTGGGCCCAGTTCTTCTCCTGTGCAAAAGATGGCAGCTGGATCATTCTTTCCCTGTGTTGCCATGCCCCAGGAAGTCACCAGGGTCAGACAAGTGTTGATGACAAGCACATATTAGATCTGCCCGAGGCTATGAATTTTCCTTCCATCCCAGATTGTGGTTGATAGATTATCTACCCGAGATTGAAGCTGATAGGCTTGGCGTGCTGTCCTATAGGGCACACAGGCCACTCCTGGGGCAGTGAGTCCACAAGGAAGGGGCTGAGTCAGCCCCGCAAGCTGAGGGTGTCCTGGGGGCTCTGGTGTGGGAAGTAAGTTAGAGACTATCTCTACTTAAGGGACCCTGGAGTTGAGTTTATCTTATTTTTTTAAGATTTATTTATTTGTCAGAGAGAGAAAAAGCACAAGCAGGGGGAGTGGCAGGCAGGGGAGAAGCAGGCTTCCTGCTGAGCATGGAGCCTGATGTGGGACTCGATCCCAGGACCCTGGGATCATCACCTGAGCTAAGGCAGACGCTTAACTGACTGAGCCACCCAGGCGTGGGACCCTGGAGTTTATTTTTTTTAAAGATTTTTATTTATTTATTGAGAGAGAGAGAATGATAGAGAGAGAGCATGAGAGGGTGGAGGGTCAGAGGGAGAAGCAGACTCCCCGCTGAGCAGGGAGCCCGATGCGGGACTCGATCCTGGGACTCCAGGATCATGACCTGAGCTGAAGGCAGTTGCTTAACCAACTGAGCCACCCAGGCGCCCGGGACCCTGGAGTTTAAATGAGTCCAAGAATCACCTGTAATGTACACAGGGACTTGGGTTTATAGAGGTTCACAGAGAATTTTATCAGGGTCACTGGTGCCTGATTCAGAGTGTGTGTGTGTATATATGTGTGTGTGTGTGTGTGTAAGAATATCTAAAATGATGAATGATGCCCAGGTGGGCAGATGGAGGGAATCTGGGGGGATGGGGAGCAGGTCGGGAGGGAGTTTGGTTCAGGTCTTGCGGAGTCGTGGGGATTGTGGGTCATCCCTGAAGAGTTACCCAGGAGGACACTGGATATAGAGGTCTGAGGCTTGGGACAAAAGCCCAAGGGTGAGAGCATCATCTCTTGCCCTAAGGCAAAGAGAGAAGGGTCTTTCCAAGCAGCACACTGTGTGCTGCTCATTATCCTTGGGAAAGATGCCAAGAGCTCTGAGCTTGCCCGCTTTGCTTGGCTCTGAGGGTTCTGCAGGCTACGTCTTGGAGGAAGAGGGACTTTATCCAACTCTGGCTTTGGCAGGTGGAACAGCTCTGAAATGGACACCAGGCTGCAAAAGATTCCACTGCCCGTGACACTTCCCGAGACAGATGATAATTGTTGCTGAGCCCCACTCTGCACGCAGCACTATGCCAGGCTCCGGGGAGCACCCCCGCCACGACATACTGTAGAAGAGAAGAAGCCAAGGGGTGTCAGGAAGCTTCAGCAACTCAGATGTGGAGCTGCCATTCTAGGGCTGGTGTTGAAGGAGGGGAGTTCAAGCCCGTAAGGATGTCAGACCTGGCAAATACCAACGGCAGGGCCCCCATGGGGAACATGATGGATCGGGGAGACACAAGGGGATTAGGAGTCCAGAGGAGGAGCCCCAGCCTCCTGGGGGGGCGCAGGTGGTCTTCAGAAGAGGCATGGCCTGAGTTGACTTGGAGAACCATGGGGGCAGGGAGTAGGGAAGGATGTTCCAGACAAAGGGAGCGGTGCTTGTGGGAGCGAGCAAAGGCGTGTGGGAGAGGGCTTGCTTGGGGACATGGACAGTGCAGTGTGACTGGATCTCCAGGTGCAGTAGGGGTGCTCGGGGAGATAGGTCTGGGTCACCCTGGTAAAAAGCTTGGCCCCAACCTGGATGGGTGGGAACCCTTCACCTATGGGATAAGCAGGAGAGAGACTCCTTTAGCTTTGCATTTCAGAGGGTGATTCTGGAAGCTGGTGTTGAGAAGTGGCTGGAGAAGGTCCGACTGTCCCTAGCACCTGGGCCATCTGTTTTAGCACCGTCCCCCCAACCCCCCAGCCACATGACTTCCCCCACCATACCGCTCAGAAAGACAAAAGGCTCACCAAAATTTGAACCCCAGGCTTTGTTACCTGGGTCACTTTGATATATTATAGAGAAAAACGAGAGGGTGTTGGGAAGCACCGACATTTCAGATGAGGAGCAGCCATCTTTAAAGCTGGCACCAGAGGAGGCTCTGCCCACTGGGCCCTGAGAGCCCCCCCACCGAGCTTCTGGGAGGCTGCATTCCCACCCCCCTCATGCCCCCAGAGAAGCTCATCAGAGTATGGGGAAATGCAGCCTTGAAATACCTCAGCTAGGAAAAATCCAGCTCATGAACGTTCAACTTGTACTAGCTAGGGCCCTGCTGAGTCTTGGGAAGACTCCAACATAGACCCTGCTCCTGAGGCATTTGGAACCCAGTTGCAGTGTTAAGGCCATGGGAGCAGAGAGAAGGCCCCCGGCCAAGGCAGAGCTATCTGGGAGGCTTCCTGGGGGAGGCAGGGTTTGATCTGGATCTTGAAGGGTGGGTAGGATCTCTTAGGGAGAAAATAAAAGCTGATTATTTTTCCCCTTATAAAAGTGGTATAAGAAAGATACTGGAAATTCAGAAACATGGAAAAAGGAAATGATCATCTTAAAATGAACAATGAGATCCACTAACCAGTTATAATTTGTTTTCATTTTATTGAAGATCTTTCCAATCATTTCAGTGCACATTTATTACTAGTATTTTTGTTTTGTTTTGCCTTTTTGGTGGGTGTGCTAGTTTTCTTTCTTTTGGGGGGGTTTCCTTTTTTATTTAAATTCAATTAATTAACATATAGTGTATTATTAGTTTCAGAGGTAGAGTTCAGTGATTCATCAGTTGCCTAGAATACCCAGTGCTTATTCCATCACATGCGCTCCTTCATGCCCATACCCTAGTTACACCATCCCCCCCCCCCCCAGCAACCCTCAGTTTCTTTCCTATGCTTAAGAGCCTCTTATGGTTTGTCTCCCTCTCTGATTTCATCTTATTTTATTCTTCCCAAGTTTGTTTGTTTGTTTTTTTTACTAACCAGAATCATGCTGTATGTATTGTTCTTTGATGTGCTTGTTGGAGATGTTCTCAGACTAGCACACTCCTTTTATCCATTCTATATTCCACAGAAATAGTGTCACCAGGTTGCTTCATTCCGCTGTTATAATTATGCCCACTTTTGTTTTTTTTGTTTTTTGTTTTTTTTTAAACGTTTCTTGTTTTTTGTTTTGTTTTTTAAAGATTTTATTTATTCATTTGAGAGAGAGAATGAGAGACAGAGAGCATGAGAGGGAGGAGGGTCAGAGGGAGAAGCAGACTCCCCGCCGAGCAGGGAGCCCGATGCGGGACTCGATCCCGGGACTCCAGGATCACGACCCGAGCCGAGGCAGTCGCCCAACCAACTGAGCCACCCAGGCGCCCTAATTATGCCCACTTTTGTGCACAAACTTGAACACAGGGGCTGGAATTTGAGGGAAAGAGGGCCAGTTTGAGCCCTTGGCAATCTGAGGTGAAGGCATGTTGACTAGGCATTGTAGTTTTCTATTGCTGCTGTAACAGCATGGGGTAGAGAGTGAGGCATGTGGGGGCTGGGGTGGTGCAGAGTAAGAATAAGACTCATTTCGGGCGCCTGGCTGGCTCAGTCGTTAAGCGTCTGCCTTCGGCTCAGGTCATGGTCCCAGGGTCCTGGGATCGAATCCCACATCGGGCTCCCTGCTCAGCGGGGAGCCTGCTTCTCCCTCTCCCACTCCCTCTGCTTGTGTTCCTGCTCTTGCTATCTCTCTCTCTGTCAAATAAATAAATAAAATCTTTAAAAAAAAAAAAAAAAAGAATAAGACTCATTTCTTCCGCAAGATGTTGATGTACCAGCTCTGATGAAGATGTTGGGTACCAGCCCTGGGGCAGGCTTTGGGTACAAGGCAAGCAAAGATGAAAAGACATCATCTCTGTCCTTAAAACATTCTCAGTATAATGAGGGAAATAATCCAATGAGCAGAAATTTACAGCATGCTGTCAGAAGTGTTCTGAGTTATGCTGCAAGAGCAGAGGAGAAAATCCTAACCCAGCTGTGGGGAGGGCATCACAGAGGACTTCCTGGAGATGATACCTATCAGGTTTTGACTGATGGGTAGGAGTTAGGTGAGGTGGGAGGGGAACTGTAAGCAGAAAGAGTTAGGGGTCCCCAGAAAAAGAAAGACAAACACAGCTTTCTTGACATAAGAAAAGTCATGTTAGGCCCTCAGCCATCCTGTGAAAGAACGTAAGAACAAACAGCCACCGTGAGGTCAGGACATAGGCCCATCATATTCAGAAGTGAAGACGGAGCTGACACACGTTCTGAGTTATCTCTGCAGGACCCTAGCCCCTCTGAACACTGAGATAGAGGACCCACTGGAGCTGGAGACTCGGTGATGTTGACCCTTGTAGGCCTCGAGATTTTGACCTGGGCTCAGTCACCATCACATGACTTTTGTCCCAAGTCCATGCTGTATTCCCCACTGCACAAGCCCCTTCGTGAATATGTGTGCATCCTTAGCTTAAAACTTCCCCAATTTTGTTGTTTGAGGGGACATTGCTTTGGGAAAGATCTCCGGGATGCTCCTTTTCTTGTTGCAGGTAAAACCCTTCCTTGTCCTATCCTTGGGCTTGTCTGTGTCTTTTGTCTGTGTCTTGTTCACCTCTGAGGTAAACCCAGTTTTGGGCAACAGAGTGAGGGAAAGAAGATTCTAGATGGAGGGCATATCATGAGAAAAGGCACAGAGGCAAGAACCATTACCGTGAGTTTGGAGAAACCACAGTGTTGCTACAGCAGAAATTGTGTAGGAGGGAATGGGAGGAGAGGAGACGGGGGCACAGTTTCAGCAGTGTAATGAACTGAACACACCGGACAAACCTCCCAGGGAAAACAACTTAAATGCTGGGTAAAATATAATAATCGTTTAAAGTGCGTCTCTCAGCTGATGTAATAGGAAACTCTGAGAAATGACATGCAAACAGGAGCTCTGAGGGGTAAGCAACTGTCAAGGCTGACTTTTGTCCTGAGGAATCTTGCCAAACCCTGGCGACACTGAGCTTCCCCTCTGGTGGCTGTACAGATTGGGGTGACAAGGGATAAAGCCTAGGGCTCCCTCCAAAGTGCGAATTCTAGCAGGATACACCTTCATGAAAATGGAATCCAGAGGTTGCACCCTTAGTAAAGGTTAAGGAGAAATAAACCCACTTGCCAGTTTGATATTGGCACTTGGTGGGTTAAAAAAATTCCTCTGGGGGAGCCTGGCTGGCTCAGTCGGTTGAGCATGCGACTCTTGATCTTGGGGTCGTGAGTTCAAGTCCCACGTTGGGCATGGAACCTACTTTAAAAAAAATAAATTCCTCTGAAAATTATTAACCACAGGTTGTCCCTCACACTGGTTCTTGGTCCAAATTCATATCGCCTAAGGGGTCCAAAAACTCTAAATGGTAGAATTTAGTTTAAGGTAGTTGGGCGTGCCCCAAGGTAACTAGCAGAAGCAAAAACAAATCTTTTCAAGAGGAAATACATAGCTTCATCCAGGACTTAAGGAATTCCCAAGCAAAGGGTCAAAGAAAATGAACAGCTCATAGTCTGCAACCCCAAAACTCATAAGAAAACAAGGCCCCATGAGTGAAAACTGACAGAAAGGCAAACAGCAGAATCAGACCCAGGAGGTCTTTAGAAGTCAAAACAACCAGACACAGAATAAAACATGTTTAAAGAAATAGAAACTACCTTGAAAATGTGAACAAACAGCAGTAGACTAAACAGAACGACCAAGCAAATTTTGAGAGGGAGCAAAACAGACCTTCTAGAAATGAAAAATACAATTAAAATAAAAAATTTAATGGGAAGACTTAACACAGCATAGACACAGCCGATTAGAGAATTATGTAAGATCTCTCCAGAAATCAAAGAGATGGGAAGTATGAGAGGTGAAGACAGAGAGAAGGGCTAGCATGCATGTAGTCAGAGTAGTAGAGGAACTGAAAGAGAATGAGGGAAAGGCAATTATTTTCTTATATTTGTGGAAAAACTTCCAAATGATTGAGCACCAACCTCCAGATTTAGGAATCACATTGAATTCCAACTAGGATAAAGTAAAATAAAAAGAAATCCATAGGGGTGCCTGGATGGCTCAGTCGGTTAAGCGGCTGCCTTCGGCTCAGGTCATGATCCTGGGGTCTTGGGATCGAGCCCCACATCCGGCTCCCTGCTCAGCGGAGAGCCTGCTTCTCCCTTTCCCTCTGCCTGCCACTCTGCCTACTTGTGCTGTCTCTCTATCTCTCTGTCAAATAAATAAAAAATCTTTTAAAAAAAAATCTCTTTGAAATTCTTAAAAAAAAAAAGCAATCCATAACTACATATGTCATAGAAAAATTGCAGAACACTCGAGTCAAAGATCTCAGAAGCAGCCGGAAATAATAGGTTGATCACACAAAAGCTGGCAAACTGACTTCTCAAAGCATCGATGGGAGCCAGGAGTCAGTGGACTATTAATATTACCATTGCTGTGCTCAAATAAAATAATACATACAGTGAAAACAGTTTCAAGAAAGAGGATAAAATGAAGTGTTGTTGTTTTTTTTTTAAGCTATTAGAGCTCATCCCTAAAAAACTCTTACTCAGGAAATGA
This sequence comes from Halichoerus grypus, assembly GCF_964656455.1. NCBI lineage: Eukaryota > Metazoa > Chordata > Mammalia > Carnivora > Phocidae > Halichoerus > Halichoerus grypus. Next base: position 144,565,662 of record NC_135716.1, on the reverse strand, counting down.
TAAAGGCTATTCTTTTTTTTTTTTTTAAGATTTTATTTATTTATTTGTCAGAGAGAGCACAAGCTGGGGAACCTGCCGGCAGAGGGAGAAGCAGATACCCTACTGAGCAGGGAGCCCAGTGCGGGACTTGATCTCAGGACCCTGGGATCATGACCTGAGCCGAAGGCAGACGCTTAACTGACTGAGCCACCAAGTGCCCCAAGGCTATTCTTTTTTTAAAAAGATTTATTTATTTATTTTAGAGAGCCGAGTGAGTGGGGGGAGGGGCAGAGGGAGAGGGAGAGAGACTCTCAAGCAGACACTACGCTGAGCTCAGAGCCGAACGTGGAGCTCGATCTCAAGACCCTGAGATCACGACCTGAGCTGAAATCAAGAGTCAGCCCCTTCATGACTGAGCCATCCAGATGCCCCGATAAAGGCTATTCTTTAGGAAGAAGGAAATTGATCTCAGGTGGTGGGTCCGAGACTCAATTTAAAAAATGGTCAGCCAAGATATCGGTTAAACCTAAACAAACATTGATCACATAAAACAATAATGTCTAATTGGTAGGGTTTAAAAAACAGAACCGGACTAAAATAAAGGATGAAAATAGCATAGAAGTTGGCAGGTGGCTGACTAAACTTGAACTCTTGTAAGCTCCTTTTGGTTTTCATTTGTTGGTTTTCCAAAGGTGGATAACACTATTACTTAATTTTAGACTTTGCCAGTAAGTATGCATGTTCAAATGGCTAGGGTAACCCTAAAGAATAGACATGAAATATGTAACTTCCACCAAGTAGAAGAGAGGAAAGCAGAGTAAGAGAAGGCAGGCAAATTCAGAAATCCTAAAGCAAGTAGGAAAAAAGAAAAATAAGAAAAAAAATTAAGAGGAGAGATTCTACTTCCAGTAACGGCAAAGCAGCTCCTTCGGACCAACCCTCCTAGAGATAACAACTGTGAACTCTGGACAAAATATAAAAAAAACAACTTCCCGGGGGCACCTGGCTGGCTTACTCAGTGGAGCACATGACTCTTGATCTCGGGGTCATGGGTTCAAGCCCCATGTTAGGTGAAGAGCTTAATTAAAAAAAAAAAAAGAAAAAAACTTACAAAGAAAAACAAAAAACAACTACCTGAAGATTCTGGAAAGAGAGAAAAAGCAGGAAGAGACCAGAGGGGGGCCAACATTTGGAAGGAGCCGCTACCACATGCAAAAATATGTGAAATCTCACAAACAGTATTCAACCGAGGAAGCTAGAAACAAGAGTGTGTGCTGTATAATTCTCCTTAATGAAGTACCATCTGAACGATGGTGTTAGAAGTCGGGATAGTGGTTACCCTTGGTGGGGGTTAGTGACTGGAAGGTCTCTGGGAGTCCCGGCAATGTCCCATTTCTACATCTGGGCATTGGTTACGTGGTGCACTTGGTGAAAATTCATCAGAATTGGCATGATACGCACAGTTTCCTGTATGCATATGGTGTTCCAGTATGAATTAACAAAATCCGAAGGGAGCAGAAACAGGCAGGTAGGAGCAGACTGCGGAAGGGCCTCGATGCCAGACCAAAGAGCTTGAACGTGCCCTGTGGGCAGTGGGTGACATGGAAGGCGTGGGAATGAGTTGTCAGGGAGGCTCCTTTGCTGCCAGATGGTGGCAGCTAGCCCAGGGGAGAGCTTGTCCTGTGGGACAGTATTTAGAAGACTGGCCAAAATCTAGGCTTCTGGTGATGAGGACTGAGCCAGAGCGGAGGGGGTGGGGTTGGAGGGACAGGACAAAATTGGAAGAACCTTTGGTTAATTGGGTGCATGAGGCCGGGGGAGGAGAGGAGGGAGTCAGAGGGGGTTCTTGGGAGAGGCTTGGCACCGCAGCTGAAGGACGGGTGAGGGGCTACTGGGACAAGAGAGGAGTTCCTGCCTGAGGAGGATTTTGCTGAAAAAGAAAACTTGGCCATGTTGGGTGGTAGGCCATGTGGAAGAGGCAAGTGGGCAGGAGCTCTAGGTGGGTGGGGAGGGGGCAGAGCCAGGAGCAGGCAGGGCAGGGGTGTGGAAAGCAGAGGGGTGGGGGCAGAAAAGGGAGATCTGAGGTGGTAGGAGGGTATTCACTGTTGAGCACTGAGGCGCCTGGGGTGGGGGCTTCGGGGGCTGAGGCGGATTTCCAGGCCAGATTGAATGACCTGGGTAATCGGGAATATAGTTTAGTGGATAGTTTCAGTACGGCTTTTTAAACGGTGCCCAGTGAAGTTTTTCAGAGTAGTCACTGGTAATCTTAAGCGTTACAAAGCTTCTTTAGCAAGAGAGTAGTGTCTTCATTGCCTTATCCTGGAATCTAGGTTTCAGGGTCTGGGTCTCCCGGCCAGGCCCTCATTCCTGCCCCGCTCCACACTGTTATCTGTGCCTTGGGTGAGGAGGCAGGGTGGAGTAGGGAAAAGATAAGGGACACTCATGACCTTGGGCCAGGGTTTTCCCTCTGTGGGTCTCAGTTTCCTCCACACGGACTGCCTGGTTCCAAAGACCTTTGCACACAGCCCACTACCCGCAGGCCTCCCTCTCAGATATGCTGTGCCCTAAGCCTGCAACATTCCTCAGAACGAGGCTGTCACCCCAAGACAAACAAAGGCGTAAGGTCATATGGTGAGGGTCTTTGATGGGGAGGCTTGAATGCTGGGCAAGGAACCTGGTCTTCATTTGAGTAAGGTCATTTCTCGGCAGTGGTGGAGGGTCCTCCTTTGAAAGGATACCTCCCTGCTTCTAGCTACTGTGTAGGCAAGAGGAGGGGCCTCATTGGCTGGGAACTCCTGAGTCATGGTGACCTCACAAAGACTGTAACACCAGCCTGGGCTGGGGGGAGACTAGGTAAGCTGAGGGGTGGCTCTGGAAAAGTCCCAGGGGTGGGGGCGGCCTGCACAGCCTCAAGGCATTTACCACCTTGACCCCACCCCCCTGGGTAAATTCCACAGTTAGAACTTCATACCTTTGGCTTAAAGCTGAATTTTCTGTTACCATGTGGATGCCCCAGGTGGAGGTAACACATTGAACTTTATATCAGCAGCTCAAGGCTCATGGAGAAAGAGTTAGCCTTGTTTTGAGAGTATGGTGGGTGGGAGTTGGGGGAGCTGAGAAGACCCAGGAAGGAATGCCATAGACTGGGGGTGGTGGTGGGGGCAAGAAGGCAGAGACCCTGGAAGCCAGACTTGGTCTTTATCTCAAGTTCTTCTACCCTATATTCACCCAGAGGGAGGAAGGGATGATGAGGAGGAGCATTTACTGGGGTACTCTTGGGGGTCAGGTGCTGTGATCCTCACTATGTCCATTATCCATTTTACTCCCTACTCCAATGTTGTGGATTGAGTATTAATACTGATGCTCAGCATGGTGAGGCCACCTGCCCATGGTCACACCACTCGTGAGAGACCAAGTAGGTTTCAAATTCAGGTCTAGCTGACCACAAAGCCCTGGATTGGTGCATTATAACTGGGCATCAGGAGAGTTGTGTTGTTTTCTTTGGACTTTTCCTCTAGGGTAGGGCCTAAGTGGCAACGGGAATGAGGAGTGAGAAACAGGGAGATGTGGGCTCACTGAGTGATTCATGGCTCAGAAATCCCTGGGGTGTTGTAGGAAAAGCTGTCAGTTGAGAAGACCTGGGTTTGAATTCTGGCTGCCATTTTCTGGGGCTTTGCAAACATTACTTTAGATTCCTGAATAGTCTGAATTAACATGTCAGTAAGTGAAGATAATGATACCTATCTTAAAGAGTTGTCATCCATCCATCCATCCTTCCATCCATCCATCCATTCCCTTACTCCATGAATTGTTTCTGAACCTCCCCTGTGTGCTAGGCACTGTGCCATGTGCCGGGAAAACAGGGGTACCAAGATAGCCAGAGACTGACAGGCTCATTTTTTAGAGTGGAGACATATGAGTAAACAGAGTGATTGTCTAGAACAGAGTGATCACATGCAGAGGGCACTTCACCCACATTTGAGGGTCCCAGGAAGACTTCCTGGAGGAAGGGACTCCTAAACTGGCATCTAAAATGTTAGATGTTAGCCAGGGGAAGTGATGGAGGTTTAGATGGGTAATCTTGGGGAAGTTTATAGGAAGAGGAAAGAGTATTTACAAAGGCCCCAAGTCAAGAAGGAGGCCAACACATTTGAGGCACTGGGAGAAGTTGAGAGTGGTTCAAGTATGGGGCTGGGGAAGGGAATGGATGGAGCTGGAAAGATAGAGGGGCCAGGCCTGTGGGCTGAGGGTCCTGGTAAAAGAAACACAGCCATCACATTGTAGACCGGATGTCTCCACCAGTGGCCTACCCACCAGTTATGTGATAATCACTTTGGGGAGGGGCGAAAGGGGGAGAGTTTGATAAAAGTCTGATTCCTCAGCCCCCTCAGAGGTGCAAAGTGGAGGCCCAGAAATCTGTCTTATGAAAAATATAAGCTTTACTTACAACCCATCGTCTGAAAACCCATGAGAAGTCACAGAGGGGTTCTACAGGGGAATGACATGATTGGATTGGCATGCATTTTTCCTTTGTCTGAGAATATCTTTATTTCCCCTTCATTGCCTGATCTAGAATTCACAGTTGACAGGTTTTTTTTGTTTCAGCACTGGAAAAATGTGTCCAACTTCTTTCTGGCCTCCCTGGTTTCAGATGAGAAATCCTCTATCATTCGAATTGGTGTTCTCTGATACGTAATACTCTCTGGTTGCTTTTAAGGTTTTTTTCATTGTTTTTAGTTTTTGGAAGTTTAATCATGATGCATTTTGGGGTGGATTTCTTTGGGTTTATCCTGTTTGTGGTTTTCTCAGCTCCCTAAAACTGTATGTTTATGTCTTTCACTAAATTTGGGATATTTTCAGCTATTCTTTTTTTTTTTTTTGGTAACATATTGTTTATTTATTTCAGAGAGACAGCACAAGCAGGGGGAGTGGCAGGCAGAGGGAGCAGGAAGCCCGACATGGGGCTCGATCCCAGGACCCTGGGATCATGACCCTAGCCAAAGGCAGACGCTTAACTGACTGAGCCACCCAGGCGCCCCTCAGCTGTTACTTCTTTGAATCTTTTCAGCACCCCCTCTTCCTCTGGAACCCTGACTAAGAGTGTTAGATATTTTGTTTTGTACCACAGGTTCCTGAGGCTCTGTTTGTATTTTTTAGTCCATTCTCTCTGTTGTTTGGATTAAGTAAATTTTATTGCTCTGTCTTCAGTTTCACTGCTTCTGTCCTCTGTCACCTCCACTTTATTATTGAGCTGGACAGCAACTTAAAATTTTTTCAGTTGTGTCTTTAAAATAACTTCTATTTTAATTTCAGTTATTATATTTTTTTATAACTTCTATTTCTTTGCTGAGATTTTCTAGTCTTTCATTTTGTTTCAGGAGGACTGGTAATTGCCTGGTGAAGCATTTTTATAATGACAGCTTTAAAATCGTTATTGCAAACTCCCACACCTGGTTCATCTCAGTGTTGAAGTTAGTTATCTTTTCTCAAGATGAGATTTTCCTAGTTTTTGGTATGATGGGTAATTTTTGATTGTATCCTTGACATCTTGGACATCATGTTAAAGAGACTTTTGATCCTACTTGAATCTATTTTAGCTGGTAATCAACCTGTTAAGGCTCCGAGTGTGGGTTCTGGCCTGCTTTTATGGACCATAGTTCCAACGATAGTTTTCATAGCCTTGGAAGCTTTGTTCTTCTGGCCCTGCTGGGGCTCTTGTTCATTCCCCGTGCTACTGCCTGCAGGGGCAAGATGGTGCTGCCCTTGGCCACCTCTCGTCACCGGGAGGCCAGGAGCTGTGGGACCTGGTAAATTCTCTGCCCCTGGGTGGAGAGCCCAGAGGGGCAGGGCTCCTGCAGGTGGATTGGCCTGCCACTGCCCTGGATGTGGAATGGGGATTAGGGTTCCCCACGGGGTGGGGGGCATCTCTGTTGGGCTTCCCCTGTCCTGGTCCTTTGGCCAGAGGGAACAGGCTTTTTTATGTATGCACACACATGCTCTTGGTGGATCTGCGTTGCGGGCCTCTCTGGTGCTCAGTCTGGGATATATGGGAGATAAAAAGAAAACCCTGGGGAATGCGCCCAGTGTCATCCCTCCAGTCCTGAGGTTCCTAGCTAGTCCACTGCCTTCTTCCTAGCTTTCAGAGTCCTTTTATGGTTGTCAGTTGAATCATTTCCAGGACATTTAGTTGTACTTGGAAGGGAGGAGCAGGGAAAAGTGAGTCTACACCCTCTTGCCTGGTACATGTATTAAAAACACTGTGGCACAATATACATGGCATAAAATGCACTATTACTGACATTTGGTACCTTCGTCGTGTTATGCAACCACCATCACTATCTAGTTGCCAAACACTTTTGTCACTCCAAAAGGTAAGCCTGTTCCCAGCAAACGGTCACTTCCCATTCTCTTTCCTTGGTCCCTGGCAACCTCTCTCTATCTGCCTTAGTCTGCTTTTAGTTTCTCTAGAATTGATTATTTTAGATATTTCATATAAATGGAATCATACAGTATGTGGACTATTCCATTCATCTGTATATCTATCCTTATGTCAGCACCACACCATTGAATGCAATTTTATTTTTTTTTAAGATTTCATTTATTTATTTGATAGAGACAGAGATAGCGAGAGCAGGAACACAAGCAGGGGGAGTGGGAGAGGGAGAAGCAGGCTTCCCGCGAAGGAGGGAGCCCGATGTGGGGCTTGATCCCAGGACCCTGGGATCATGACCTGAGCCGAAGGCAGACGCTTAACGACTGAGCTACTCAGGCGCCCCTGAATGCAATTTTAAAGGAAGATATGTGCAGCTCGATTTAGAAAATGGTATATTGGGAGCAGTCCCTACATACAGGAGTCGTAGGCACTGGGATCTGCACTAGGGGCTGGCAGTGGTGACGGAGATATGGGGGGAGATTTGGGAGCTTTTCTGGAGCCAGAGTTGGCAGAACTTGGCCAAAATTGGATGCAGCTAGTGAGAAAGAGAGTAGTCAGGGATGATATCATTTCTGGCTTGTAGAGTAGTGCCAGTTTCTAGAAATGGAAGAGAAGAGGAAGTTCTGATTTAGGGGAAAGCTGGCATGTTCTGTTTTGGATTCTCTCGGTGTGAGGTGGCCCACGACAGACGTGTTTGTGCACGTGTAGGTGTGGGACTGCATTCTTACAAGTGCTTAACATATTGCAGGCCCATATAGCTGATAAATGTGTTCTCCACGAGGAACTGGAAGACCCCCTGATAGTTACGCCCCCTGAGAGCGCCAACAACCCTTGTTCAAGGCCTGGAAGGGTTCACTGAGGAGGGAAGATGGGAATTAGTCAGTGATTCTCTCAGTCTTAGACAGGATTAGCTGGTTGTTTTGTAGTTGTCCTCCGCCCTCCCCATTTGGGGCTCCAGGGCTTGGGAAGCAAAGGCTTGTGGCCGCCGGGTCAGTAGGGAGCTCCTCTGGCTCCGCCGTGTCCCACCCAAGCCCCTCAACAACCACCACTCTTCCCAGTGCACAACGTCCCTTTGGTGGACGGGGAGACATGGGCTGCCCTCGTCACTGGCAGGCAGCTCTGAAGCCTTGCCTGTCTGTTGAAGATGAAAGAAGAGAATGAGGGAAAGAAGAGGAGAAGAGTGGGGGAGATCTGTTCTGTTCTCACGGAAGAGGGAGGGTCCGCCAGGGTCGAGACCTGTAGCTGTCCGCCCAGTGACCTGGTATTACGCACCTGCTATGTCAGAGGGGTAGAGATTGTTCTCTTCCATAGGCCAAACCATGTAGGCCTTCTAAAATCCTATGCACAGCCTCCGAGGCTGCACCTGATGCATATTTTTCCAGGTTGTGAATGCCTCTCTTTGATAACTGTGGTGTGTGTGTGGATGCATGTGCGCGCACACACACTCTTATATGCATGCACACAGGTGGGAGGGGCGATGACGGGAAGATCTAGGGGTTTTTGGAGCCTGAAGATTTTTTTTTTAGGCTCTTCTTTAAGTAAAAGAAGACAAAATTGTGAACACAAAAGTAAGTATAGTACCCTTGGAAAGGGACTGTGTAGGCCAGGAGTCCTGAATTTTTAAATTTCACTAGCTTCAGGGTCAAATCAGCCCTGGTGCTGCTGGTAAGCGGACACTGCCTGCTTCTGAGGCAGGATGCAAGCTGTACGTGATCTGCTTGCTTGGAATGAAGGCAGCTCCCCTGCGCTCTGAGCACCTTACTCCCCTCTGCCCACAGCGCCTGGCAAAGGGTAACAGAAAGGTAGCTCTCATTTAGAGAGGCCTTCGGTAGCCCGTGTGTTCTGTGCTGGGCACTGAAACCACCACCAGCATGGGTGGCAGGCTTTATGCTTCCCGTGTTAGCGATGAGCAGGATGAGGGCCAGAGGGGGAAAGTCTTTTGCCCAGGCTCCCTCAGACTAGTGAGAAGTTGAACTGGGATGGAATCCAGAGCCATATGACTCCAAATCTATGGTGTTTCCGAAGCCAAGCTATAAAGAGGCACAGCAAAATTTATAGAATGAGTAAATGATTTAGTGAATGAGTTAGTGTGTGAATGAATAAGCGATGAAATGAGCTAGCGAATGAATGAGTGAGTGAAGAAGACATAAGAAGAGGAAGCAAGCAGCTTATTTACTGAACAGTTCCTGTGTGCCAGGTGCTATGTTAGACTCTCTGAGATCTTGCTGCCTAGTGGAGAGACCAGATATTATTATGTGCCAACAAAGGAGAAGTGGACAAGGTACCCTGGGAACTTACAAGTGGACCTCACCTTTCTGGGGGACCTGGAAGGCTCTTAAGCTGGAATCTGAAGGGTGAAGCCATAGGTGCTAGCCAGGGCAGGAGTCTGGAGAAGGGTACGCCTAACTCCTGGAAGGCCCAGACCGAACCCAGGAGCCTGGCTCTTTGGAGAAACACAAAAGCATTGAAGGGTGGTGGAGTGGAGTGGGGAAGAGAGTATGGAGGGGCAAGAGGAGTGAAAGGGGCATTAAGGCCAGACACAGAAGGGCCTTTTAGGTCCTGCTGAGAACTGGGAATGTTGTCCTGAAGATAGTGGAAGGCCATGGAGGAGTTTAGGTGGATGAGTGGCATAAAGAGATGGTCTTGGCTTCCCTGAGGGCTGGTAGGGTTGGTGACATTCTTTTCCTTGACCTCCACTTCCTTAAGTATATAATGGAGCAATAATATCTAACTTCTAGGACTCTGTGTGTGTGTGCAGGGGAGGGGGGCAGATTTGGTTAGCAGATGTGCATGTCTGGCCTGTAGACTTTGCTCAGCAAGCATTGAGAAAACACACTTCACCTGACTCGGTCTTCTTCTGTGTCTCCTCGCAGGGGCCCAGTCCTGCTTAAGAACACCATGAATGCAGGTGAGCTCTCCCAGTGATTCCCACAGGGAGAGGAGCCCAAGGGTGGAAGTGGGGTAGGGTGGGGAGAGGGTTGGGGAATTCACCCTGCAGTCCGATTGCTGGCGTGAAGCGGGCTCTGGTTTGGAGGACTGCCCCAGGTTCTCCTCCCAGGTAGCCTACCCCACCCAGAATAGGCAAACTGTCAAGGTCAGTTCGTAGCCCTGCCAGGGGCTGTTTTGGGAATCCAGTGCCACAGCCATCTGCAGAGTAGTTCTAGAAATTTAGGCTGGAAGTAGGGTAACCCCTAAGGAGGCTCCTTCTTGCCCTTTTCTACCTTGGTCTAGTATTTATGGACTTCGCACTGGGTGCTAGAGGCTGGGGATGTCCCAGGGACTAAGATAAGCATGGTTCTTGCCACCTCTTCCAGAGGCTAGACCACGAAATGGGTCACTGGAATAAAGTAGGATGAATATTTTGCCGGGGGGAGTGGGCTTGGCAAAGGACAGGGGGAGGAAGTTCCAAGCCAAGGGAATTGCACTGGTTAAGGGTCAAGCGCTGAGAGGAAGCAGGGTGTGGCCAGAGAAACCTGGGGGATCTGGCTGGGACCCAGAGCGCAAGGCGCAGAGCTGTGTGGATGGGGCTGGAAAGGTGGGCTGGGCGTGGTCACGAAGTACCTGGGAAGTCATGCAAGGGCTTTCATCCTAAGGATAGTGGGGAGCCATGGAAAGGTTTTAAGCATGACTTAGGAGGTGAAGCATGCTGAATTTGCCTTTTTCTCTCTCAGGAGCATTGCAGGGAGCTCAACAGTTGGCTATTGGAGAGAAGGAAGCAGAGGCATTGAGAGACCGCCAGACCGGGCATGGCCCTGAACCCAGGGGCTAGTCTGGTCCTCTGTGAAAGCTCGAAGATGACACCTAGTCTCAGCTTCACTGAGGCCTCAGATTTAGGCGCCGGCACCATCTCTGGGCCCCACTCAGACATGGGCCTTGCTCCTCTCATGAACCCACCCCTGAATCCTGGCTCAGCTCTTGTTCCAGACCTTAATCCAAGTCTGAGTCCTGTCTCAGAGGAGGCCCCTGGCCTGGTGACTGGTAACACCCTCAGGCCTGTGGACAGCTGGACTGTGGGCCCCGCCTCCCTCCAGATCACCACTTCCCACTCAGGTGAAGCCCTGGGCCCGAGTTCAAATCAGGTCTTGAGGCCTACCTCCCAGAGGGCCCCAAGTCCAGCCTCAAACCTCGTTCTGAGCCCTAGCTCTCCTGAGGCCCAGGGTCTGAGCTCAGGGAGCCACACAGGGCCCAATTCTGAGGAGGCTCTCAACTCCCTCCCAAGCAAGATTTTTGATTTGGGTCAGAGTAACTCCAATCCTTCCAGGCCTGAAGCAAACCCATTTATAAGGCCCTATTCGAGAGAAGCCCTGGTTGTGGGCCAATGCGTCTCCAGGCCAGGCTCGAAAGCACTCCTTCCTCCAGCCTCAAACTCTTCTCTGGACCCAGACGCCAACCGGATACTCGGTGTGGGCTCAAGAAACACCTCTAAGCTGGACCTGCATGCGGCTCGAGGTTCTGGTGGGACCCTGATCCCAGATGCCAACGAGACCATCACTGCGGTTTCACATAAGATCTCCGGGTCTGTCTCAAAAGGAGCCTTTGGTGCGGCCTGGAACACGAGTTCCAAGGGAACCATCAACGTGGCTTCAAATGGCAATCGCAGGTCTGACTTGAACATGACCATCACTCAGGCCTCATGCTTGACCCTGACTCCTGGCTCTAGTGACGGTGTCAGCCTGCACTCCAGCACCCACGGACCCAACTCCACCCTCTCTCCACCCTCGTGCATGACCCTGATCCTGGGCTCCAATGAGACCCTCAGCCTGGGCTCCAGCCTCATTTTCAGTGACACCTCCACCCTGACACTGAGCAGCCAGCAGGATTATTCTGAGGACAACAGCATCCGTGCCATACCCTTGGATGAGAATCTGGGGAGCTGGGGCGAGATGGTCAGCACTGAGACCGGTCAGTTCCCGCTGGGGTTCCCTACCCGTAACACCACAGACGACACCGCAGCCTTCCAAAGCATCCCAGAGGGTGAGCACAGCAAGGGTGCCAGCCCCAGAGAGGGCACTACCCTGCAAGAATTTTGTATTCAGACTTGTAGGGCAGGGAGGCTAGAGAAGAGGAGTGGGAGGAGGAAGGAATAGCCTGCAGTGGACAGCATGCAATATATTAATTATACACAAGAGATCTAGTGCTCAGCCTCTGTTTGCTGTGTGACCTGGGAGGAGCTACATAATCTCTCTGAGCCTCAATTTCCGTAACTGAAATAACTCCAGATCATAACGCTTTTATTAGGTCCAAATTATGAGTCACACAACTAACTATACATTTCTTTCAAAATATAGGCCTGTTTCTTTCCAGTTAAATTTCAGACCTGGCTTCTCAGGGTCAAGTTTGACCCATGGAGCAGGCAGGCTCTAGGCTCAGCTCACCTCTGTTGAGTGTTTGACATCCTCACTTGAGTGAAGCCTTGAAGTCCTGTCTGGAGCCTCCGCCTCACTCACCTGGGATACGCAGGAGTTCTGAAAATTAATCCCTTGTCGATTGTTGATGTTGTAAAGACCTTTTCCCAATTATTTGTATCTCCAAATATTTTTGTTTGTTCATGCACCAATACCACATTGTGATTTTTAAAAATATACCATGGCTTTGTAAATATGTATTTACAAAGGTACAATATGTATCTGGTAGGGTGAGCATTCCTCTTTGAAGTTCTTCTCAAAATTATTCTGAGGACAGTAGCATCCACACTGTGCCCTGGAGGCTATTAGTAGACCCTCATTCTTCCATATACATTTAAAAACAAAAAAATTTTTTTAAAGATTTTATTTTTAAGTAATCTCTACACCCAACGTGCAGGTTGAACTCACAACCCTGAAATTAAGAGTCACATTCTCCACTGACTGAGCCAGCCAGGTGCCCCTTCCATGTGCATTTAATGTTTGTTTGTTTGTTTATTTATTTACTTACTTATTTTTTCCATATGCTTTTAGAATACATTTGTCTAAGTCCTCAAAAAGTCTTTCTGACATTTTTATTGGAATGTTATTGATTTATCCGTCTATTCAAGTTTTCCTTTATATAGGATATACCCTTTGCTAGAATTTAAAAAATTCTCCATAAAGGTCTAGTGCTTTTTTTTGGTAGGTTAATTCCTAGGTACTTTATAGTTTTTATTCCTATCACAAAGCATATCTTACCTTCTAATACAATTTCTATTTTGTGCTGGTGATGCTGATGATATAGAGGAACTTGATGCAAGTTGGTTTTTTCTTTTTTAGAAGATTTTATTTATTTATTTGAGAGAGAGAGAGCACAAGCAGGGGAGGGATAGAGGGAGAAGCAGACCCCCCACTGAGCAGGGAGCCCGATGTGGGGCCCAATCCCAGGATCCTGGGATCACGACCCAAGCCGAAGGCAGCCACTTAACCGACTGAGCCACCCAGGTGCCCCGCAAGTTGGTTTTTTCTTTAAACAGCTTTATTGAGATATAATTTATATAACTATAAAATTTATCCACTTAAAGTGTACAATTTAATGCTTTAAAAATATACACAGTGTTATGCAACCATCACCACCATCCATTTTAGAACATTTTCATCACCCCAAAAAGAAACTCTATACCCCTTAGATGTCATCCCCAACCCATGACCCCCAGTCCCAGTCAATCACTGATCTACTTTCTGTCTCTATAGATTTATCTATTTTGGACATTTCGTATAAATGGAATCATACAATATGTGGTCCTTTGTGATTGGCTTCTTCTACTTAGCATGTTCTCAAGGTTCATTCATGTTGTAGGGTGGATCAGTACTTCATTCCTTTTTACAACTGAATAATGTTCCACTGTATTCCACATTTTGTTCATCCATTCATCAGTTGATAGATATTTGGGTTGTTTCTACCCTCTGGCTATTTTGAATAATACTACTATGAACATTCATACATAAATTTTTGTATGGATATGTCTCCATTTCTCTTTGGTATACACTTAGAGATAGGATTACTAGGTCATATGGTGACTCTATGTTTAAGTGTATGATTCAGGGGCATTAGTCACACTCACAATATTGTACAACTATTACCACTATCTAGTTCCCAAACTTTTTCATCCCTCCAAATAGAAGCTCATACCATAAAGCCACAGCCCCCCATCACTCTCTCTCCAGGCTGTGCTAAACTCTAATCTTTCTTTCTCTGAATTTGCCTACTCTAGATATATCATGAAAGTGGAATCATATATTTGACTTTTTGTGTCTGGTTTATTTCACTTACCATAATGTTCATCTATGCTGTATCATGTATCAGTACTTTGTTTCTTTTTATGGTTGGACAAAATTCCAAGATGTGTACCACATTTTATTTGTCCGTTCACCCATGGATGGACGCTTGGGTTGTTCCCACTTTTTGGCTATTGTGAATAATGCTGCTATTATAACATCAGTGTGCAAGTACCTGTTTGAATCCTTATTTTCAATTCCTTTAGATATATACCTACGAGTGGATTTGCTGGATCATCTGGTAATTCTATGTTCAGCTTTTTGAGGAACTGCTAAATTATTTCCCAGAGCAGCTGTACTATTTTGCATTTCCACCAGCAATGTACAAGGGTTCCAATTTCTACACAATTAATCTCTCCTTGCCAACACTTGTTATTTTTCTTCGTTTGAAAATATTTTTTATAATAGACATTCTAAAGGCTGTAAAGTGGTATCTCATCGTGGCTTTGATTTGCATTTCCTTAATGATGACCGATGTTGAGCATCTTTTCATGTGCTTCTTGGCTGTTTGTATACTTTCTTTGGAGAAATGTGTATTCAAGTCCTTTGCCTATTTTCAAATTTGGTTGTTTTTGTTGTTGTTGAGTTTTAGAAGTTCTGTAAATATTCTCTCCCATTCTGTGAGTTGCCTTTTCATTCTCTTGGGTAGTGGTTCCTTTTTTTTTTAAATAAGATTTATTTATTTATTTATTTGAGAGTGAGCATGTGCGTGCATGAGCAGGAGAAGGGGCAGAAGAGGAGGGAGAGGGATAAGCAGGCTCTGCGCTGAGCTCTGAGCCACTCACGACCCTGTGATCATGACCCAAGCCGAAATCAAGAGTCTGACGCTTTATCTACTGAGCCACCCAGGCGCCCTGATAGTGTTCTTTGATGCACAAAAATTTTAAATTTTCACCAAGTCCAATTTATTTTTTCCTTTATTGTTTGTTCTTTTGGTGTCATATTCATGAAATTATTGCCATGTCCAATATCACGAAGGTTTCCTCCAATGCTTGCTTTGAAGAATTTTGTAGTTTTAGCTTTTAATCTTAGTCTTCAAGTCAATTTTTGTATATAGTGTGAGGTAGGGGCCCAACTTCATTCTTTTGCATGTGGAAATCCAGTTTTCCCAGAACCATTTGTTGAAAAGGCCATCCTTTCCCCACTGAATGGTCTTGGCACCCTTGTCAAAAATCAATTGACTACATTTATTTCTGGGCTTTCTATTTTATTCCATTGGTCTATATGTCTGTCCTTATGCCAAAACCACACTGTCGTGATTACTATAGCTTTATAGTAAGTTTTGAAATCAGGAAGTGTGAGTCCACTAACTTCTTTTTTTTTTTTTCCACTAACTTCTTGTTTTTGGGGTTTTTTTTAAGATTATTTTGGCTATTTAGGGTCAATCTTTGCTTTTTATTTTTATTTTAAGTTTTATTTATTGGGTGCCTGGGTGGCTCAGTCGGTCAAGCATCTGCCTCTGGCTCAGGTTATGATCCTGGAGTCCCAGGATTGAATCCTGCATTGGGCTCCCCGCTCAGCAGGGAGTCTGTTTCTCTTTCTGACCCTCCCCCCCTCATGCTTTCTCTCTCACTCTGTCAAATAAATAAATAAAATATTTTTAAAAAATGAAGTTTTATTTATTTAAGTAATCTCTACACTCCATGTGGGGCTCGAATTGACCCTGAGATCAAGAGTCACATGCTCTTCTGGCTGAGTCAGGTGCCCCCAATCTTTGCTTTTTAATAGGAACATTTTGTCCATTCGCATTTTTTTTAAGATTTTATTTATTTATTTGAGAGAGAGAGAAAGCAGGGGAAGGAGCAGAGGGAGAGGGACAAGCAGACTCCATCCCTGAGTGGGGAGCCTGAGTTGGGGGCATCCCACAACCCTGAGATCACTACCAGAGGCAGAGGTGAGGTGAAACCAAGAGTCAACGCCCAACCAACTGAGCCACCCAGGCATCTGTTGTCCATTTGCATTTTAAAAGACAACATGTTTTCAAATTGTACTAGCCTTTTAAAAAACCTTTTCAAGATACATAACATGTATCAGTAAAATATGTAAAGTGTACTACTAATCTCAAGTACAGCTTGATGAGTATTTACATATGTATACATGCTGGAGACTACCACACAGATCAAGACAGAGATCTTTTCCAGCAGCCCAGAACCATCCCTTGTGACCTTTTCCATTTAATACCCGTCTCCTGGGGCAGGATTTTTCAACCTTGGCTCTACTGACATTTTGTTAGATAATTCTTTGTTGTGGGGATGTGGGTGTGGGTGTGGAGGGGCTGACCTATGCATTGTAAGATGTATCCCTGGGGGCGCCTGGGTGGCTCAGTCGTTAAGCGTCTGCCTTCAGCTCAGGTCATGATCCCAGGGTCCTGGGGTCGAGCCCCGCATCGGGCTCCCTGCTCCGCGGGAATCCTGCTTCTCCCTCTCCCACTCCCCCTGCTTGGTTCCCTCTCTGGCTGTGTCTCTCTCTGTCAAATAAATAAATAAAATCTTAAAAAAAAAAAGATGTATCCCTGGACTCCACCCAATAGACGCTAGTAGCACTTAAACCACCTGTTTGTAATAAACGCTATGTGGAGAGGTACTTGGAAACTATGTAAATATTCCATTCCTCATCAAACTTTCAATGTATTCATGTACTTGTTTATATTAGTATAGACTCATGATTTCTTAGGTTATTCAATGAACTATAATCTGTTGCTACCACTATTTATTGTGATACCCAAATCGTTCCCAATTTGGCCAGTGGGATCCCCTTTAACCAAGCTTTTATGTCCCTTTGACACGTCCCCATCATTCTTTGAGCTCTGTTGTTTTCCGGTACCAGATGTCTCAGGCTCATTCTGAACTTTGCTGCCCAAATCCCAGGCTCAGCCATTTCTCCGAGAAGGCTTGTTCCTTTCAGTGGAAAAGGTACCTAGGAGACAAGATCTTGGAGCAAGCCATGTTCACTACTGTTGGTGTTTCCTCCTCTCCCTGTTGGCTCCATCCTCCAGAAGCCTCTGGTAGCCGAGATGGCCCTGAACCAAGTTCCAGGCACTCATAGGCCATCAGAAAGAAAGAGACCCATTTTCTTTTGGGTTTCCCTCAGTGCTCTTAAATAAGGGGCTCTATTGGTCCTGTTCAGCCAAGTGCCCATCCCTGGGCCAATCACTGTGGCTGGGGGCATGGGATGCTTTTATTGGCCAAGCTTGGGTTCCAGGCCCACCCCTATCTGAAGAAGGGGTGATGGGTGGGCTTGCGTAATCCAGCTTTACTAGCTACATGGAAAGGGTAGCCCACAGGGGAGAAGGGCCTCTTTCACCAGAAGAAAGATGAGGAAATCTAGGGCTGACAAAACAGGTATCTACTATAACAAATCAGTTTAATTATACATTGTGATAACAGCTGAAAGAAGAGAATAGGATGATGCTCAAGAGGATTGTAGTGAGTCCTCCTTTACCCTGAAGGTCAGGGAGGCCTCTCCGCGGAGTGGCAGGCAAGCAGAGATTTGAAGGAGGGGAGCCCCAGCTGGGCCAGTGGGGTGTGGTAGTGGAGTGGCCCAGGTAGAGGACACCACCTGTGCAAAGGCCCTGAGGGGGAAGTTTGCCCTGGCCTGGAAGGAGGACAGTGTGGCCAGAGCATGGTGAGCCAGAGGAGAGCAGCAGGAGATAGGCTGGGGAGGTGCGCAGAGGACACTGATCCCACAGGGATTTGAGGCCCTGACAAGAATGGTGGCTTTATGCTCAGTGGAATGGGGTGCCACTGAAGGCTTTCAGGGAAGGCAGCTCAGTCTGGCAGCTAGGGAAACAAGGATTGGAGGGGCCCAGTGGGGGGAGGGGAGACAGGACTATGGCACCAGATCTATATCAGATCTTTACCCTCCCTCTTGTCTCCTCATTGAAACTGTGACATTCAGGAGTCTTCGATGAAGTGACCTCATGCCTGGTGAAGGTGCCAGGGAAGAGAGAAGATGACAACAAGATGGCTCTGGTATGCTTCCTGCCCAACCCCCAGCTGACTTCCCCAGGGTGCCCCCCCCCCCCCCCCACTCTCCAGACCCAGTGGTCCCTGTTTCTCTGCTCGGCTCTTCTTTTCTCCTTGGGACTCATCACCATCTGGTATACACTATGCTTTGCTACTTCATTTGGTTTTTGTTAGCCTCTCACACTGGAATATGTCCTCTATCAATCAGGGATTTTTTTTAAAAAAGATTTTATTTATTTATTAGAGAGAGAGTGCACGCACATGAGTGGGGGGGCAGAAGGAAAGGGAGAAGCAGACTCCCCTCTGAGCAGGGAGCCCGAGGTGGGCCTCGATCCCAGGACCCTGAAATCATGACCTGAGCTGAAGGCAGACATTTAACCGGCTGAGCCGCCCAGGCGCCCCCTAAATCAGGGAGTTTGGTCTCTTATTCCCAGCTCTACTCCCAGCATCTAGAACGGTGCCTGGCACATCATAGGTGCTTAATAAAGGTTTTTAAGCACTGAAGGAGGCCAGAGAAAGCCGGCACCTATAGGACTTGGTGAGGGCCAGTGGGGGCAGACTGGATAGGCTGCTGGACATGAGTGTGAACACACACACAGTCAGGGAGACTGGCCGGTGGACGGAGGCTGGAGGTTGGATCCACCCAGGCCAGGCCGTGCAGGAGGGAGGCCCTGCCCTCAGGCTGCTTCAGAGGCAAACTCCAGTCCCTGGGTGCCCCAGGGTGGGGCATGGGGAGAGGGTGCCAGGAGGAATAAGAGGTCTGGCATTTTAGGAGTTTCCATCCTCATCCCATGGCATTCCTCCGGTTGTCCACCTTGTTCTTGCCACACTGGCCTTTCTTGGTTTCTCACACATGCCATACTCATTCCTGCCCCAGGGCCTTTGCACTTGTCCTTTCTGCCAGGAAGTTTCTTCTCAGCTACAAAATGGGCATAATAAAGTTGAAGTGAGGCCTAGTTTGGGGAGATAGGCAGACCTTCCTCTAGTTCTTCATGTGGTTACGTCCTTTTTTTTTTTTTTAAATGATTACCTCTTTCTTGTCATTCAGGACTCAGTCCAAATATCAACTCTTCTGAGAGGTCTTCTATGACCATTCAGTCTATAAGCTATCCCTCTAACATCACTTTGGCCGTTTATCAGTTGTTATTTAGCAAACCAACCCAAAACTTAGTGGTCTAAAAGTTTACTCCGCTGGGGGAATAAGGACTGAGGGGCCCAATTTCTCACGATTCTGAAATTTTTGAAAAATTTTAATTTTAATTTATTTTTAATTGAAGTGTACACAATATTATAAGTGAATATTATAAAATATAATATATATTCTATATTATACAATATTATAAGTGAATACAGTATTATATTAGTTTCAGGTATACAACATAGTGATTCAACATCTAAATACATGACCAAGTGATCATCAGGATAAATCTAGCTACCATCTGTCACCATAAAAGTTGTTACAATATTATTAACTGTATTCCCTATGCTGTACATTGCATCCCTATGTCTTAATTATTTTATAATGGGAAGTTTGTACCTTTTAATTCCCTTCTTCTATTTTGCCCAGCCCCCCCACCCCCTCCCCTCTGGCAACCATGAGAATGTTTCTGTATCTATGAATCTGTTCTGTTTTGTTTTCTTTGTTCATTTGTTTTGTTTTTTTACATTCCACATATAAGTGAAATCATATGGTATTTGTCTTTCTCTGTCTCCTCTGTCTGACTTATTTCACTTAGCACTATATCCTCTAGGTTGATCCATGTGGTTGCAAGTGGCAAGATCTCGTTCTTTTTTATGGCTGAGTAACATTCCATTGGGTGTATGTACATATAGATCTCACCCACCTTCTTTATCCATTCATCCGTCGATGGACACTCAGGTTGCTTCCGTATCTTGGCTATTGTAAATAGTGCCGCAGTCAACATAGCAGTGCCCACATCTTTTAGAATGAGTGCTTTTGTTTTCTTCAGCTAACTACCCAGAAGTGGACTTGCTGGACTGTATGACAATTCTGAAACGGTCTGGGCTCAGTGAGGTGGCTCTTCTGCTTTGTGCTGTAGACTGAGGTCACTCGGGAGCAGGGGCTGGGACATCCGAGATGACCCTCATCTTCCACATGCTGTCATCATTCCCTATCTAGCTGGGCTTCCTTGCAGCATGGCGGCTGGGTTCCAGAAGGAAAAGACTGCCAGTTTCCTTAAGGGCTAGGCCAGGAATTGGCACATCATCGCTTCATGGCCTTCTGTTCGTCCAAGCAAGCGATAAGATGAGCCCCGATTCAAGGGCTCTCCGTCCTCTTGATTGCGGTGGCGAAGACAGTGCGGCCTCTCGCACTCACCACACCGCCCGTCAGGTTCACTTGCTTTGCTTTCTTCACTACATGAAGTTAGTTTATCTATTCCTTGAGTTTTTCTTCTTCTACCTTAAGATAATGAGACCTCATAGATTAGTTGGACGTTGGTAAAGGTATTCCCTCTCTCAGGTGGCAGGATGACTTGACCTGACTTGACTAGGATGTGCCCTTAAGAGTGGACACTAGAAAGCCCTTAAAAGGTATTACTAGTCGTGGGATTTCGGCACCTCTCCTGTCCCATCAGCTCCTGCCTCCTCTCCCTCAAGAGAGCGAGACTGGAGAGGGGGTGTGCTTGGCAGTGCATGAAATCTGGTCCTCCCCCAAACGCTGCCCTTCAGGGATTATCCAACCCCTCCCCCGCTGCCACCACAGTCTTCCCAAATCTGCACCCCACCCCAAGTGCCCCCGTGGTTTCTCATTTCTCTGGAGCCGATGCTGGGGGCTGGCGGCTGGGGACGAGTTGGCGGTGGCTGGTGGGGGTGTGCGGGCTGTCCCTGAGGGCAGGGGTCAGTGCGGCTCTCACCCTGTGGCTTTGCCCTCTGCTGCCTCCGAGGTGGAGAATGTCATCACCCTCCAGAAGTGCCAGGAAGGGGAAGGCGAGAAGAAGACCATGATGAAGAAGATGATGGTGTGGGAACGCCGTGCGGGTCTGTGGCATTGGGTGGGGAGGAGGCGGGAGTCCACCCACTGATGAGACAGGCTTGAGGTGGGAGGAGGACAGAGGAGGAGGCAGGACACTTGGATGTGAGCCTCAGCCCACCTCTAACTGCCCTCCACCCCCGAGGGAGCTCGGCAAGCCGTTTTCCTTCTGTGAGCCTGGCCCTTCGCATCTCCTCAGTGCCTGTGGTAATGCCCATGCAGGGGCTCGCTCGTTGGGAGGATGCGACCCGGTGGCAGATCACTGTAGAGTCCGGGCCCCGGGACCAGTCGTTACTATTTAATACATTCTTTTCCCAGAAATTCCTCCTGGTGGGAAACTTCCAAGAGTTTCCTTATCATTTTGCAAAATACATTCACTTCTCAGTTATCCACTGGAATGGTTTGGGCCACTGAAGTCCCCAAAATTGTATTTAGTTTTGGGTCCCTTAAAGATCAAATCCTTGC
Source organism: Halichoerus grypus (assembly GCF_964656455.1). NCBI lineage: Eukaryota > Metazoa > Chordata > Mammalia > Carnivora > Phocidae > Halichoerus > Halichoerus grypus. The sequence continues at coordinate 144,544,605 of NC_135716.1, read as the reverse complement.
CCTTGATAACTTCATTTAACTAACATTAATTGAGCAC